>NW_026111887.1:724565-1086848 GCF_024679095.1 Eriocheir sinensis
CATATAATAACGTAAATTTGTTTTAAAAATATATAAACAAAATACACATTAAGTAATGTAAATACGTATAAAAAAATATGTACAAAATACACATATAATCATGTAATTCGTATCAAACTAAATAAACAAAATATCAATAAAATAATGTAAATTTGTATGAGAAAACATATACAAATACATATAAAATAACGCTAATTTCCATAAAAATATATGTCCAAAAATGAACGTAAAATAAAGTAACTTTGGATGAAAATATATATACAAAACACACATTAAATAATGTAAATGCGTACGTAAAATAGCCTAAATTTTTATGAAACTATATACAAAAATACTCAAAAATAATTTAAATTTGTATGAAAAGAAATATACAAAATACACATAAAATTAGGTTAAATTGTATTGAAATACATATACAAAATACATATAAAATAATGTAAATTTGAAAGAAAATATATAAACAAATACACATATAATAACGTAAATTTGTATGAAATATATATTCAAAATAAACATTAAATAATGTAAATATGTATAAAAAAAATATATACAAAACACAAATAGTATAATGTAAAATCGAATCAAAATATATACACAGAATATTAATACAAATTTGATTAATCTATGTGTATTTTTGTGTATGTATTTTTATAAAAATATGCTTTATTTTATGGGTATTTTGCATCTTTATTTTCATACAAATTTACATTATTTGATTGATATTCTGTGTATTTATTTTGATATGATTTTACATTATTCTATGTATAACAAAAATAAATACAGAATACACAAAAATAGATATGCAAAATACATATAAACAATGTAAATTTGTTTCAAAATATATATACGAATGCACATGAAATAAGGTAGATTTCTATAAAAATATATATGCAAAATACACATAAAATTAAGTAAATACGTATAAAAAATATATACAAAATACACATAAAATAATGTAAATTAGTATCAAAATAAATAAACAAAATACCAATAAAAGAATGTGTATTTGTATAAATATATATATATATATATATATATATATATATATATATATATATATATATATATATATATATATATATATATATATATATATATATATATATATATATATATATATATACAAAATACACATTAAATAATATAAATTTGTTTAAAACTATACAAAATACACATGAAATGATGTAAATACGTATAAAAATATATATACAAAATACACATTAAATAATGTAAATTCGCGTCAAAAGAAATAAACAAAATATCAATAAAAGAATGTGTATTTGTATGAAAATAGATATACAAAATACACATAAAATAACCTAAATTTGTATCAAACTATATACAAAAATACACAAAAATATTTTAAATTTGTATGAAAATAAATATACAAAATACACATAAAATTTGGTAAATTTGTATGGAAATACATATACAAAATACGCATAAAATAATGTAAATTTGAATGAAAATACATAAACAAATACACTTAAAAAAACGTAAATTTGTATAAAAAAATATATACAAAACACAAATAGAATAATGTAAAATCGTATTAAAAATAAATACACAGAATATTAATAAAATAATGTAAATTTGTATGAAAATAAAGAGGCAAAATACCCATAAAATAACGCTTTTTTTTTTTAAATATATATACCAAAATACACATAAAAAAAATAGATTTGTATTAAAATAAATATATAAAAAACACATACAATAAGGTAAATTTGTATTGAAATAGATACGCAAAATACATATAAAGCAATGTAAATTTGTTTCAAAATATGTATACGAATACACATAAAATAACGTAGATTTCTATAAATATATATATATATATATATATATATATATATATATATATATATATATATATATATATATATATATATATATATATATATATATATATATATATATATATATATATATACAAAATACACATAAAATGAAGTAAATACGTATAAAAAAATGTATACAAAATACACATAAAATAATGTAAATTCGTATCAAAATAAATAAACAAAATACCAATAAAAGAATGTGTATTTGTATAAATATAAATATACAAAATACACATAAAATAACGTAAATTTATATAAAACTATATACATAAATACACAGAAGTAATTAAATTTGTATGAAAATATATACAAAATACACACAAAATAAGCTTAATTTGAATTGAAATATATATACAAAATACATGAAATAAAGTAAATTTGTATAAAAATATTTATACAAATACACATATAATAACGTAAGTTTGTATGAAAATATATAAACAAAATACACATTAAATAATGTAAATACGTATAAAAAAATGTGTACAAAATACACATATAATCATGATATTCATATCAAAATAAATAAACAAAATACCAATAAAATAATATAAATTTGTATGAGTAAACGTGTATGTTGCATATTTTTTCAAAACAAATTTACCTTATTATATACGCATTTTGTATATTAATTTTAATACAAATTTAATTATTCGATGTGTATTTTTGTATCTGTATTTTTATAAACATATGCTTTATTTTTTGGGTATTTTGCATCTTTATTTTCATACAAATATACATTATTTTATTGATATTCTGCTCATTCATTTTGATACGAATTGACATTATTCTATGTGTATTTTGTATATATTTTTCATACAAATTTACGTTATTTTATATGTATTTGTTTATATATTTTGACACAAATTTACAATATTTTATGGCTATTTTGTATATACATTTCAAAAGAAATTTACCTAGTTTTATGTGTATTTTGTATATCTATTTTCATACAAAATCAAATTATTTCTATGTATTTTTGTATATATTTTAATACAAATTTTAGTTATGTTATGTGTATTTTGTAAATTTATTTTCATTCATATATATATATATATATATATATATATATATATATATATATATATATATATATATATATATATATATATATATATATATATATATATATATATATATATATATATATATATATATATATATATATATATATATATATATATATATATATATATATATATATATATATATATATATATATCTATATTATATTTATATTATACATGATAGTTTACATTATTTTATATGTACTTTGTATATATATTTTTATACGCTTTTACATTATTTTATATTTATTTTGAATATATATTTTTATACAAATTCATGGTATTTTATGTGTATTTGTATATATATTTTCATATAAATTTACATTATTTTATGTGTATTTTGTACATATATTTTATTACAAATCTACCTTATTTTATGTTTATTTTGTATATGTATTTTTTATATTTATATTTATCCAAATACACATTCTTTTATTGGTATTTTGTTTATTTATTTTAAATCGAATTTACATTATTTTATGTGTATTTTGTATACATTTTTTTATACGTATTTACTTAATTTTATGTGTATTTTGTATATATATTTTTATAGAAATCTACGTTTTTTTTATTTGTATTCGTATATATATTTTGAAACAAATTTACATTGTTTTATATGTATTTTTTGCATATCTCTTTCAATGCAAATTTACCTTATTGTATGTGCATTTTGTATATTTATTTCAATACAAATTTAAATATTTTATGTGTATTTTGGTATATATATTTTTATAAGAAATGCGCTATTTTATGGGAATTTTGCATCTTTATTTTCATACAAATCTACATTATTTTACTAATATTCGGTGTATTTATTTTGATACGAATTTACAATATTCTATTTGTTTTTTGTATATACTTTTTTATACATATTTACATTATCTAATGAGTATCTTGCAAATATATTTGATACAAATTTATTATCTATTATCTATTTTTATACAAATACACATTCTTTACATGATATTTTGTTTATTTATTTTGACACGAATTTACATTATTTGATATGTATTCTGTATATATATTTTTATACGTATTTACATAATTTCATATGTATTTTGTATATATATTTCTATAGAAATCTACTTTATTTTATGTGTATTCGTATATATATTTTGAAACAAATTTACATTGTTTTATATGTATTTTTGAATATCTCTTTTAATACAAATTTACCTTACTGTATATGCATTTTGTATATTTATTTCAATACAAATTTAAATATTTTATGTGTATTTTGGTATATATATTTTTATAAAAAATGCGATAATTTTTGGGAATTTTGCATCTTTATTTTCATACAAATTTACATTATGTTTTTGATATTCTGTGTATTTATTTTGATACGATTTTACATTATTCTATTTGTTTTTTGTATATATTTTTTATACACATTTACATTATTTAATATGTATCTTGCATATATATTTTATACAAATTTACGTTATTTTAAGTGTATTTGTTTTTATATTTTCATTCAAATTTACATTTATTTTAATTCGAAATTACATTATTTTATGTGTATTTTGTATACATTTTTTTATACGTATTTACTTAATGTTATGTGTATTTTGTATATATATATTTTTATAGAAATCTACGTTTTTTTATTTGTATTCGTATATATATTTTGAAACAAATTTACATTGTTTTATATGTATTTTTGGATATCTCTCTCAATACAAATTTACCTTATTGTATGTGCATTTTGTATATATATTTCAATGCAAATTTAAATATTTTATGTGTATTTTGGTATATATATTTTTATAAGAAATGCGCTATTTTATGGGAATTTTGCATCCTTATTTTCATACAAATTTACATTATTTTATTAATATTCGGTGTATTTATTTTGATACGATGTTACATTATTGTATTTGTTTTTTGTATATACTTTTATATACATATTTACATTATTTAATGTGTATCTTGCATATATATTTTATACAAATTTACTATCTATTATCTATTTTCATACAAATACACATTCTTTTGATGATATTTTGTTTATTTATTTTGACACGAATTTACATTATTTGATATGTATTTTGTATATATATTTTTATACGTATTTACATAATTTCATATGTATTTTGTATATATATTTCTATAGAAATCTACTTTATTTTATGTGTATTCGTATATATATTTTGAAACAAATTTACATTGTTTTATTATGTATTTTTGAATATCTCTTTCAATACAAATTTACCTTACTGTATATGCATTTTGTATATTTATTTCAATACAAATTTTAATATTTTATGTGTATTTTAATAAATATATTTTTATAAATAATGCGATAATTTTTGGGGATTTTGCATCTTTATTTTCATACAAATTTACATTATTTTATTGATATTCTGTGTATTTATTTTGATACGTTTTTACATTATTCTATTTGTTTTTTGTATATATATTTTTTATACACATTTACATTATTTAATGTGTATCTTGCATATATATTTTATACAAATTTACGTTATTTTAAGTGTATTTGTTTATATATTTTCATTCAAATTTACATTATTTGATGTGTATTTTGTATATGTATTTCAATACAAATTTACCTAATTTTATGTGTATTTTGTATATTTCTTTTCAAACAAATTTAAATTATTTTTGTGTATTTTTGTATATAGTTTTATACAAATTTAATTTACATTATTTAGTGTGTGTTTTGTATATATATTTTTTTGCAAATTTACTTTATTTTATGTGCATTTTTGTACATATATTTTTACAGAAATTTGCGTTATTTGTATGTTTTCTCATAGAAATTTACATTATTTTATTGCTATTTTGTTGATTTATTTTGATACGAATTACATGATTATATGTGTATTTTGTACATATTTTTTATACGTATTTACATTACTTAATGTGTATTTTGTTTATATATTTTTAAACAAATCTACGTTATTATATGTATTTGTATAAATATTTTGATACAGATTTACATTATTTTATGTATTTTGTATGTACGTTTCAATTCAAATTTAGCTTATTTTAGCTGTATTTTGTACATATATTTTCATACAAATTTAATTACTTCTGTGTATTTTTGTATATAGTTTTATACAAATTTACGATATTTTATGTGTATTTTGTATATTTATATTTTTACAAATACACATTCTTTTACTGGTATTTTGTTTATTTATTTTGATACGATTTTTATGTATTTTTTGTATTCAATTTTTTATACGTATTTACTTCATTTTATGTGTATTTTGTATATATTTTTTAGAAATCAACGTTATTTTATGTGTATTCGTATATATATTTTGAAACAAATTTACATTGTTTTATATGTATTTTGCATATCTATTTCAATACAAATTTACCTTATAGTATGTGCATTTTTTCTATTTATTTTAATACAAATTTTAATATTTTATGTGTATTTTGGTATATATATTTTTAAAAAAAATGCGTTATTTTATGGCTATTTTGCATCTTTATTTTCATACAAATTTACATTATTTTATTAATATTCTGTGTATTTATTGTTGATACGATTTTACATTATTCTATTTGTGTTTTGTATATATTTTTTTATACATATTTACATTATTTAATTAGTATTTTGTATATATATTTGATACAAATTTACGTTATTTTAAGTGTATATGTTTATATATTTTCATTCAAATTTCCATTATTTTATGTGTATTTTGTATATGTATTTCAATACAAATTTACCTAATTTTATGTGTATTTTGTATATTTATTTTCATACAAATTTAAATTATTTTTTTGTATTTTTGTATATAGTTTTATACAAACTTAGGTTATTTTATGAGTATTTTGTATATCTATTTTCATACAAATACACATTCTTTTATTGATATTTTGTTTATTTATTTTGACGAGAATTTAAATTATTTAATGTGTATTTTGTATATATATTTTTATACGTATTTACATCATTTCATGTGTATTTTGTATATATATTTCTATAGAAATCTACGTTATATTATGTGTATTCGCATATAGATTTTTAAACAAATTTACATTTTCATGTGTATTTTGCTTATTTTTTCAACACAAATTTACCTTATTGTATACGCATTTTGTATATTAATTTTAATACAAATTTAATTATTCTATGTGTATTTTTGTATATGTATTTTTATAAAAATATGCTTTATTTTATGGGTATTTTGTATCTTTATTTTCATACAAATTTACGTTATTTTATTGATATTCTGCTCATTCATTTTGATACGATTTGACATTATTCTATGTGTATTTTGTATATATTTTTCATACAAATTTACGTTATTTTATGTGTATTTGTTTATATATTTTGACACAAATTTACAATATTTTATGGGTATTTTGTATATATATTTAAAAAGAAATTTACCTAGTTTTATGTGTATTTTGAATATCTATTTTCATACAAACTCAAATTATTTTTGTATTTTTGTATATATTTCAATACAAATTTTAGTTATGTTATGTGTATTTTGTAAATCTATTTTCATTCAAATATATATTATTTTATTGGTATTTGAATTGAAATATATATACAAAATATATAAAATAATGTAAATTTGTATCAAAATACTTATACAAATACACATATAATAACGTAAATTTGTATAAAAAAATATAAACAAAATACACATTAAATAATGTAAATACGTATAAAAAAATGTACAAAATACACAAATAATCAAGTAATTCGTATCAAAATAAATAGACAAAATACCAATAAAATAATGTAAATTTCTATGTGAAAACATATACAAAATACACATAAATAACGCAAATATCAATAAAAATATATATAATATAATATATTTTTATACATATTTAAAATATTTAATGTATATTTTGTATATATTTTATCCAAATTTACGTTATTTTATATGTATTTGTTTATATATTTTAATACAAATTTAAATTATTTTATGTGAGTTTTGTATATGTATTTCAATACAAATTTGCCTAACTTTATGAGTATTTTGCATATCTACTTTCAAACAAATTTAAATTATTTTTGTGTATTTTTGTATATATTTTTATACAAATTATAGTTATTTTATTTGTTTTTTGTATATATATTTTCCTACAAATATACATTCTTTTATTGGAAATTTGAGTATTTAATTTTTTACGAATTTACATTATTTTATGTGTATTTTGTATATATATTTTTCTACGTATTTAAATTATTTTATGTGTATTTTATATATACATTTTCATAAAAAATTACGTTATTTTATTGTGTGTATTCGTATATATTTTGAAACAAATTTTATACAAATTCATATTATTTTATGTGTATATGTATATATATTTTCATACAAATTTATATTATTTTATGTGTATTCTTACATATATTTTATTACAAATTTACCTTATTTCATTTAATATAATCAAATTTAAATTTATTGTATATGCATTTTGTATATTAATTTTGATACAAATTTAATTATTCTATGTGTATTTTTCTATATGTACTTTTATATAAATATGCTTTATTTTATGGGTATTTTGCCTCTTTATTTTCATAGAAATTTACGTTATTTTATTGATATTCTGCTCATTCATTTTGATACGATTTGACATTATTCTATGTGTATTTTGTATATATTTTTCATACAAATTTACGTTATTTTATGTGTATTTTTTTATATATTTTGACACAAATTTACAATATTTTTATGGGTATTTTGTATATACATTTCAAAAGAAATTTACCTAGTTTTATGTGTATTTTGAATATCTATTTTCATACAAACTCAAATTATTTTTATGTATTTTTG
Source organism: Eriocheir sinensis (assembly GCF_024679095.1). Classification (NCBI taxonomy): domain Eukaryota; kingdom Metazoa; phylum Arthropoda; class Malacostraca; order Decapoda; family Varunidae; genus Eriocheir; species Eriocheir sinensis. The sequence continues at coordinate 733,260 of NW_026111887.1, forward strand.
TATATATTTCAATACAAATTTTAGTTAGGTTATGTGTATTTTGTAAATCTATTTTCATTCATATATATATTATTTTATTGGTATTTTGTTGATTTATATTGATACGAATTTACATTATTTTATATGTACTTTGTATATATATTTTTATACGCATTTACATTATTTAATATTTATTTTGAATATATAATTTTATACAAATTCATGGTATTTTATGTGTATTTGTATATATATTTTCATATAAATTTACATTATTTTATGTGTATTTTGTTCATATATTGCATTACAAATTTTCCTTATTTTATGTTTATTTTGTATGTGTATTTTGTACATTTATATTTATACAAATACACATTTTTTATTGGTATTTTGTTTATTTATTTTGCTTCGAATTTACATTATTTTATGTGTATTTTGTTTACATTTTTTATACGTACTTACTTAATTTTATGTGTATTTTGTATATATATTTTTATAGAAATCTACGTTATTTGATTTATTCGAACATATATTTTGAAACAAATTTACATTGTTTTATATGTACAATAAGGTAAATTTGTATTAAAATAGATATGCAAAATACATATAAAGCAATGTAAATTTGTTTCAAAATATGTATACGAATACACATAAAATAACGTAGATTTCTATAAAAAATATATATACAAAATACACATAAAATGAAGTAAATACGTATAAATAAATGTATGCAAAATACACATAGAATAATGTAAATTCGTATCAAAATATATAAACAAAATACAAATAAAAGAATGTGTATTTGTATAAATATAAATATACAAAATACACATAAAATAACGTAAATTTATATAAAACTATATACAAAAATACACAGAAGTAATTAAATTTGTATGAAAATATATACAAAATACACACAAAATAAGCTAAATTTGAATTGAAAAATATAGACAAAATACATGAAATAAAATAAATTTGTATCAAATAACGTAAATTTGTATGAAAATATATAAACAAAATACACATTAAATAATGTAAATACGTATAAAAAAATGTGTACAAAATACACATATAATCATGTAATTCGTATCAAAATAAATAAACAAAATACCAATAAAATAATATAAATTTGTATGAGTAAACGTGTATAAATATAAATGTACAAAATACACATACAAAATAAACATAAAATAAGGTAAATTTGTAATGAAATATATGTACAAAATACACATAAAATAATGTAAATTTATATGAAAATATATATACAAATACACATAAAATACCATGAATTTGTATAAAATTATACATTCAAAATAAATATTAAATAATGTAAATGCGTATAAAAATATATATAAAAAGTACATATAAAATAATGTATATTCGTATCAATATAAATCAACAAAATACCAATAAAATAATATATATTTGAATGAAAATAGATTTACAAAATACACATAACCTAACTAAAATTTGTATTGAAATATATACAAAAATACATATAAATAATTTGAGTGTATGAAAATAGATATTCAAAATACACATACAACTAGGTAAATTTCTTTTGAAATATATATACAAAATACCCATAAAATATTGTAAATTTGTGTCAAAATATATAAACAAATACACATAAAATAACGTAAATTTGTATAAAATATATACAAAATACATAGAATAATGTCAAATCGTATCAAAATGAATAAGCAGAATATCAATAAATAAAGTAAATTTGTATGAAAATAAAGATGCAAAATACCCATAAAATAAATCATATTTTATAAAATACATATACAAAAATTTACATTATTTGATATGTATTTTGTATTTATATTTTTATACGTATTTACATAATTTCATATGTATTTTGTATATATATTTCTATAGAAATCTACTTTATTTTATGTATATTCGTATATATATTTTGAAACAAATTTACATTGTTTTATATGTATTTTTGAATATCTCTTTTAATACAAATTTACCTTATTGTATATGCATTTTGTATATTTATTTCAATACAAATTTAAATATTTTATGTGTATTTTGGTATATATATTTTTATATAAAATGCGATAATTTTTGGGAATTTTGCATCTTTATTTTCATACAAATTTACATTATTTTATTGATATTCTGTGTATTTATTTTGATACGATTTTACATTATTCTATTTGTTTTTTGTATATATTTTTTTATACACATTTACATTATTTAATGTGTATCTTGCATATATATTTTATACAAATTTACGTTATTTTAAGTGTATTTGTTTTTATATTTTCATTCAAATTTACATTTATTTTAACTCGAAATTACATTATTTTATGTGTATTTTGTATACATTTCTTTATACGTATTTACTTTATTTTATGTGTATTTTGTATATATATTTTTATAGAAATCTACGTTTTTTTTATTTGTATTCGTATATATATTTTGAAACAAATTTACATTGTTTTATATGTATTTTTGCATATCTCTTTCAATACAAATTTACCTTATTGTATGTGCATTATGTATATTCATTTCAATGCAAATTTAAATATTTTATGTGTATTTTGGTATATATATTTTTATAAGAAATGCGCTATTTTATGGGAATTTTGCATCTTTATTTTCATACAAATTTACATTATTTTATTAATATTCGGTGTATTTATTTTGATACGATGTTACATTATTCTATTTGTTTTTTGTATATACTTTTTTATTCATATTTACATTATTTAATGTGTATCTTCCATATATATTTTATACAAATTTATTATCTATTATCTATTTTCATATAAATACACATTCTTTTCATGATATTTTGTTTATTTATTTTGACACGAGTTTACATTATTTGATATGTATTTTTTATATATATTTTAATACGTATTTACATAATTTCATATGTATTTTGTATACATATTTCTATAGAAATCTACTTTATTTTATGTGTATTCGTATATATATTTTGAAACAAATTTACATTGTTTTATATGTATTTTTGAATATCTCTTTCAATACAAATTTACCTTACTGTATATGCATTTTGTATATTTATTTCAATACAAATTTAAATATTTTATGTGTATTTTGGTAAATATATTTTTATAAAAAATGCGATAATTTTTGGGAATTTTGTATCTTTATTTTCATACAAATTTACACTATTTTATTGATATTCTGTGAATTTATTTTGATACGATTTTACATTATTCTATTTGTTTTTTGTATATATATTTTTTATCCACATTTACATTATTTAATGTGCATCTTGCATATATATTTTATACAAATTTACGTTATTTAAGTGTATTTGTTTATATATTTTCATTCAAATTTACATTATTTGATGTGTATTTTGTATATGTATTTCAATACAAATTTACGTAATTTTATGTGTATTTTGTATATTTCTTTTCAAACAAATTTAAATTATTTTTGTGTATTTTTGTATTTAGTTTTATACAAATTTAGGTTATTTTATGTACGCATTTACATTATTTAGTGTGTGTTTTGTATATATATTTTTTTGCAAATTTACTTTATTTTATGTGCATTTTTGTACATATATTTTTATAGAAATTTGCGTTATTTGTATATGTTTTCTCATACAAATTTACATTATTTTATTGCTATTTTGTTTATTTATTTTGATACAATTTACATGATTATATGTGTATTTTGTACATATTTTTTATACGTATTTATATTACTTAATGTGTATTTTGTTTATATATTTTTAAACAAATCTACGTTATTATATGTATTTGTATAAATATTTTGATACAGATTTACATTATTTTATGTATTTTGTATGTACATTTCAATTCAAATTTAGCTTATTTTAGCTGTATTTTGTATATATAATTTCATACAAATTTAATTACTTCTGTGTATTTTTGTATATAGTTTTATACAAATTTATGATATTTTATGTGTATTTTGTATATATATATTTTTACAAATACACTTTTTTTTATACGTGTTTACTTAATTTTATGTGTATTTTGTATATATATTTTTAAAGAAATCTACGTTTTTTTAAATTTATATTCGTATATATATTTTGAAACAAATTTACATTGTTTTATATGTATTTTTGCATATCTCTTTCAATACAAATTTACCTTATTGTATATGCATTTTGTATATTTATTTCAATACAAATTTAAATATTTTATGTGTATTTTGGTATATATATTTTTATAAGAAATGCGCAATTTTATGGGAATTTTGCATCTTTATTTTCATACAAATTTACATTATTTTATTAATATTCGGTGTATTTATTTTGATACGAATTTACATTATTCTATTTGTTTTTTGTATATACTTTTTTATATATATTTACATTATTTAATGAGTATCTTGCATATATATTTTATACAAATTTATTATCTATTATCTATTTTTATACAAATACAAATTCTTTTCATGATATTTTGTTTATTTATTTTGACATGAATTTATATTATTTGATATGTATTTTGTATATATATTTTTATACGTATTTACATAATTTCATATGTATTTTCTATATATATTTCTATAGAAATCTACTTTAATTTATGTGTATTCGTATATATATTTTGAGACAAATTTACATTGTTTTATATGTATTTTTGAATATCTCTTTTAATACAAATTTACCTTACTGTATATGCATTTTGTATATTTATTTCAATACAAATTTAAATATTTTATGTGTATTTTGGTATATATATTTTTATAAAAAATGCGATAATTTTTGGGAATTTTGCATCTTTATTTTCATACAAATTTACATTATTTTATTGATATTCTGTGTATTTATTTTGATACGATTTTACATTATTCTATTTGTTTTTTGTATATATATTTTTATACACATTTACATTATTTAATGTGTATCTTGCATATATGTTTTATACAAACTTACGTTATTTTAAGTGTATTTGTTTTTATATTTTCATTCAAATCTACACTTATTTTTATTCGAAATTACATTATTATATGTGTATTTTGTGTACATAATTTATACGTAATTACTTAATTGTATGTGTATTTTGTATATATATTTTTATAGAAATCTACGTTTTTTTATTTGTATTCGTATATATATTTTGAAACAAATTTACATTGTTTTATATGTATTTCTGCATATCTCTTTCAATACAAATTTACTTTATTGTATGTGCATTTTGTATATTTATTTCAATGCAAATTTAAATATATTATGTGTATTTTGGTATATATATTTTTATAAGAAATGCGCTATTTTATGGGAATTTTGCATCTTTATTTTCATACAAATTTACATTATTTTATTAATATTCGGTGTATTTATTTTGATACGATGTTACATTATTCTATTTGTTTTTGTATATACTTTTTTTATACATATTTACATTATTTAATGTGTATCTTGCATATATATTTTATACAAATTTATTATCTATTATCTATTTTCATACAAATACACATTCTTTTCATGATATTTTGTTTATTTATTTTGACACGAATTTACATTATTTGATATGTATTTTTTATATATATTTTTATACGTATTTACATAACTTCATATGTATTTTGTATATATATATTTCTATAGAAATCTACTTTATTTTATGTGTATTCGTATATATATTTTGAAACAAATTTACATAGTTTTATATGTATTTTTGAATATCTCTTTCAATACAAATTTACCTTACTGTATATGCATTTTGTATATTTATTTCAATACAAATTTAAATATTTTATGTGTATTTTTGGTAAATATATTTTATAAAAAATGCGATAATTTTTGGGAATTTTGTATCTTTATTTTCATACAAATTTACATTATTTTATTGACATTCTGTGTATTTATTTTGATACGATTTTACATTATTCTATTTGTTTTTTGTACAAAATAATGTAAATTTGTATCAAAATATTTTAACAGATGCGCATAAAATAACGTAAATTTGTTTTAAAATACAAAATACACTATAAATAATGTAAATATGTATAAAAATATATACAAAACACAAATAGAATAATGTAAAATCGTATCAAAATAAATACACAGAATATTAATAAAACAATGTAAATTTGTATGAAAATAAAGATGCAAAATACCCATTAAATAACGCATTTTTTATAAAAATATATATACCAAAATACACATGAAAAATTAATTTGTATTAAAATAAATATACAAACACATACAATAAGGTAAGTCTGTATTGAAATAGATATGCAAAATACATAAAACAATGTAAATTTGTTTCAAAATATATACGAATACATAAAATAACGTAGATTTGTATAAAATATATATACAAAATACATAAAATGAATTAAATACGTATAAGAAAATGTATACAAAATATATAAAATAATGTAAATTGTATGAAAATAAATATACAAAATACCAATAAAAGAATGTGTATTTGTATAAATATAAATATACAAAATACATAAAATAACGTAAATTTATATAAAACTATATACAAAAATACACAAAAGTATTTTAATTTGTATGAAAATAGATATACAAAATAAGGTAAATTCGTTTCAAATTCAATAAACAAAATTCAGATAAAAGAACGTATATTTGTAGAAAAAATAAATATACAAAATACACATTAAAAAACGAAAATTTGTATGAAAATATATAAAAATAAACAAAATAATTTCAATTTGTATGAAAATAAATATACAAACTACACATTTATTTTGTATATCTATTTTCACACAAATTTAATTACTTTTGTGTATTTTTGCATATAGTTTTATATAAATTTAGGTTATTTTATTTGTATTTTGTATATTTATATATATACAATACACATTCTTTTATTAGTATTTTGTTTATTTATTTTGATACGAGTTTACATTATTTTATGTGTATTTTGTATACCTTTTTTTTATACGTATTTACTTCATTTTATGTGTATTTTGTATATTTATTTGCATAGAAATCTACGCTATTTTATGTGTACTCGTATATATATTTTTTTTTAAAATTTACATGGTCTTATATGTATTTTGCATATCTATTTCAATACAAATTTACCTTATTGTATGTGCATTTTGTATATTTATTTTAATACAAATTCAAATATTTTATGTGTGTCTTGGTATAAATATTTTTATAAAAAAATGCGTTATTTTATGGGTATTTTGCATCTTAATTTTCATACAAATTTACATTATTTTATTAATATTCTGTGTATTTATTTTGATACGATTTTATATTATTCTATTTGTGTTTTGTATATATTCTTTTATACATATTTACATTATTTAATGTGTATTTTTTATATATATTTTATACAAATTTACGTTATTTTAAGTGTATTTGTTTATATGTTTTCATTCAAATTTACATTATTTTATGTGTATTTTGTAAATGTATTTCAATACAAATTTACCTAATTTTATGTGTATTTTGTATATTTATTTTCATACAAATTAAAATTATTTTTGTGTATTTTGTATATAGTTTTATACAAATTTAGGTGATTTTATGTGTATATTGTATATCTATTTTCATACAAATACACATTCTTTTATTGATATTTTGTTTATTGACTTTGACGCGAATTTACATTATTTAATGTGTATTTTATATATATATATATATATATATATATATATATATATATATATATATATATATATATATATATATATATATATATATATATATATATATATATATATATATATATATATATATATATATATATATATATATATATATATATATATATATATATATATATATTTTTTTATACGTGTTTACATCATTTGATGTGTATTTTGTATATATATTTCTATAGAAATCTACGTTGATTTATGAGTATTCGTATATAGATTTTGAAATAAATTTACACTGTTTTATGTGTATTTTGCATATTTTTTCAATACAAATTTACCTTATTGTATATGCATTTTGTATATTAATTTTAATACAAATTTAATTATGCTATGTGTATTTTTGTATATGTATTTTTATAAAAATATGCTTTATTTTATGGGTATTTTGCATTTTTATTTTCATACAAATTTACATTATTTTATTTATATTCTGTTTTTTTTTTAAACAATTTTACATTATTCTATGTGTATTTTGTATATCTATTTTTATACGTATTTACTTAATTTTATGTGTATTTTGTATATATATTTTTATAGAAATCTACGTTATTTTATGTGTATTCGTATATATTTTTTGAAACAAATTTACATTGTTTTATATGTATTTTTGCATATCTCTTTCAATACAAATTTACCTTATTGTATGTGCATTTTGTATATTTATTTCAATACAAATTTAAATATTTTATGTGTATTTTTGTATATATATTTTTATAAGAAATGCGCTATTTGATGGGAATTTTGCATCTTTATTTTCATACAAATTTACATTATTTTATTAATATTCGGTGTATTTATTTTGATACGATTTCACATTATTCTATTTGTTTTTTGTATATATTTTTTTTATACATATTTACATTATTTAATGTGTATCTTGCATCTTTTATCGTAATTTTGTTTATTTATTTTTATACGAATTTACATTATTTTAGGTGTATTTGATATGTATATTTTTATACTTATTTATATCATTTTATTTGTGTTTTGAATATATATTTTCATAGAAATTTACTCTATTTTATGGGTATTCGTATTTATATATTGATACAAATTTACATTATTTATGTTTATTTTGCATATCTATTTTAATACAAATTTACCATATTGTATGTGTATTTTGTATATTTATTTTAATACAAATTTAATTATTTTATGTGTATTTTTGTAAAAATATGCGTTATTATTTGGGTATTTTGCATCTTTATTTTCATACAAATTTACATTATTTTATTGATATTCTGTTTATTTATTTTGATTCGATTTTACATTATTCTATGTGTATTTTGTATATATATTTTTATACACATTTACATTATTTAATGTATATTTTGAATATATATTTTATATAAATTTACGCTATTTTATGTGTATTTGTTTATATATTTTCATATAAATTTACAATACTTTATGTGTAATTTGTATATGTATTTCAATACAGATTTGCCTAATTTTATGTGTATTTTGCATATCAATTTTCAAACAAATTTAAATTATTTTTATGTATTTTTTATATATTTTTTAAACAAATTTTAGTTATTTTATTTGTATTTTGTATTTATATTTTCCTACAAATATACATTCTTTTAGTGGAATTTTGTTCATTTATTTTCATAAGAATTTACATAATTTTATGTGTATTTTGTATATATATTTTTCTACGTATTTACATTATTTTATGTGTATTTTTTATATATATTTTCATAAAAATTTACGTTATTTTATTGTGTGTATTCGTATATGATTTGATACAAATTTACATTATTTTATGTTTATTTTGCATATCTATTTCAATATAGATTTACCTTATTGTATGTGTATTTTGTATATTTATTTTAATACAAATTTAATTATTTTATGTGTACTTTGTATACATTTTCTTATACGTATTTACTTCATTTAATGTCTATTTTGTATATATATTTTTATAGTAATCTACGTTATTTTATGTGTATTGGTATATATATTTTGAAGCAAATTTATATTGTTTAATATGTATTTAGCATATCTATTTTAATATAAATCTACCTTATTGTATGTGCATTTTGTATATTTATTGTAATACAAATTTAAAAAAATTATTATTTTGGTATATATATTTTTATAAAAAGAGTTTTATATAAATTTAAAATATTTTATGTGTATTTTGTATATCTATTTTCATACAAATATACATTTTTTATTGAAATTTTGTTTATTTATTTTGACGCGAATTCACATTATTTAATGTGTATTGTGTATATATATTTTTATACGTATTTACGTCATTTCATGTGTATTTTGTATATATATTTCTATAGAAATATATGTTATTTTATGTGTATTCGTATATATATTTTGAAACAAATATACATTGTTTTATGTGCATTTTGCATATTTTTTCAATATAAATTTACCTTATTGTACGTGCATTTTGTATATTAATTTTAATACAAATTTAATTATTCTATGTGTATTTTTGTATATGTATTTTCATAAAAAATGCTTTATTTTATGGGTATTTTGCATCTTTATTTTCATACAAATTTACATTATTTTATTGATATTCTGTGTATTTATTTTGATACGATTTTACATTATTCTATGTATATTTTGTATATATATTTCATACAAATGAACGTTATTTTATGTGAATTTGTTTTCATTTCATACAAATTCACATTATTTTATGTGTATTTTGTACATGTATTTAAATACAAATTTAACTAATTATATGTGTATTATGTATATCTATTTTCATACAAATTGAAATTAATTTTGTGTATTTTAGTATATATTTTTATTCAAATTTTCGTAATTTTATGTGAATTTTGTATATTTATTTTCCTACAAATATACGTTCTTTATCGGAATTTTGTTTATTTATTTTGATACGAGTTTTATTATTTTAGGTGTATTTGATATATATATTTTATAATTATTTACATAATTTTATATGTATTTTGAATATATATTTTCATACAAATTTACTCTATTTTATGTGTATTCGTATATATATTTTGATACAAATTTACATTATTTATGTGTATTTCGCATATCTATTTCAATATAAATTTTCTTTATTGTATGTGCCTTTTGTATATTTATTTTGATGCAAATTTAATTATTTTAAGTGTATTTTTGTATATATTTTTAAACAAATATGTGTTATTATATAGGTATTTTGCATCTTTATTTTCATACAAATTTACATTATTTTATTGATTGTCTGTTTATTTATTTTGATACGATTTTACGTTATTCTGTGTATTTTGTATATATATTTTTAGACATATTTACATTATTTAATGTATATTTTGTACATATATTTTATGGAAATTTACGTTATCTTATGTGTATTTGTTTATATATTTTCATACAAATTTACATTATTTTATGTGTATTTTGTATATGTATTTCAATAAAAATTTGCCTAATTTCATTTGTATTTTGAATATCTATTTTCAAACAAATTTAAATTATTTAGTGTATTTTTGTATTATTTTTATACAATTTTTTTTATTTGTATTTTGTATATATATTTTCCTACACATATACATTCTTTTAGAGGAAATTTTGTTTATTTATTTTGATACGAATTTACATTATTTTATGTGTATTTTGTATATATATTTTTCTATGTATTTACATTATTTTATGTGTATTTTGTATATATATTTTCATAAAAATTTACGTAATTTTATTGTGTGTATTCGTATATATTTTGATAAAAAATTTCATTATTTTATGTTTTTTGCATATCTATTTCAATAAAAATCTACCTTATTGTATGTGCATTTTGTATATTTATTTTAATACAAATTTAATTATTTTATGTGTATTTTTGTATATATTTTTTTTTAAATATGAGATAATTTATGGGTATTTTGCATCTTTAATTTTAAAAAATTTTACATTACGTACATATCTTTTATACGTATTTACATTATTTAATGTGTATTTTGTTTATATATTTTTATACAAATTTACGTTATTATATGTGTATTTGAATATATATTTTGATACAAATTTACATTATTTTATGTATTTTCTATATTTATTTCAATTCAAATTTAGCTTATTTTATGTCTTTTGTATATCTATTTTCATGCAAATTTAATTATTTTTGTTTATTTTTGTATATAGTTTTATACAATTTTACGTTATTTTATGTGTATTTTGTATATTTATATTTATACAAGTAAACATTCTTTTATTGGCAATTAGTTTATTTATTTTGATACGAATTTACATTATTTTATGTGTATTTTGTATACATTTTCTTATACGTATTTACTTCATTTTAAGTGTAATTTGTATATATATTTTATAGAAATCTACGTTATTTTATGTGTATTCGTATGTATATTTTGAAACAAATTTACATTGTTTTATATGTATTTTGCATATCTATTTCAATACAAATTTACCTTATTGTATGTGCATTTTGTATATTTATTGTAATACAAATTTAAATATTTTATGTGCATTTTGGTATATATATTTTCATAAAAAATGCGTTGTTTTATGGGTATTTTGCATCTTTATTTTCATACAAATTTACATTATTTTATTAATATTCTGTGTATTTATTTTGATAATATTTTACATTATTCTATTTGTGTTTTGTATATATTTTTTTATACATATTTACATTATTTTATGTGTATTTTCTATATATATTTCATACAAATTTTCGTTATTTTAAGTGTATTTGTTTATACATTTTCATTCAAATTTACATTATTTTATGTGTATTTTGTATATGTATTTCAATAGAAATTTACCAAATTTCATGTGTATTTTGTATATATATTTTATACAAATTTAAATTATTTTTTGTATTTTTGTATAGAGTTTTATACACATTTACAACATTTTATGTGTATTTTGTATATCTATTTTCATACAAATACACATTCTTTTATTGATATTTTGTTTATTTATTTTGATGCGAATTTACATTATTTAATGTGTATTGTGTATATATATTTTTATACGTATTTACGTCATTTCATGTGTATTTTGTATATATATTTCTATAGAAATATTCGTTATTTTATATGTATTCGTATATATATTTTGAAACAAATATACATTGTTTTATGTGCATTTTGCATATTTTTTCAATACAAATTTACCTTATTGTACGTGCATTTTGTATGTTAATTTTAATACAAATTTAGCTATTCTATGTGTATTTTTGTATATGTATTTTATAAAATATGCTTTATTTTATGGGTATTTTGCATCTTTATTTTCATACAAAATTACATTATTTTATTGATATCCTGTGTATTTATTTTGATACGATTTTACATTATTCTATGTATATTTTGTATATCTATTTTATACCAATGTACGTTATTTTATGTGAATTTGTTTTCATTTCATACAAATTTACATTATTTTATGTGAATTTTGTACATGTATTTTAATACAAATTTAACTAATTATATGTGTATTTTGGATATCTATTTTCATACAAATTGAAATTAATTGTGTGTATTTTTGTATATATTTTTATTCAAATTTTCGTAATTTTACGTGTATTTTGTATATTTATTTTCCTACAAATATACGTTCTTTTATCGGAATTTTATTTATTTATTTTGATACTAATTTTTTTTTTTAGGTGTATTTGATATATATAATTTTATACTTATTTACATAATTTTATATGTATTTTGAATATATATTTTCATAGAAATTTACTCTATATGTATATACAAAAAAACACAAAATAATTTAAATTTGTATGAAAATAAATATACAAAATACACATAAAATTAGGTAAATTTGTATTGAAATACATATACAAAATACACATGAAATAATCTAAATTCGTATCGAAATAAATGAACAAAATACCGATAAATAATGTAATTTTGAATGAAAATATATATAGAAAATACACATAAAATAACGTAAATACAAATAAATATACACATAAAATGATTTGAATTTGAATGAAAAAAGATATAAAAATAAACTTAAAATAAGGCAAATTTATAATGAAATATATCTACAAAATACTCCTAAAATAATGTAGATTTGTTTCAAAATATATATACGAATACACATAAAATAACGTAGATTTCTATAAAAATATATATACAAAATACACATGAAATGTTGTAAATACGTATAAAAATATATATACAAAATACACATTAAATAATGTAAATTCGTGTCAAAATAAAGTTAAAATATCAATAAAAGAATGTGTATTTGTATGAAAATACATATACAAAATACACATAAAATAACGTAAATTTGTATAAAACTATATATAAAAATACACAAAAATAAGTTAAATTTGTATGAAAACAAATATACAAAATACACATAAGACTAGGTAAATTTGCAAAGAAATACATATACAAAATACACATAAAATAATGTAAATTTGAATGAAAATATATAAACAAATACACTTAAATTAACATAAATTTGAATAAAATATATATAAAAAATACTCATTAAATAATGTAAATATGTATAAAAAATATATATACAAAACACAAATAGATTAATGTAAAATCGAATTAAAATAAATACACAGAATGTAAATAAAATAATGTAAATTTGTATGAAAATAAAGATGCAAAATACCCATAAAATAACGCATTTTTTATAAATATACAAAATACACATGAAAGGATGTAAATACGTATAAAAATATATATACAAAATACACATTAAATAATGTAAACTCGCGTCAAAATAAATAAACAAAATGTCAATAAAAGAATGTGTATTTGTATGAAAATAAATATACAAAATACACATAAGATAACATAAATTTGTATAAAACTATATACAAAAATACACAAAAATAATTTAAATTTGTATGAAAATAAATATTCAAAATACACATAAAATTAGGTAAATTTGTATTGAAATACATATACAAAATACACATAAAATACTGTAAATTTGAATGAAAATACATAAACAAATACACTTAAAATTACGTAAATTTGTAAAAAAAAAATATATACAAAACACAAATAGAATAATGTAAAGTCGTATCAAAATAAATACACAGAATATTAATAAAATAATGTAAATTTGTATGAAAATAAAGAAGCAAAATACCCATAAAATAACGCATTTTTTTTAAATATATATACAAAAATACACATAAAAAAATTTATTTGTATTAAAATAAATATACAAAATACACATACAATAAGGTAAATCTGTATTGAAATAGATATGCAAAATACATATAAAACAATGTAAATTTGTTTCAAAATATATATACGAATACACATAAAATAACGTAGATTTGTATAAAAATATATATACAAAATACACGGAAAATGAAGTAAATACGTAGAAAAAAATGTATACAAAATACACATAAAATAATGTAAATTAGCTTCAAAATAAATAAACAAAATCACAATAAAAGAATGTGTATTTGTATAAATATAAATATACAAAATACACATAAAATAACGTAAATTTGTATAAAACTATATACAAAAATACACAGAAGTAATTAAATTCGTATGAAAATAGATATACAAAATACAGATAAAATAAGCTAAATTTGAATTGAAATGTATATACAAAATACATAAAATAATGTAAATTTGTATCAAAATATTTATAAAAATACATATAATGATGTAAATTTGTTTAAAAATATATAAACAAAATTCACATTAAGTAATGTAAATACGTATAAAAAATATGTACAAAATACACATATATTCATTTAATTTGTATCAAACTAAATAAACAAAATAGCAATAAAATAATGTAAATTTGTATGAGAAAACATATACAAATTAATATAAAATAACGCTAATTTCTATAAAAATATATGTCCAAAAATGAACGTAAAATAAATTAACTTTGGATAAAAATATATATACAAAACACACATTAAATAATGTAAATGCGTACATAAAATATCCTAAATTTGTATAAAACTATATACAAAAATACACAAAAATAATTTAAATTTGTCTGAAAAGAAATATACAAAATACACATAAAATTAGGTTAATTTCTATTGAAATACATATACAAAATACACATAAAATAATGTAAATTTGAAAGAAAATATATAAACAAATACACATATAATAACGTAAATTTGTATGAAATATATATACAAAATACACATTAAATAATGTAAATATGTATAAAAAAATATATACAAAACACAAATAGAATAATGTAAAATCGTATCAAAATATATACACAGAATATTAATAAAATAATGTAAATTTGTATTAAAATTAAGATGCAAAATACCTATAAAATAACGCATTTTTTATAAAATTATTGATACCAAAATACACATAAAATATTTGAATTTGTATCAAAATAAATATACAAAATGCACATACAATAAGGTAAATTTGTATTGAAATAGATATGCAAAATACATATAAAATAATGTAAATTTGTTTCAAAATATATATGCGAATACACATAAAATAACGTAGATTTCTATAAAAATACATATACAAAATACACATAAAAGTAAGTAAATACGTATAAAAAAATGTATACAAAATACACATAAAATAATATAAATTCGTATAAATATAAATAAACAATATAGCAATAAAAGAATGTGTATTTTTATAAATATAAATATACAAAATGCACATAAAATAACGTAAATTTATATAAAACTATACATAAAATAACGCAAATTTCTATAAAAATATATGTACATAAATGAACATAAAATAAATTTGCATAAAAATATATATACAAAACACACATTAGATAATGTAAATGAGTATAAAAATATGTATACAAAATACCTATGAAATAATCTAAATTCGTATCGAATTAAATTAAAAAAATACCAATATAATAATGTAATTTTGGATGAAAATATATATACAAAATACGCATAAAAAAACCTAAATACAAATACAAATATACACATAAAATAATTTAAAATTGAATGAAATAAATATACAAAATTAACATAAAATAAGGTAAATTTGTAATGAAATATATGAAAAAATTCATATAAAATAATATAAATTTGTATGAAAATATATATACAAATACACATTAAATAACATGAATTTGTATAAAATTTGTATCAAAATATATACGAATACACACAATAAAATAACGTAATTTTTTATGAAAATGTATATACAAAATACACATAAAATAATGTAAATTTGTATAAAAATATATAAACAAATACACATAAAATAATGTAAATTTGGATGAAATATATATACAAAATAAACCTTAAATAATGTAAATATGTATAAAAAATATATACAAAATACACATAGAATAATGTTAAATCGTATCAAAATGAATAAAGAGAATATCAATAAAATAATGTAAATTTGTATGAAAATAAAGCTGCAAAATATCCATATAATAACGCAAAATATATATACAAAAATACATATAAAATAATTAAATTTGTATTAAAATAAATATACAAAATGCACGTACAATAAAGAAAATTTGTATTGAAATAGATATGCAAAATACACATCAATAATGAATTTGTATCAAAATATATATACGAATACTCATAAAATAGAGTAAATTTCTATGAAAATATACATACAAAATAGACATACAAAATACACATATAACTGGTTAAATTTGTATTTAAATACATGTACAAAAAACACATAAAATAATTTAGATTTGTATGAAATGAAAACAAATACATTTTATATAAAATATATATACAAAATACACATAGACTAATCTAAAATCGTATATAAATAAATACACAGAATATCAATACAGTAATGTAAATTTGTATGAATATAAAGATGTAAAATACCCATAAAATAAAGCATATTTTTATAAAAATAAATATACAAAAATACACATATAATAATTATATTTATATTAAAATTAATATATAAAATACACATACATAAGGCAAATTTCTATTGAAAAATATGCAAAATACTCATAAAACAATGTAAATTTGTTTCAAAATATATATACGAATACATAAAATAACGTAGATTTCTATAGAAATATATATACAAAATACACTTGAAATAATGTAAATACGTATAAAAATATATATACAAAATACACATTAAATAATGTTAATTCGTGTCAAAATAAATAAACAAAATATCATGAAAAGAATGTGTATTTGTATGAAAATAGATATACAAAATACACATAAAATAACCTAAATTTGTATAAAACTATATACAAAAATACACAAAAATAATTTAAACTTGTATGAAAATAAATATACAAAAAACATATAAAAATAGGTAAATTTGTATTAAAATACATATACAAAATACACATAAAATAATGTAAATTTGAATGAAAATATATAAACATATAGACTTAAAATAACGTAAATTTGTATCAAATATATATACAAAAAAAAAACATTAAATAATGTAAATATGTATAAAAAAAATATATACAAACACAAATAAAATAATGTAAAATCGTATCAAAATAAATACAGAAAATATTAATAAAATAATGTAAATATGTATGAAAATTAAGATGCAAAATACCCATAAAATAATGCATTTTTTATAAAAATATAAATACGAAAAAACATAAAATATTTGATTTTGTATTAAAATAAATAGATATACAAAATACACATAAAATAAGCTAAATTTGAATTGAAATATATATACAAAATACATAAAATAATGTAAATTTGTATCAAAATACCTATACAAATACACATATAATAACGTAAATTTGTATAAAAATATATAAACAAAATACACATTAAATAATGTAAATACGTATAAAAAAATGTAAAAAATACACAAATAATCATGTAATTCGTATCAAAATAAATAGAAAATACCAATAAAATAATGTAAATTTCTATGAGAAACATATACAAAATACACATAAATAACGCAAATATCAATAAAAATATATAATATAATATATTTTTATACATCTTTAAAATATTTAATGTATATTTTGTATATATATATATTTTATCCAAATTTACGTGATTTTATATGTATTTGTTTATATATTTTCATACAAATTTCATTATTTTATTTGAGTTTTGTATATGTATTTCAATACAAATTTGCCTAACTATATGTGTATTTTGCATATCTATTTTCAAACAAAGGTAAATTATGGTTGTGTATATTTGTATATAGTTTTATACAATTTTTAGTTATTTTATTTGTTTTTTGTATATATATTTTCCTACATATATACATTCTTTTATTGGAATTTTGTGTATTTAGTTTTTTACGAATTTACATTATTTTATGTGTATTTTGTATATATATTTTTCTACGTATTTAAACTATTTTATGTGTATTTTATATATACATTTTAATAAAAATTTTCTTTATTTTATTTTGTGTATTCTTATATATTTTGAAACATTTTATACAAATTCATGTTATTTTATGTGTATTTGTATATATATTTTCATACAAATTTATATTATTTTATGTGTATTCTTACATATATTTTATAACAAATTTACCTTAATTTATGTTTATTTTGTATATTTATTTCATTCAATTTTAAATTAATTAATGTGTATATTTGTATTTGTTTTTAGGTTATTTTATGTGTGTTTTTTATATATATTTTAATCCAAAATTAAATTATTTTATTGTTATTTTCTTAATTTAACTCGATACGAATTTAGATTATTTCATAGGTATTTTGTATACATATTTTTATACTCATTTACATTATCTAATGTGTTTTGTATATATATTTTTATGCAAACTAATTTTATGTGCAATTTTGTACATATATTTTTATAGAAACTTAAAACGTTATTTTATGTGTATTTTGTATATGTTTTCTCATACAAATTTACATTATTTAATTAGTTTTTTGTTTATTTATTTTGATACGAATGACTTGATTATTGGAGTATTTTGTTAATATTTTTTTATACGTATTTACATTACTTAATGTGTATTTTGTTTATATATTTTTTTTACAAATTTACGTTATTATATATGTATTTGTTAAAAATATTTTGAAACGAATTTACTTTATTTTATGTATTTTGTATATATATTTAAATTTAGCTTATTTTTGTATATTTTGTATATCTATTTTCATACAAATTTAATTACTTCTGTATTTTTTGTATATAGTTTTATACAAATTTACGTTATTTTATGTGCATTTTGTATATTTATATTTACACAAATACACATTCTCTTATTGGTATTTTGTTTATTTATATTTATACGAATTTACATTATTTTATGTGTATTTTGTATACATTTTTGATTCGTATTTACTTAATTTTATTTGTATTTTGTATATATATATTTAAAGAAAACTACGTTATTTTATGTGTATTCGTATATATATTTTGAAACAAATTTACATTGTTTTATGTATTTTGCATATCTATTTCAATACAAATTTACCTTATTGTATGTGCATTTTGTATATTTATTTTAATACAAATTCAAATATTTTATGTGTATTTTGGTATATATAATTTTATAAAAAATGCGTTATTTTATAGGTATTTTGCATCTTAGTTTTCATACAAATGTACATTATTTTATTAATATTCTGTGTATATATTTTGATACGATTTTATATTATACTATTTGTGTTTTGTATATATTTTTTATACATATTTTCATTATTTAATGTGTATTTTTTATATATATTTTATACAAATTAACGTCATTTTAAGTGTATTTGTTTATATAATTTCATTCAAATTTACATTATTTTAAGTGTATTTTGTATATGTATTTCAATACAAATTTACCTAATTTTATGTGTATTTTGTATATTTATTTTCATACAAATTTAAATTATTTTTGTGTTTTTTTGTATATACATATAGAGTAAATTTCTATGAAAATATATATTCAAAATACATATAAAATTATGTAAATAAGTATAAAAAAATATATATCATATACACCTAAAAAAATGAAAATTCGTATCAAAATAAATCAACAAAATTCCGATAAAAGAACGTATATTTGTAGGAAAAAAAATATACAAAATACACATAAAATTACTAAAATTTGAATAAAAGTATATACAAAAAAACAAAAAAATAAATTTCAATTTGTATGAAAATAGATATACAAAATACACATATAATTAGTTAAATTTGTATTTAAATACATGTACAAAATACACATAAAATAATGTAAATTTGTATGAAATGAAAACAAATTCACATAAAATAACGTACATTTGTATAAAATAGATATACAAAATATACATAGAATAATGTAAAATCGTATCAAAATAAATACACAGAATATCAATAAAATAATGTAATTTTGTATGAAAATAAAGATGCAAAATACCCATAAAATAAAGCCTATTTTTTAAAAAATACATATACAAGAATACACATAGAATAATTGAATTTGTTTTAAAATTAATATACAAAATGCACGTACAATAAGGGAAATTTGTATTGAAAAAATATACAAAATGCACATAAAACAACGCATTTTTTATGAAAATATATATACCAAAATACACATAAAATATTTAAATTTGTATTACAATAAATATACAAAATGCACATACAATAAGGTAAATTTGTATTGAAATAGATATGCAAAATACACATAAAACAATGTAAATTTGTTTCAAAATATATATACGAATACACATAAAATAACGTAGATTTCTATAAAAATATATATACAAAATACACATAAAATGACGTAAATACGTATAAGAAAATGGATACAAAATACACATAAAATAACGTAAACTCGTATCAAAATAAATAAACTAAATGCCAATAAAAGAATGTTTACTTGTATAAATATAAATATACAAAATACACATAAAATAACGTAAAATTGTATAAAACTATATACAAAAATAAACAAAAATAATTAAATTTGTATGAAAATAGATATACAAAAGACACAGAAAATAAGATAAATTTGAATTGAAATAAATATAGAAAATATATAAAATAATGTAAATTTGTATCAAAATATATATTCAAATACACATATATTAAGATTAATATACAAAATGCGTATATAATAAGGTAAATTTGTATTGAAAAAATATGCAACATACACGTTTACTCATACAAATTTATATTATTTTATTAGTATTTTGTTTATTTATTTTGATACGAATTACATGATTATATGTGTATTTTGTACATATTTCTTTATACGTATTTACATTATTTAATGTGTATTTTGTTTATATATTTTCATACAAATTTACGTTATTATATATGTATTTGTATAAATATTTTGATACAAATTTACTTTATTTCATGTATTTTGTATATATATTTCAATTCAAATTTAACTTGTTTTGTGAGTATTTTGTATATATTTTCATACAAATTTAATTACTTCTGTGTATTTTTGTATATAGTTTTATATAAATTTACGTTATTTTATGTGTATTTTGTATATTTATATTCATACAAATACACATTCTTTTATTGGTATTTTGTTTATTTATTTTGATACGAATTTACATTATTTTATATGTTTTTTGTATACATTTTTTTATACGTATTTACTTCATTTTATGTGTATTTTGTATATATATTTTTATAGAAATCTACGTTATTTTATGTGTATTCGTATATATATTTTGAAACAAATTTACATTGTTTTATATGTATTTTGCATATCTATTTCAATACAAATTTACCTTATTGTATGTGTTTTTTGAATATTTATTTTAATATAAATTTAATTTGATTAATCTATGTGTATTTTTGTATATGTATTTTTATAAAAAAATGCGTTATTTTATGGGTATTTTGCTTCTTTATTTTCATACAAATTTACATTATTTTATCAATATTCTGTGTATGTATTTTAATACGATTTTACATTATTCTATTTGTGTTTTGTACATCTTTTTATATACAAATTTACGTTATTTTAAGTGTATTTGTTTATGTATTTTCATTCAAATTTACATTATTTTATGTGTATTTTGTGTATGTATTTCAATACAAATTTACCTAATTTTATGTGTATTTTGTATATTTATTTTCATACATATTTAAAATATTTTTGCTTATTTTTGTATATAGTTTGATACAAATTTAGGTTATTTTATGTGTATTTTGTATATCTATTTTCATACAAATACACATTCTTTTATTGATATTTTGTTTATTTATTTTGACGCGAGTTTTATGTGAATTTGTTTTCATTTCATACAAATTTACATTATTTTATGTATTTTGTACATGTATTTAAATACAAATTTAACTAATTATATGTGTATTTTGTATATCTATTTTCATACAAATTGAAATTTATTTTTTTGTTTTTTTGTATATATTTTTATTCAAATTTTCGTAATCTTATAAAAATATATATACCAAAAAACACATAAAATATTTAAATTTGATACAAATTTCATACAAATTTACATTATTTTATGTGAATTTTGTACATGTATTTAAATACAAATTTAACTAATTATATGTGTATTTTGTATATCTATTTTCATACAAATTGAAATTTATTTTTTTGTTTTTTTGTATATATTTTTATTCAAATTTTCGTAATCTTATAAAAATATATATACCAAAAAACACATAAAATATTTAAATTTGCATTGAAATAAATATACAAAATGCACATACAATAAGGTAAATTTGTATTGAAAGAGATATGCAAAAATACATATAAAACAATGTAAATTTGTTTCAAAATATATATACGAATACAAATAAAAAAACGTAGATTTCTATAAAAATATATATACAAAATACACATAAAATTAAGTAAATACGTATAAAAAAATGTATACAAAATACACATAAAATAATGTAAATTCGAATTAAAATAAATAAACAAAATACCAATAAAAGAATGTGTATTTGGATAAATATAAATATACAAAATACACATACAAAATAAACATAAAATAAGGTAGATTTGTAAAAAAAAATATATGTACAAAATACACATAAAATAATGTAAATTTATATAAAAATATATATACAAATACACATAAAATACCATGAATTTGTATAAAAATATATATTCAAAATAAATATTAAATAATGTAAAAGCGTATAAAATATATATACAAAGTACATATAAAATAATGTAAATTCGTATCAATATAAATCAACAAAAAACCAATAAAACAATATATGTTTGAATGAAAATAAATTTACAAAATACACATCACATAACTAAAATTTGTATTAAAATATATTCAAAATTACATAGAAATAATTTGAGTTTGTATGAAAATAGATTTACAAAATACACATAAAACTAGGTAAATTTCTTTTGAAAAGTATATACAAAATACCCATAAAATATTTTAAATTTGTGTCAAAATTTATAAGCAAATACACATTAAATAACGTAAATTTGTATGAAAAATATATACAAAATACACATAGAATAATGTCAATTCGTATCAAAATGAATGAGCAGAATATCAATAAAATAATGTAAATTTGTATGAAAATAAAGATGCAAAAGACCCAAAAAATAAAGCATATGTTTATAAAAATACAGATACAAAAATACACATCGAATAATTAAATTTGTATTAAAATTAATATACAAAATGCGTATATAATAAGGTAAATTTGTATTGAAAAAATATGCAACATACACGTTTACTCATACAAATTTATATTATTTTATTGGTATTTTGTTTATTTATTTTGATACGAATTACATGATTATATGTATTTTGTACATATGTCTTTATACGTATTTACATTATTTAATATGTATTTTGTTTATATATATTGTATATCTATTTTCATACAAATACACATTCTTTTATTGATATATTGTTTATTTATTTTGACTCGAGTTTTATGTGAATTTGTTTTCATTTCATACAAATTTACATTATTTTATGTGTATTTTGTACATGTATTTAAATACAAATTTAACTAATTATGTGTATTTTGTATATCTATTCTCATACAAATTGAAATTTATTTTTTTGTTTTTTTTGTATATATTTTTATTCAAATTTTCGTAATCTTATAAAAATATATATACCAAAAAACACATAAAATATTTAAATTTGCATTCAAATAAATATACAAAATGCACATACAATAAGGTAAATTTGTATTGAAAGATATGCAAAAATACATATAAAACAATGTAAATTTGTTTCAAAATATATATACGAATACAAATAAAAAATGTAGATTTCTATAAAAATATATATACAAAATACACATAAAATTAAGTAAATACGTATAAAAAATGTATACAAAATACACATAAAATAATGTAAATTCGAGTTAAAATAAATAAACAAAATACCAATAAAAGAATGTGTATTTGGATAAATATAAATATAGAAAATACACATACAAAATAAACATAAAATAAGGTAGATTTGTAAAAAAATATATGTACAAAATACACATAAAATAATGTAAATTTATATAAAAATATATATACAAATACACATAAAATACCATGAATTTGTATAAAAATATATATTCAAAATAAAGATTAAATAATGTAAAAGCGTATAAAAATATATATACAAAGTACATATAAAATAATGTAAATTCGTATCAATATAAATCAACAAAACTCCAATAAAACAATATATATTTGAATGAAAATAAATTTACAAAATACACATAACATAACTAAAATTTGTATTAAAATATATACAAAATTACATAGAAATAATTTGAGTTTGTATGAAAATAGATATACAAAATACACATAAAACTAGGTAAATTTCTTTTGAAAAGTATATACAAAATACCCATAAAATATTGTAAATTTGTGTCAAAATTTATAAGCAAATACACATAAAATAACGTAAATTTGTATGAAAAATATATACAAAATACACATAGAATAATGTCAATTCGTATCAAAATGAATGAGCAGAATATCAATAAAATAATGTAAATTTGTATGAAAATAAAGATGCAAAATACCCAAAAAATAAAGCATATGTTTATAAAAATACAGATACAAAAATACACATCGAATAATTAAATTTGTATTAAAATTAATATACAAAATGCGTATATAATAAGGTAAATTTGTATTGAAAAAATATGCAACATACACGTTTACTCATACAAATTTATATTATTTTATTGGTATTTTGTTTATTTATTTTGATACGAATTACATGATTATATGTGTATTTTGTACATATTTTTTATACGTATTTTCATTATTTAATGTGTATTTTGTTTATATATTTTCATACAAATTTACGTTATTATATGTGTATTTGTACAAATATTTTGATACAAATTTACTTTATTTCATGTATTTTGTATATATATTTCAATTCAAATTTAGCTTATTTTGTGTGTATTTTGTACATATTTTCATACAAATTTAATTACTTCTTTGTATTTTTGTATATAGTTTTATATAAATTTGCGTTATTTTATGTGTATTTTGTATATTTATATTTATACAAATACACATTCTTTTATTGGTATTTTGTTTATTTATTTTGATACGAATTTACATTATTTTATATGTTTTTTGTATACATTTTTTTATACGTATTTACTTCATTTTATGTGTATTTTGTATATATATTTTTATAGAAATCTACGTTATTTTATGTGTATTCGTATATATATTTTGAAACAAATTTACATTGTTTTATATGTATTTTGCATATCTATTTCAATACAAATTGACCTTATTGTATGTGTTTTTTGTATATTTATTTTAATACAAATTTAATTTTTTTATGTGTATTTTGGTATATTTATTTTTATAAATGCGTTATTTTATGGGTATTTTGCTTCTTTATTTTCATACAAATTTACATTATTTTATCAATATTCTGTGTATGTATTTTGATACGATTTTACATTATTCTATTTGTGTTTTGTACATATTTTTATATACAAATTTACGTTATTTTAAGTGTATTTGTTTATGTATTTTCATTCAAATTTACATTATTTTGTGTGTATTTTGTATATGTATTTCAATATAAATTTACCTAATTTCATGTGTATTTTGTATATTTATTTTCATACAAATTTAAAATATTTTCTTTATTTTGTATATAGTTTGATACAAATTTAGGATTTATTTTATGTGTATTTTGTATATCTATTTTCATAAATACACATTCTTTTATTGATATTTTGTTTATTTATTTTGACGCGAATTTTATGTGAATTTGTTTTTCATTTCATACAAATTTACATTATTTTATGTATTTTGTACATGTATTTAAATACAAATTTAACTAATTATATGTATTTTGTATATCTATTTTCATACAAATTGAAATTTATTTTTTTTGTTTTTGTATATATTTTATTCAAATTTTCGTAATCTTATAAAAATATATATACCAAAAACACATAAAATATTTAAATTTGATAAATTTCATACAAATTTACATTATTTTATGTGAATTTTGTACATGTATTTAAATACAATTTAACTAATTATATGTGTATTTTGTATATCTATTTTCATACAAATTGAAATTTATTTTTTGTTTTTGTATATATTTTATTCAAATTTTCGTAATCTTATAAAAATATATATACCAAAAAACACATAAAATATTTAAATTTGCATTGAAATAAATATACAAAATGCACATACAATAAGGTAAATTTGTATTGAAAGAGATATGCAAAAATACATATAAAACAATGTAAATTTGTTTCAAAATATATATACGGATACAAATAACAAAAACGTAGATTTCTATAAAAATATATATACAAAATACACATAAAATTAAGTAAATACGTATAAAAAAATGTATACAAAATACACATAAAATAATGTAAATTCGAATTAAAATAAATAAACAAAATAATAATAAAAGAATGTGTATTTGGATAAATATAAATATACAAAATACACATACAAAATAAACATAAAATAAGGTAGATTTGTAAAAAAATATATGTACAAAATACACATAAAATAATGTAAATTTATATAAAAATATATATACAAATACACATAAAATACCATGAATTTGTATAAAAATATATATTCAAAATAAATATTAAATAATGTAAAAGCGTATAAAAATATATATACAAAGTACATATAAAATAATGTAAATTCGTATCAATATAAATCAACAAAAAACCAATAAAACAATATATGTTTGAATGAAAATAAATTTACAAAATACACATCACATAACTAAAATTTGTATTAAAATATATTCAAAATTACATAGAAATAATTTGAGTTTGTATGAAAATAGATTTACAAAATACACATAAAACTAGGTAAATTTCTTTTGAAAAGTATATACAAAATACCCATAAAATATTTTAAATTTGTGTCAAAATTTATAAGCAAATACACATTAAATAACGTAAATTTGTATGAAAAATATATACAAAATACACATAGAATAATGTCAATTCGTATCAAAATGAATGAGCAGAATATCAATAAAATAATGTAAATTTGTATGAAAATAAAGATGCAAAAGACCCAAAAAAATAAAGCATATGTTTATAAAAATACAGATACAAAAATACACATCGAATAATTAAATTTGTATTAAAATTAATATACAAAATGCGTATATAATAAGGTAAATTTGTATTGAAAAAATATGCAACATACACGTTTACTCATACAAATTTATATTATTTTATTGGTATTTTGTTTATTTATTTTGATACGAATTACATGATTATATGTGTATTTTGTACATATGTCTTTATACGTATTTACATTATTTAATGTGTATTTTGTTTATATATTTTGTATATCTATTTTCATACAAATACACATTCTTTTATTGATATATTGTTTATTTATTTTGACTCGAGTTTTATGTGAATTTGTTTTCATTTCATACAAATTTACATTATTTTATGTGTATTTTGTACATGTATTTAAATACAAATTTAACTAATTATATGTGTATTTTGTATATCTATTTTCATTCAAATTGAAATTTATTTTTTTGTTTTTTTGTATATATTTTTATTCAAATTTTCGTAATCTTATAAAAATATATATACCAAAAAACACATAAAATATTTAAATTTGCATTGAAATAAATATACAAAATGCACATACAATAAGGTTAATTTGTATTGAAAGAGATATGCAAAAATACATATAAAACAATGTAAATTTGTTTCAAAATATATATACGAATACAAATAAAAAAACGTAGATTTCTATAAAAATATATATACAAAATACACATAAAATTAAGTAAATACGTATAAAAAGATGTATACAAAATACACATAAAATAATGTAAATTCGAGTTAAAATAAATAAACAAAATACCAATAAAAGAATGTGTATTTGGATAAATATAAATATAGAAAAAAAACATACAAAATAAACATAAAATAAGGTAGATTTGTAAAAAAATATATGTACAAAATACACATAAAATAATGTAAATTTATATAAAAATATATATACAAATACACATAAAATACCATGAATTTGTATAAAAATATATATTCAAAATAAAGATTAAATAATGTAAAAGCGTATAAAAATATATATACAAAGTACATATAAAATAATGTAAATTCGTATCAATATAAATCAACAAAACTCCAATAAAACAATATATATTTGAATGAAAATAAATTTACAAAATACACATAACATAACTAAAATTTGTATTAAAATATATACAAAATTACATAGAAATAATTTGAGTTTGTATGAAAATAGATATACAAAATACACATAAAACTAGGTAAATTTCTTTTGAAAAGTATATACAAAATACCCATAAAATATTGTAAATTTGTGTCAAAATTTATAAGCAAATACACATAAAATAACGTAAATTTGTATGAAAAATATATACAAAATACACATAGAATAATGTCAATTCGTATCAAAATGAATGAGCAGAATATCAATAAAATAATGTAAATTTGTATGAAAATAAAGATGCAAAATACCCAAAAAATAAAGCATATGTTTATAAAAATACAGATACAAAATACATCAAATAATTAAATTTTTATTAAAATTAATATACAAAATGCGTATATAATAAGGTAAATTTGTATTGAAAAAATATGCAACATACACGTTTACTCATACAAATTTATATTATTTTATTGGTATTTTGTTTATTTATTTTGATACGAATTACATGATTATATGTGTATTTTGTACATATTTTTTATACGTATTTTCATTATTTAATGTGTATTTTGTTTATATATTTTCATACAAATTTACGTTATTATATGTGTATTTGTACAAATATTTTGATACAAATTTACTTTATTTCATGTATTTTGTATATATATTTCAATTCAAATTTAGCTTATTTTGTGTGTATTTTGTACATATTTTCATACAAATTTAATTACTTCTTTGTATTTTTGTATATAGTTTTAAATAAATTTGCGTTATTTTATGTGTATTTTGTATATTTATATTTATACAAATACACATTCTTTTATTGGTATTTTGTTTATTTATTTTGATACGAATTTACATTATTTTATATGTTTTTTGTATACATTTTTTTATACGTATTTACTTCATTTTATGTGTATTTTGTATATATATTTTTATAGAAATCTACGTTATTTTATGTGTATTCGTATATATATTTTGAAACAAATTTACATTGTTTTATATGTATTTTGCATATCTATTTCAATACAAATTGACCTTATTGTATGTGTTTTTTGTATATTTATTTTAATACAAATTTAATTTTTTTATGTGTATTTTGGTATATTTATTTTCATAAATGCGTTATTTTATGGGTATTTTGCTTCTTTATTTTCATACAAATTTACATTATTTTATCAATATTCTGTGTATGTATTTTGATACGATTTTACATTATTCTATTTGTGTTTTGTACATATTTTTATATACAAATTTACGTTATTTTAAGTGTATTTGTTTATGTATTTTCATTCAAATTTACATTATTTTATGTGTATTTTGTGTATGTATTTCAATACAAATTTACCTAATTTTATGTGTATTTTGTATATTTATTTTCATACAAATTTAAAATATTTTTCTTTATTTTTGTATATAGTTTGATACAAATTTAGGTTATTTTATGTGTATTTTGTATATCTATTTTCATACAAATACACATTCTTTTATTGATATTTTGTTTATTTATTTTGACGCGAATTTTATGTGAATTTGTTTTCATTTCATACAAATTTACATTATTTTATGTGTATTTTGTACATGTATTTAAATACAAATTTAACTAATTATATGTGTATTTTGTATATATATTTTCATACAAATTGAAATTTATTTTTTTGTTTTTTTGTATATATTTTTATTCAAATTTTCGTAATCTTATAAAAATATATATACCAAAAAACACATAAAATATTTAAATTTGCATTGAAATAAATATACAAAATGCACACACAATAAGGTAAATTTGTATTGAAAGAGATATGCAAAAATACATATAAAACAATGTAAATTTGTTTCAAAATATATATACGAATACAAATAAAAAAACGTAGATTTCTATAAAAATATATATACAAAATACACATAAAATTAAATAAATACGTATAAAAAAATATATACAAAATACACATAAAATAATGTAAATTCGAATTAAAATAAATAAACAAAATACCAATAAAAGAATGTGTATTTGGATAAATATAAATATAGAAAATACACATACAAAATAAACATAAAATAAGGTAGATTTGTAAAAAAATATATGTACAAAATACACATAAAATAATGTAAATTTATATAAAAATATATATACAAATACACATAAAATAACATGAATTTGTATAAAAATATATATTCAAAATAAATATTAAATAATGTAAAAGCGTATAAAAATATATATACAAAGTACATATAAAATAATGTAAATTCGTATCAATATAAATCAACAAAACACCAATAAAATAATATATATTTGAATGAAAATAAATTTACAAAATACACATAACATAACTAAAATTTGTATTAAAATATATACAAAAATACATAGAAATAATTTGAGTTTGTATGAAAATAGATATACAAAATACACATAAAACTAGGTAAATTTCTTTTGAAAAGTATATACAAAATACCCATAAAATATTCTAAATTTGTGTCAAAATATATAAGAAAATACACATAAAATAACGTAAATTTGTATGAAAAATATATACAAAATACACATAAAATAATGTCAATTCGTATCAAAATGAATCAGCAGAATATCAATAAAATAATGTAAATTTGTATGAAAATAAAGATGCAAAAGACCCAAAAAATAAAGCATATGTTTATAAAAATACAGATACAAAAATACACATCGAATAATTAAATTTGTATTAAAATTAATATACAAAATGCATATATAATAAGGTAAATTTGTATTGAAAAAATATGCAACATACACGTTTACTCATACAAATTTATATTATTTTATTGGTATTTTGTTTATTTATTTTGATACGAATTACATGATTATATGTGTATTTTGTACATATTTCTTTATACGTATTTACATTATTTAATGTGTATTTTGTTTATATATTTTTATACAAATTTACGTTATTATATGTGTATTTGTATAAATATTTTGATACAAATTTACTTTATTTCATGTATTTTGTATATATATTTCAATTCAAATTTAGCTTATTTTGTGTGTATTTTGTATATATTTTCATACAAATTTAATTACTTCTGTGTATTTTTGTATATAGTTTTATATAAATTTACGTTATTTTATGTGTATTTTGTATATTTATGTTTATACAAATACACATTCTTTTATTGGTATTTTGTTTATTTATTTTGATACGAATTTACATTATTTTATGTGTTTTTTGTTTACATTTTTTTATACGTATTTACTTCATTTTATGTGTATTTTGTATATATATTTTTATAGAAATCTACGTTATTTTATGTGTATTCGTATATATATTTTGAAACAAATTTACATTGTTTTATATGTATTTTGCATATCTATTTCAATACAAATTTACCTTATTGTATGTGTTGTTTGTATATTTATTTTAATACAAATTTAATTTTTTGATGTGTATTTTGGTATATTTATTTTTATAAATGCGTTATTTTATGGGTATTTTGCTTCTTTATTTTCATACAAATTTACATTATTTTATTAATATTCTGTGTATTTATTTTGATACGATTTTACATTATTCTATTTGTGTTTTGTATATATTTTTTATACAAATTTACGTTATTTTAAGTGTATTTGTTTATGTATTTTCATTCAAATTTACATTATTTTATGTGTATTTTGTATATGTATTTCAATTCAAATTTACCTAATTTTATGTGTATTTTGTACATTTATTTTCATACAAATTTAAAATATTTTTGTTTATTTTTGTATATAGTTTGATACAAATTTAGGTTATTTTATGTGTATTTTGTATATCTATTTTCATACAAATACACATTCTTTTATTGATATTTTGTTTATTTATTTTGACGCGAGTTTTATGTGAATTTGTTTTCATTTCATACAAATTTATATTATTTTATGTGTATTTTGTACATGTATTTAAATACAAATTTAACTAATTATATGTGTATTTTGTATATCTATTTTCATACAAATTGAAATTTATTTTTTTGTTTTTTTGTATATATTTTTATTTAAATATTCGTAATCTTATAAAAATATATATACCAAAAAACACATAAAATATTTAAATTTGCATTGAAATAAATATACAAAATGCACATACAATAAGGTAAATTTGTATTGAAAGAGATATGCAAAAATACATATAAAACAATGTAAATTTGTTTCAAAATATATATACGAATACAAATAAAAAACGTAGATTTCTATAAAATAAATATACAAAATACACATAAAATTAAGTAGATACGTATAAAAAAATGTATACAAAATACACATAAAATAATGTAAATTCGAATTAAAATAAACAAACAAAATACCAATAAAAGAATGTGTATTTAGATAAATATAAATATAGAAAATACACATACAAAATAAACATAAAATAAGGTAGATTTGTAAAAAAATATATGTACAAAATACACATAAAATATTGTAAATTTATATAAAATATATATATACAAATACACATAAAATACCATGAATTTGTATAAAAATATATATTCAAAATAAATATTAAATAATGTAAAAGCGTATAAAAATATATATACAAAGTACATATAAAATAATTTAAATTCGTATCAATATAAATCAACAAAACACCAATAAAACAATATATATTTGAATGAAAATAAATTTACAAAATACACATAACATAACTAAAATTTGTATTAAAATATATACAAAAATACATAGAAATAATTTGAGTTTGTATGAAAATAGATATACAAAATACACATAAAACTAGGTAAATTTCTTTTGAAAAGTATATACAAAATACCCATAAAATATTGTAAATTTGTGTCAAAATTTATAAGCATAAAATAACGTAAATTTGTATGAAAAATATATACAAAATACACATAGAATAATGTCAATTCGTATCAAAATGAATCAGCAGAATATCAATAAAATAATGTAAATTTGTATGAAAATAAAGATGCAAAATACCCAAAAAATAAAGCATATGTTTATAAAAATACAGATACAAAAATACACATCGAATAATTAAATTTGTATTAAAATTAATATACAAAATGCGTATATAATAAGGTAAATTTGTATTGAAAAAATATGCAACATACACGTTTACTCATACAAATTTATATTATTTTATTGGTATTTTGTTTATTTATTTTGATACGATTTACATGATTATATGTGTATTTTGTACATATTTTTTATACGTATTTTCATTATTTAATGTGTATTTTGTTTATATATTTTCATACAAATTTACGTTATTATATGTGTATTTGTATAAATATTTTGATACAAATTTACTTTATTTCATGTATTTTGTATATATATTTCAATTCAAATTTAGCTTATTTTGTGTGTATTTTGTATATATTTTCATACAAATCTTATTACTTTTGTGTATTTGTGTATATAGTTTTATATAAATTTACGTTATTTTATGTGTATTTTGTATATTTATATTTATACAAATACACATTCTTTTATTGGTATTTTGTTTATTTATTTTGATACGAATTTACATTATTTTATATGTTTTTTGTATACATTTTTTTATACGTATTTACTTCATTTTATGTGTATTTTGTATATATATTTTTATAGAAATCTTCGTTATTTTATGTGTATTCGTATATATATTTTGAAACAAATTTACATTGTTTTATATGTATTTTGCATATCTATTTCAATACAAATTTACCTTATTGTATGTGTTTTTTGTATATTTATTTTAATACAAATTTAATTTTTTGATGTGTATTTTGGTATATATATTTTTATAAATAAAAAAAATGCGTTATTTTATGGGTATTTTGCTTCTTTATTTTCATACAAATTTACATTATTTTATTAATATTCTGTGTATTTATTTTGATACGATTTTACATTATTCTATTTGTGGTTTGTACATATTTTTTTATACAAATTTACGTTATTTTAAGAGTATTTGTTTATGTATTTTCATTCAAATTTACATTATTTTATGTGTATTTTGTGTATGTATTTCAATACAAATTTTCCAAATTTTAAGTGTATTTTGTATATTTATTTTCATACAAATTTAAAATATTTTTGAGTGTTTTTGTATATAGTTTGATACGAATTTAGGTTATTTTATATGTATTTAGTATATCTATTTTCATACAAATACACATTCTTTTATTGATATTTTGTTAATTTATTTTGACGCGAATTTTATGTTAATATGTTTTCATTTCATACAAATTTATATTATTTTATGTGTATTTTGTACATGTATTTAAATACAAATTTAACTAATTATATGTGTATTTTGTATATCTATTTTCATACAAATTGAAATTTATTTTTTTGTTTTTTTGTATATATTTTTATTCAAATTTTCGTAATCTTATAAAAATATATATACCAAAATACACATAAAATATTTATATTTGCATTGAAATAAATATACAAAATGCACATACAATAAGGTAAATTTATATTGAAAGAGATATGCAAAAATACATATAAAACAATGTAAATTTGTTTCAAAATATATATACGATTACAAATAAAAAAACGTAGATTTCTATAAAAATATATATACAAAATACACATAAAATTAAGTAAATACGTATAGAAAAATGCATACAAAATACACATAAAATAATGTAAATTCGAATTAAAATAAATAAACAAAATACCAATAAAAGAATGTGTATTTGGATAAATATAAATATACAAAATACACATACAAAATAAACATAAAATAAGGTAGATTTGTAAAAAAAATATTTGTACAAAATACACAAAAAATAATGTAAATTTATATAAAAAAATATATACAAATACACATAAAATACCATGAATTTGTATAAAAATATATATTCAAAATAAATATTAATTAATGTAAAAGCGTATAAAAATATATATACAAAGTACATATAAAATAATGTAAATTCGTATCAATATAAATCAACAAAACACCAATAAAATAATATATATTTGAATGAAAATAAATTTACAAAATACACATAACATAACTAAAATTTGTATTAAAATATATACAAAAATACATAGAAATAATTTGAGTTTGTATGAAAATAGATATACAAAATACACATAAAACTAGGTAAATTTCTTTTGAAATGTATATACAAAATACCCATAAAATATTGTAAATTTGTGTCAAAATATATAAACAAATACACATAAAATAACGTAAATTTGTATGAAAAATATATACAAAATACACATAGAATAATGTCAATTCGTATCAAAATGAATGAGCAGAATATCAATAAAATAATGTAAATTTGTATGAAAATAAAGATGCAAAATACCCAAAAAATAAAGCATATGTTTATAAAAATACAGATACAAAATTACACATCGAATAATTAAATTTGTATTAAAATTAATATACAAAATGCGTATATAATAAGGTAAATTTGTATTGAAAAAATATGCAACATACACGTTTACTCATACAAATTTATATTATTTTATAGGTATTTTGTTTATTTATTTTGATACGAATTACATGATTATATGTGTATTTTGTTCATATTTTTTTATACGTATTTACATTATTTAATGTGTATTTTGTTTATATATTTTCATACAAATTTACGTTATTATATGTGTATTTGTTTAAATATTTTGATACAAATTTACTTTATTTCATGTATTTTGTATATATATTTCAAATCAAATT
The DNA here is from genome assembly GCF_024679095.1 of Eriocheir sinensis. Classification (NCBI taxonomy): domain Eukaryota; kingdom Metazoa; phylum Arthropoda; class Malacostraca; order Decapoda; family Varunidae; genus Eriocheir; species Eriocheir sinensis. The sequence continues at coordinate 770,038 of NW_026111887.1, forward strand.
TAACTTATTTTGTGTGTATTTTGTATATATTTTCATACAAATTTAATTACTTCTGTATTTTTGTATATAGTTTTATATAAATTTATACTGTTTTATGTGTATTTTGTATATTTATATTTATACAAATACACATTCTTTTATTGGTATTTTGTTTATTTATTTTGATACGAATTTACATTATTTTATGTGTTTTTTGTATACATTTTTTTATACGTATTTACTTCATTTTATGTGTATTTTGTATATATATTCTTACAGAAATCTACGTTATTTTATGTGTATTCGTATATATATTTTGAAACAAATTTACATTGTTTTATATGTATTTTGCATATCTATTTCAATACAAATTTACCTTATTGTATGTGTTTTTTGTATATTTATTTTAATACAAATTTAATTTTTTTATGTGTATTTTGGTATATATATTTTTATAAATAAAAAAAATGCGTTATTTTATGGGTATTTTGCTTCTTTATTTTCATACAAATTTACATCATTTTATTAATATTCTCTGTATTTATTTTGATACGATTTTACATTATTCTATTTGTGTTTTGTACATATTTTTTTTATACAAATTTACGTTATTTTAAGTGTATTTGTTTATGTATTTTCATTCAAATTTACATTATTTTATGTGTATTTTGTGTATGTATTTCAATACAAATTTACCTAATTTTGTGTGTATTTTGTATATTTATTTTCATACAAATTTAAAATATTTTTGTGTATTTTTGTATATAGTTTGATACAAATTTAGGTTATTTTATGTGTATTTTGTATATCTATTTTCATACAAATACACATTCTTTTATTGATATTTTGTTTATTTATTTTGACGCGAATTTTACGTGAATTTGTTTTCATTCCATACAAATTTACATTATTTAATGTGTATTTTGTACATGTATTTAAATACAAATTTAACTAATTATATGTGTATTTTGTATATCTATTTTCATACAAATTGAAATTTATTTTTTTGTTTTTTTGTATATATTTTTATTCAAATTTTCGTAATCTTATAAAAATATATATCCCAAAATATACATAAAATATTTAAATTTGCATTGAAATAAATATACAAAATGCACATACAATAAGGTAAATTTGTATTGAAAGAGATATGCAAAAATACATATAAAACAATGTAAATTTGTTTCAAAATATATATACGAATACAAATAAAAAACGTAGATTTCTATAATATATATATACAAAATACACTTAAAATTAAGTAAATATGTATAAAAAATGTATACAAAATACACATAAAATAATGTAAATTCGAATTAAAATAAATAAACAAAATACCAATAAAAGAATGTGTATTTGGATAAATATAAATATACAAAATACACATACAAAATAAACATAAAATAAGATAGATTTGTAAAAAAATATATGTACAAAATACACATAAAACAATGTAAATTTATATAAAAATATATATACAAATACACATAAAATATCATGAATTTGTATAAAAATATAATATTATATTCAAAATAAATATTAAATAATGTAAAAGCGTGTAAAAATATATATACAAAGTACATATAAAATAATGTAAATTCGTATCAATATAAATCAACAAAACACTAATAAAATAATATATATTTGAATGAAAATAAATTTACAAAATACACATAACATAACTAAAATTTGTATTAAAATATATACAAAAATACATAGAAATAATTTGAGTTTGTATGAAAATAGATATACAAAATACACATAAAACAAGGTAAATTTCTTTTGAAATGTATATACAAAATACACATAAAATATTGTAAATTTGTGTCAAAATATATAAACAAATACTCATAAAATAACGTAAATTTGTATGAAAAATATATACAAAATACACATAGAATAATGTCAATTCGTATCAAAATGAATGAGCAGAATATCAATAAAATAATGTAAATTTGTATGAAAATAAAGATGCAAAATACCCAAAAAATAAAGCATATGTTTATAAAAATACAGATACAAAAATACACATCGAATAATTAAATTTGTATTAAAATTAATATACAAAATGCGTATATAATAAGGTAAATTTGTATTGAAAAAATATGCAACATACACGTTTACTCATACAAATTTATATTATTTTATTGGTATTTTGTTTATTTATTTTGATACGAATTACATGATTATATGTGTATTTTGTTCATATTTTTACACATAAAATAACGTAAATTTGTATGAAAAATATATACAAAATACACATAGAATAATGTCAATTCGTATCAAAATGAATCAGCAGAATGTCAATAAAATAATGTAAATTTGTATGAAAATAAAGATGCAAAATACCCAAAAAATAAAGCATATGTTTATAAAAATACAGATACAAAAATACACATCGAATAATTAAATTTGTATTAAAATTAATATACAAAATGCGTATATAATAAGGTAAATTTGTATTGAAAAAATATGCAACATACACGTTTACTCATACAAATTTATATTATTTTATTGGTATTTTGTTTATTTATTTTGATACGAATTACATGATTATATGTGTATTTTGTACATATTTTTTTATACGTATTTACATTATTTAATGTGTATTTTGTTTATATATTTTCATACAAATTTACGTTATTATATGTGTATTTGTATGAATATTTTGATACAAATTTACTTTATTTCATGTATTTTGTATATATATCTCAATTCAAATTTAGCTTATATCGTGTGTATTTTGTATATATTTTCATACAAATTTAATTACTTCTGTGTATTTTTTTATATAGTTTTATATAAATTTACGTTATTTTATGTGTAATTTGTATATTTATATTCATACAAATACACATTCTTTTATCGGTATTTTGTTTATTTATTTTGATACGAATTTACATTATTTTATGTGTATTTTGTATACATTTTTTTATACGTATTTACTTCATTTTATGTGTATTTTGTATATATATTTTTATTGAAATCTTCGTTATTTTATGTGTATTCGTATATATATTTTGAAACAAATTTACATTGTTTTATATATATTTTCCATATCTATTTCAATACAAATTTACCTTATTGTATGTGTTTTTTGTATATTTATTTTAATACAAATTTAATTTTTTGATGTGTATTTTGGTATATATATTTTTATAAAAAAAATGCGTTATTTTATGGGTATTTTGCTTCTTTATTTTCATACAAATTTACATTATTTTATTAATATTCTGTGTATTTATTTTGATACGATTTTACATTATTCTATTTGTGTTTTGTACATATTTTTTTATACAAATTTTCGTTTTTTTATAAAATTATTGATACCAAAATACACATAAAATATTTCAATTTGTATTAAAATAAATATACAAAATGCACATACAATAAGGTAAATTTGTATTGAAATAGATATGCAAAATACATATAAAATAATGTAAATTTGTTTCAAAATATATATACGAATACACATAAAATAACGTAGATTTCTATAAAAATACATATACAAAATACACATAACTTTAAGTAAATACGTATAAAAAAATGTATACAAAATTCACATAAAATAATGTAAATTCGTATATATGTAAATAAACAATATACCAATAAAAGAATGTGTATTTGTATAAATATAAATATACAAAATGCACATAAAATAACGTAAATTTATATAAAACTATATACATAAAATAACGCAAATTTCTATAAAAATATATGTACAAAAATTAACATAAAATAAATTTGCATAAAAATATATATACAAAACACACATTAGATAATGTAAATGAGTATAAAAATATGTATAGAAAATACCTATGAAATAATCTAAATTCGTATCGAATTAAATTAAGAAAATACCAATAAAATAATGTAATTTTGGATGAAAATATATATACAAAATACACATAAAATAACCTAAATACAAATACAAATATACACATAAAATATTGTATTTTGTATATACATTTCAATTCAAATTTAGCTTATTTTATCTGTATTTTGTATATCTATTTTCATACGAATTTAATTACTTCTGTGTATTTTTGTATAGTTTTATACAAATTTACGTTATTTTATGTGTATTTTGTATATTTATATTTATACAAATACACATTCTTTTATTGGTATTTTGTTTATTTATTTTGATACGAATTTACATTATTTTATGTGTATTTTGTATACATTTTCTTATACGTATTTACTTCATTTTATGTGTATTTTGTATATATATTTTTATACAAATCTACGTTATTTTATGAGTATTCGTATATATTTTGAAACAAATTTACATTGTTTTATATGTATTTTGCATATCTATTTCAATACAGATTTACCTTATTGTATGTGTATTTTGTATATTTATTTTAATACAAATTAATTTTTTCATGTGTATTTTGGTATGTATATTTTTATAAAAATTCGTTATTTAATGGGTATTTTGCATCTTTATTTTCATACAAATTTACATTGTTTTATTAATATTCTGTGTATTTATTTTGATACGATTTTACATTATTCTATTTGTGTTTTGTATATATTTTTTTATACATATTTACATTATTTAATGTGTATTTGTATATTTTAAAACAAATTTACGTTATTTTATGCGCATCTGTTAAAATATTTTGATACAAATTTACATTATTTTATGTATTTTGTATATATATTTCAATACAAATTTAGTTTATTTTTGTATATTTTGTATATCTATTTTCATTCGTATCAAAATAAATAAACAAAATAGCAATAAAATAATGTAAATTTATATGAGAAAACATATACAAATACACATAAATTAACGCAAATTTCTAAAAAAAATATGTACAAAATGCACATAAATAAAGTATATTTGCATAAAATATATATACAAACACACACATTAAATAAAATACGTACATAAAATAACCTAAATTTGTTAAAACTATATACAAAAAAACAAAAATATTTAAAATTTGTATGAAAAGAACTATACAAAATACACATAAAATTAGGTAAATTTGTATTGAAATACATATACAAAATACACATAGAATAATGTAAATTTGAATGAAAATATATAAACAAATACACTTAAAATAACGTAAATTTGTATAAAATATATATAATAGATAATAAATTTGTATGAAATATATAATTTAAGATACACATTAAATAATATAAATGTGTATAAAAAAATATATAATAAAAAGAAATAGAATAATGTGAAATCGTATCAAAATAAATACACCGAATATTAATAAAATAATGTAAATTTGTATGAAAATAAAGATGCAAAATTCCCATCAAATAGCGCATTTCTTATAAAAATATATATACCAAAATACACATAAAATATTTAAATTTGTATTGAAGTAAATATACAAAATGCACATACAATAAGGTGAACTTGTATTGAAAGAGATATGCAAAAATACATATAAAACAATGTAAATTTGTTTCAAAATATATATACGAATACACATAAAATAACGTAGATTTCTATAAAAATATATATACAAAATACACATAAATTAAGTAAATACGTATACAAATAGATATACAAAATACAAATTGGCCTAACTTTATGTGTATTTTGCATATCTATTTTCAAACAAACTTAAATTATTTTTGTGTATTTTTGTATATATTTTTATACAAATTTTAGTTATTTGATTTGTTTTTTGTATATATATTTTCCTACAAATATACATTCTTTTATTGGAATTTCGTGTATTTAATTTTTTACAAATTTTCATTATTTTATGTGTATTTTGTATATATATTTTTCTACGTATTTAAATTATTTTATGTGTATTTTATATATACATTTTCATAAAAATTTACGTTATTTTATTGTGTGTATTCGTATATATTTTGAAACAAATTTTATACAAATTTATGTTATTTTATGTGTATTTGAATATATATTTTCATACAAATTTATATTATTTCATGTGTATTTTTACATATATTTTATTGCAAATTTACCTTATTTTATGTTTATTTTGTATATTTATTTCATTCAATTTTAAATTATTTAATGTGTATTTTTGTATTTGTATTTGTATCGTAAATTTGTATAAAACTATATACAAAAATACACAGAACAAATACACATTCTTTTATTGGTATTTTGTTTATTTATTTTGTTTCGAATTTATATTATTTTATGTGTATTTTGTTTACATTTTTTTGATACGTATTTACCTAATTTTATGTGTATTTTGTATATATATATTTTTATAGAAATCTACGTTATTTTATGTCTATTCGTATATATATTTTGAAACAAATTTACAATTTTTTATATGTATTTTTGCATATCTCTTTCAACAGAAGTTTACCTTATTGTATGTGCATTTTGTATATTTATTTCATTACAAATTTAAATATTTTATGTGTATTTTGGTATATATATTTTTATAAGAAATGCGCTATTTGATGGGAATTTTGCATCTTTATTTTCATACAAATTTACATTATTTTATTAATATTCGGTGTATTTATTTTGATACGATTTTATATTATTCTATTTGTTTTTTGTATATATTTTTTTATACATATTTACATTATTTAATGTGTATCTTGCATATATATTACATACAAATTTATTATCTATTATTTATTTTCATACAAATACACATTCTTTTCATGATATTTCGTATATTTATTTTCTCACGAATTTACATATACTATATATATATATATATATATATATATATATATATATATATATATATATATATATATATATATATATATATATATATATATATATATATATATATATATATATATTTTTATAAGTATTTACATAATTTCATGTGTATTTTGTATATATATTTCTATAGAAATCTACGTTATTTTATGTGTATTCGTATATATATTTTGAAACAAATTTACACTGTTTTATTTGTATTTTGCGTTTTTTTTTTCAATACAAATTTACCTTATTGTATGTGTGCATTTTGTATATTAATTTTAATACAAATATAATTATTCTATGTGTATTTTTGTATATGTATTTAAAAAAAATGCTTTATCTTATGGGTATTTTGCATCTTTATTTTCATACAAATTTAAATTATTTTATTGATATTCTGTGTACCTATTTTGATACGATTTTACATTATTCTATGTATAACAAAAATAAATACAGAATACACAAAAATAGATATGCAAAATACATATAAACAATGTAAATTTGTTTCAAAATATATATACGAATGCACATGAAATAAGGTAGATTTCTATAAAAATATATATGCAAAATACACATAAAATTAAGTAAATGTATACAAAATACACATAAAATAATGTAAATTAGTATCAAAATAAATAAACAAAATACCAATAAAAGAATGTGTATTTGTATAAATATATATATATATACAAAATACACATTAAATAATATAAATTTGTTTAAAACTATACAAAATACACATGAAATGATGTAAATACGTATAAAAATATATATACAAAATACACATTAAATAATGTAAATTCGCGTCAAAAGAAATAAACAAAATATCAATAAAAGAATGTGTATTTGTATGAAAATAGATATACAAAATACACATAAAATAACCTAAATTTGTATCAAACTATATACAAAAATACACAAAAATATTTTAAATTTGTATGAAAATAAATATACAAAATACACATAAAATTTGGTAAATTTGTATGGAAATACATATACAAAATACGCATAAAATAATGTAAATTTGAATGAAAATACATAAACAAATACACTTAAAATAACGTAAATTTGTATAAAAAAAATATATACAAAACACAAATAGAATAATGTAAAATCATATCAAAATAAATACACAGAATATTAATAAAATAATGTAAATTTGTATGAAAATAAAGAGGCAAAATACCCATAAAATAACGCATTTTTTTATTTATAAAAATATATATACCAAAATACACAAAAAAATTAGATTTGTATTAAAATAAATATATAAAAAACACATACAATAAGGTAAATTTGTATTGAAATAGATATACAAAATACATATAAAGCAATGTAAATTTGTTTCAAAATATGTATACGAATACACATAAAATAACGTAGATTTCTATAAATATATATATATACAAAATACACATAAAATGAAGTAAATACGTATAAAAAAATGTATACAAAATACACATAAAATAATGTAAATTCGTATCAAAATAAATAAACAAAATACCAATAAAAGAATGTGTATTTGTATAAATATAAATATACAAAATACACATAAAATAACGTAAATTTATATAAAACTATATACATAAATACACAGAAGTAATTAAATTTGTATGAAAATATATACAAAATACACACAAAATAAGCTAAATTTGAATTGAAATATATATACAAAATACATGAAATAAAGTAAATTTGTATCAAAATATTTATACAAATACACATATAATAACGTAAATTTGTATGAAAATATTTAAACAAAATACACATTAAATAATGTAAATACGTATGAAAAAATGTGTACAAAAAATGTAATTCGTATCAAAATAAATAAACAAAATACCAATAAAATAATATAAATTTGTATGAGTAAACGTGTATGTTGCATATTTTTTCAATACAAATTTACCTTATTATATACGCATTTTGTATATTAATTTTAATACAAATTTAATTATTCGATGTGTATTTTTGTATCTGTATTTTTATAAACATATGCTTTATTTTTTGGGTATTTTGCATCTTTATTTTCATACAAATATACATTATTTTATTGATATTCTGCTCATTCATTTTGATACGAATTGACATTATTCTATGTGTATTTTGTATATATTTTTCATACAAATTTACGTTATTTTATATGTATTTGTTTATATATTTTAACACAAATTTACAATATTTTATGGCTATTTTGTATATACATTTCAAAAGAAATTTACCTAGTTTTATGTGTATTTTATATATCTATTTTCATACAAAATCAAATTATATCTATGTATTTTTGTATATATTTTAATACAAATTTTAGTTATGTTATGTGTATTTTGTAAATTTATTTTCATTCATATATATATATATTATTTTATTGGTGTTTTGTTGATTTATATTGATACGAATTTACATTATTTTATATGTACTTTGTATATATATTTTTATACGCTTTTACATTATTTTATATTTATTTTGAATATATATTTTTATACAAATTCATGGTATTTTATGTGTATTTGTATATATATTTTCATATAAATTTACATTATATTATGTGTATTTTGTACATATATTTTATTACAAATCTACCTTATTTTATGTTTATTTTGTATATGTATTTTTTATATTTATATTTATCCAAATACACATTCTTTTATTGGTATTTTGTTTATTTATTTTAAATCGAATTTACATTATTTTATGTGTATTTTGTATACATTTTTTTTATACGTATTTACTTAATTTTATGTGTATTTTGTATATATATTTTTATAGAAATCTACGTTTTTTTATTTGTATTCGTATATTTTTTTATTTGTATTCGTATATATATTTTGAAAAAAATTTACATTATTTTATATGTATTTTGCATATCTCTTTCAATACAAATTTACCTTATTGTATGTGCATTTTGTATATTTATTTCAATACAAATTTAAAAATTTTATGTGTATTTTGGTATATATATTTTTATAAGAAATGCGCTATTTTATGGGAATTTTGCATCTTTATTTTCATACAAATTTACATTATTTTATTAATATTCGGTGTATTTATTTTGATACGAATTTACAATATTCTATTTGTTTTTTGTATATACTTTTTTATACATATTTACATTATTTAATGAGTATCTTGCAAATATATTTTATACAAATTTATTATCTATTATCTATTTTATACAAATACACATTCTTTACATGATATTTTGTTTATTTATTTTGACACGAATTTACATTATTTGATATGTATTTTGTATATATATTTTTATACGTATTTACATAATTTCATATGTATTTTGTATATATATTTCTATAGAAATCTACTTTATTTTATGTGTATTCGTATATATATTTTGAAACAAATTTACATTGTTTTATATGTATTTTGAATATCTCTTTTAATACAAATTTACCTTACTGTATATGCATTTTGTATATTTATTTCAATACAAATTTAAATATTTTATGTGTATTTTGGTATATATATTTTTATAAAAAATGCGATAATTTTGGGAATTTTGCATCTTTATTTTCATACAAATTTACATTATTTTATTGATATTCTGTGTATTTATTTTGATACGATTTTACATTATTCTATTTGTTTTTTGTATATATTTTTTTATACACATTTACATTATTTAATGTGTATCTTGCATATATAGTTTATACAAATTTACGTTATTTTAAGTGTATTTGTTTTTATATTTTCATTCAAATTTACATTTATTTTAATTCGAAATTACATTAATTTAAGTGTATTTTGCATACATTTTTTTATACGTATTTACTTAATTTTATGTGTATTTTGTATATATATTTTTATAGAAATCTACGTTTTTTTATTTGTATTCGTATATATGTTTTGAAACAAATTTACATTGTTTTATATATATTTTTGCATATCTCTTTCAATACAAATTTACCTTATTGTATGTGCATTTTGTATATTTATTTCAATGCAAATTTAAATATTTTATGTGTATTTTGGTATATATTTTTTTATAAGAAATGCGCTATTTTATGGGAATTTTGCATCTTTATTTTCATACAAATTTACATTATTTTATTAATATTCGGTGTATTTATTTTGATACGATGTTACATTATTCTATTTGTTTTTTGTATATACTTTTTTATACATATTTATATTATTTAATGTGTATCTTGCATATATATTTTATACAAATTTATTATCTATTATCTATTTTCATACAAATACACATTCTTTTCATGATATTTTGTTTATTTATTTTGACACGAATTTACATTATTTGATATGTATTTTGTATATATATTTTTATACGTATTTACATAATTTCATATGTATTTTGTATATATATTTCTATAGAAATCTACTTTATTTTATGTGTATTCGTATATATATTTTGAAACAAATTTACATTGTTTTATATGTATTTTTGAATATCTCTTTCAATACAAATTTACCTTACTGTATATGTATTTTGTATATTTATTTCAATACAAATTTAAATATTTGATGTGTATTTTGGTAAATATATTTTTATAAAAAATGCGATAATTTTTGGGAATTTTGCATCTTTATTTTCATACAAATTTACATTATTTTATTGATATTCTGTGTATTTATTTTGATACGATTTTACATTATTCTATTTGTTTTTTGTATATATATTTTTTATACACATTTACATTATTTAATGTGTATCTTGCATATATATTTTATACAAATTTACGTTATTTTAAGTGTATTTGTTTATATATTTTCATTCAAATTTACATTATTTGATGTGTATTTTGTATATGTATTTCAATACAAATTTACCTAATTTTATGTGTATTTTGTATATTTCTTTTCAAACAAATTTAAATTATTTTTGTGTATTTTTGTATATAGTTTTATACAAATTTAGGTTATTTTATGTACGCATTTACCTTATTTAGTGTGTGTTTTGTATATATATTTTTTAGCAAATTTACTTTATTTTATGTGCATTTTTGTACATATATTTTTATAGAAATTTGCGTTATTTGTATATGTTTTCTCATACAAATTTACATTATTTTATTGCTATTTTGTTTATTTATTTTGATACGAATTACATGATTATATGTGTATTTTGTACATATTTTTTATACGTATTTACATTACTTAATGTGTATTTTGTTTATATATTTTTAAACAAATCTACGTTATTATATGTATTTGTATAAATATTTTGATACAGATTTGCATTATTTTATGTATTTTGTATGTACATTTCAAATCAAATTTAGCTCATTTTAGCTGTATTTTGTATATATATTTTCATACAAATTTAATTACTTCTGTGTATTTTTGTATATAGTTTTAAACAAATTTACGATATTTTATGTATATTTTGTATATTTATATTGATACAAATACACATTCTTTTACTGGTATTTTGTTTATTTATTTTGATACGATTTTTATGTATTTTTTGTATTCATTTTTTTATGCGTATTTACTTCATTTTATGTGTATATATTTTCATAGAAATCTACGTTATTTTATGTGTATTCGTATATATATTTTGAAACAAATTTACATTGTTTTATATGTATTTTGCATATCTATTTCAATACAAATTTACCTTATAGTATGTGCATTTTTTATATTTATTTTAATACAAATTTTAATATTTTATGTGTATTTGGGTATATATATTTTTATAAAAAATGCGTTATTTTATGGCTATTTTGCATCTTTATTTTCATACAAATTTACATTATTTTATTAATATTCTGTGTATTTAGTGTTGATACGATTTTACATTATTCTATTTGTGTTTTGTATATATTTTTTTATACATATTTACATTATTTATTGTGTATTTTGTAAATATATTTGATACAAATTTACGTTATTTTAAGTGTACATGTTTATATATTTTCATTCAAATTTCCATTATTTTATGTGTATTTTGTATATGTATTTCAATACAAATTTACCTAATTTTATGTGTATTTTGTATACTTATTTTCATACAAATTTAAATTATTTTTGTATATAGTTTTATACAAACAGGTTATTTTATGAGTATTTTGTATATCTATTTTCATACAAATACATATTCTTTTATTGATATTTTGTTTATTTATTTTGACGAGAATTTAAATTATTTAATGTGTATTTTGTATATATATATTTTTATACGTATTTACATCATTTCATGTGTATTTTGTATATATATTTCTATAGAAATCTACGTTATTTTATGTGTATTCGTATATATATTTAACACATAAAATAACCTAAATACAAATACAAATATACACATAAAATAATTTAAAATTGAATGAAATAAATATACAAAATAAACATAAAATAAGGTAAATTTGTAATGAAATATATGAAAAAATACACGTAAAATAATATAAATTTGTATGAAAATAGATATACAAATACACATTAAATAACATGAATTTGTATAAAATTTGTATCAAAATATATACTTATACACACAATAAAATAACGTAATTTTTTTATGAAAATGTATATACAAAATACACATAAAATAATTTAAATACGTAGAAAAATATATATACAAAAAACACATAAAATAGTGTAAATATGTATGAAAATATATAAACAAATACACATAAAATAATGTAAATTTGGATAAAAAATATATACAAAATTAACATTAAATAATGTAAATATATATATATATATATATACAAAAAACACATAGAATAATGTTAAATCGTATCAAAATAAATAAAGAGAATATCAATAAAATAATATAAATTTGTATGAAAATAAAGATGCAAAATATCCATATAGTAACGCATATTTGCATAAAAATATATACAAAATACATATAAAATAATTAAATTTGTATTAAAATAAATATACTAAATGCACGTACAATAAAGTAAATTTGTATTGAAATAGATATGCAAAATACACATTAATAATGTAAATTTGTATCAAAATATATACGAATACTCATAAAATAGAGTAAATTTCTATGAAAATATACATACAAAATAGATATACAAAATACACATATAACTAGTTAAATTTGTATTTAAATACATGTACAAAAAACACATAAAATAATGTAGATTTGTATGAAATGAAAACAAATTCATTTTATATAAAATATATATACAAAATACACATAGAATAATGTAAAATCATATCAAAATAAATACACAGAATATCAATAAAATAATGTAAATTTGTATGAAAATAAAGATGCAAAATACCCATAAAATAAAGCATATTTTTTAAAAAATACATATAAAAAAATACACATAGATTAATCAAATTTGTATTAAAATTAATATACAAAATGCACATACAATAAGGTAAATTTGTATTAAAAAAATATGCAAAATACACATAAAACAATGTAAATTTGTTTCAAAATATATATACGAATACACATAAAATAATGCAGATTTCTATAGAAATATATATACAAAATACACTTGAAATAATGTAAATACGTATAAAAATATATATACAAAATACACATTAAATAATCTTAATTCGTGTCAAAAAAAAATAAACAAAATATCATGAAAAGAATGTGTATTTGTATGAAAATAGATATACAAAATACACATAAACTTGAAATAATGTAAATACGTATAAAAATATATATACAAAATACACATTAAATAATGTAAATTTGAATGAAAATATATAAACATATAGACTTAAAATAACGTAAATTTGTATCAAATATATAATCAAAAAACACATTAAATAATGTAAAAATGAATACAAAAATATATACAAAACACAAATTAAATAATGTAAAATCGCATCAAAATAAATACAGAAAATATTAATAAAATAATGTAAATTTGTATGAAAATTAAGATGCAAAATACCCATAAAATAATGCATTTTTTATAAAAATATATATACGAAAAAACATAAAATATTTGATTTTGTATTAAAATAAATAGATATACAAAATACACATAAAATAAGCTAAATTTGAATTGAAATATATATACAAAATACATAAAATAATGTAAATTTGTATCAAAATACTTATACAAATACACATATAATAACGTAAATTTGTATAAAAATATATAAACAAAATACACATTAAATAATGTAAATACGTATAAAAAAAATGTACAAAATACACAAATAATCATGTAATTCGTATAAAAAATATAGACAAAATACCTATAAAATAATGTAAATTTCTATTAGAAAACATATACAAAATACACATAAATAACGCAAATATCAATAAAAATATATATAATATAATATACTTTTATTCATATTTAAAATATTTAATGTATATTTTGTATATATATTTTATCCAAATTTACGTTATTTTATATGTATTTGTTTATATATTTTCATACAAATTTACATTATTTTATGTGAGTTTTGTATATGTATTTCAATACAAATTTGCCTAACTTTATGTGTATTTTGCATATCTATTTTCAAACAAATTTAAATTATTTTTGTGTATTTTTGTATATATTTTTATACAAATTTTAGTTATTTTATTTGTTTTTTGTATATATATTTTCCTACAAATATACATTCTTTTATTGGAATTTTGTGTATTTAATTTTTTACGAATTTTCATTGTTTTATGTGTATTTTGTATATATATTTTTCTACGTATTTAAATTATTTTATGTGTATTTTATATATACATTTTCATAAAAATTTACGTTATTTTATTGTGTGTATTCGTATATATTTTGAAACAAATTTTATACAAATTCATGTTATTTTATGTCTATTTGTATATATATTTTCATACAAATTTATATTATTTTATGTGTATTCTTACATATATTTTATTACAAATTTACCTTATTTTATGTTTATTTTGTATATTTATTTCATTCAATTTTAAATTATTTAATGTGTATATTTGTATTTGTATTTAGGTTATTTTATGTGTGTTTTCTATATATATTTTCATCCAAAATAACATTATTTTATTGTTATTTTCTTAATTTAACTCGATACGAATTTAGATTATTTCATAGGTATTTTGTATACATATTTTTATACTCATTTACATTATGTAATGTGTGTTTTGTATATATTTTTTTATGCAAACTAATTTTATGTGCATTTTTGTACATATATTTTTATAGAAACTTAAAACGTTATTTTATGTGTATTTTGTATATGTTTTCTCATACAAATTTACATTATTTAATTAGTTTTTTGTTGATTTATTTTGATACGAATGACTTGATTATTGGTGTATTTTGTAAATATTTTTTATACGTATTTACATTACTTAATGTGTATTTTGTATATATATTTTTTTTACAAATTTACGTTATTATATGTGTATTTGTTAAAAATATTTTGAAACGAATTTACTTTATTTTATGTATTTTGTATATATATTTCAATTCAAATTTAGCTTATTTTGTGTGTATTTTGTATATCTATTTTCATACAAATTTAATTACTTCTGTGTATTTTTGTATATAGTTTTATACAAATTTACGTTATTTTATGTGCATTTTGTATATTTATATTTATACAAATACACATTCTCTTATTGGTATTTTGTTTATTTATATTTATACGAGTTTACATTATTTTATGTGTATTTTGAATACATTTTTGTTTCGTATTTACTTAATTTTATTTGTATTTTGTATATATATATATTTATAGAAATCTACGTTATTTTATGTGTATTCGTATATATATTTTGAAACAAATTTACATTGTTTTATATGTTTTTTGCATATTTATTTCAATACAAATTTACCTTATTGTATGTGCATTTTGTATATTTATTTTAATACAAATTCAAATATTTTATGTGTATTTTGGTATATATTATTTTTAAAAAAATGCGTTATCTTATAGGTATTTTGCATCTTAGTTTTCATACAAATATACATTATTTTATTAATATTCTGTGTATATATTTTGATACGATTTTATATTATACTATTTGTGTTTTGTAAATATTTTTTTATACATATTTTCATTATTTAATGTGTATTCTTTATATATATTTTATACAAATTAACGTCATTTTAAGTGTATTTGTTTGTATAATTTCATTCAAATTTACATTATTTTAAGGGTATTTTGTATATGTATTTCAATACAAATTTATCTAATTTTATGTGTATTTTGTATATTTATTTTCATACAAACTTAAATTATTTTTGTGTTTTTTTGTATATACATATAGAGTAAATTTCTATGAAAATATATATTCAAAATATATATAAAATTATGTAAATAAGTATAAAAATATATATATCAAATACACCTAAAAAAATGAAAATTCGTATCAAAATAAATAAACAAAATTCCGATAAAAGAACGTATATTTGTAGGAAAATAAATATACAAAATACACATAAAATTACGAAAATTTGAATAAAAGTATATACAAAAAAACAAAAAAATAAATTTCAGTTTGTATGAAAATTTGTATTTAAATACATGTATATTTGATACAAATTTACGTAATTTTAAGTCTATATGATTATATATTTTCATTCAAATTTACATTATTTTCAGTGTATTTTGTATATGTATTTCAATACAAATTTACCTATTTTTATATGTTTTTTTATATTTGTTTTCATACAAGTTTAAATTATTTTTGTGTATTTTTGTATATAGTTTTATACAAATTTAGGTTATTTTATGTGTATTTTGTATATCTATTTTCATACAAATACACATTCTTTTCATAGTATTTTGTTTATTTATTTTGACACGAATTAACATTATTTAATGTGTATTTTGTATATATATTTTTATACGTATTTACATTATTTCAAGTGTATTTTGTATATATATTTCTATAGAAATCTGCGTTATTTTATGTGTATTCGTATATATATTTTGAAACAAATTTACATTGTTTTATGTGTATTTTGCATATTTTTTCAATACAAATTTACCTTATTGTATGTGCATTTTGTATATTAATTTTAATACAAATTTGATTAATCTATGTGTATTTTTGTAAATGTATTTTTATAAAAATATGCTTTATTTTATTGGTATTTTGCATCTTTATTTTCATACAAATTTACATTATTTTATTGATATTCTGTGTATTTATTTTGATATGTTTTTACATTATTCTATGTGTATTTTGTATATATATTTTATATAAAATGTATTTGTTTTCATTTTATACAAATCTACATTATTTTATGTGTTTTTTGTACATGTATTTAAATACAAATTTAACTAGTTATATGTGTATTTTGTATATCTATTTTGTATGTATATTTTAATAGAAATTTACTCTATTTTATGAGTATTCGTATATATATTTTGATACAAATTTACATTATTAATGTGTATTTTGCATATCTATTTCAAGACAAATTTACTTTATTGTACGTGCATTTTGTATATTTATTTTAATACAAATTTAATTATTTTATATGTATTTTTGTATATATGTTTTTATGCAAATATGCGTTATTATGTGTATTTGTATAAGTATTTTGATAGAAATTTACATTATTTTATGTATTTTGTATATATATTTCAATTCAAATTTAGCTTATTTTATGTGTATTTTGTATATCTATTTATTTTAATACAAAATCAAATATTTTATGTTTTTTCGTATATATATTTTTATAAAAAATGCGTTATTTTATGGGTATTTTGCATCTTAATTTTCATACAAATTTACAATATTTTATTAATATTTTCTGTATTTATTTTCATACGAATTTACATTATTTTATTTGTGTTTTGTATATATTTTTTTATACATATTTACATTATTTAATATGTTTTTTGTATATATATTTGATACAAATTTACATTATTTTAAGTCTAGATGTTTATATATTTTCATTCAAATTTACATTATTTTATGTGTATTTTGTATATGTATTTCAATACAAATTTACCTAATTTTATATGTTTTTTGTATATTTATTTTCATACAAGTTTAAATTATTTTTGTGTATTTTTGTATATAGTTTTATACAAATTTAGGTTATTTTATGTGTATTTTGTATATCTATTTTCATACAAATACACATTCTTTTCATGATATTTTTTTTATTTATTTTGACACGAATGAACATTATTTAATGTGTATTTTGTATATATATTTTTATACGTATTTACATTATTTCAAGTGTATTTTGTATATATATTTCTATAGAAATCCACGTTATTTTATGTGTATTCGTATATATATTTTGAAACAAATTTACATTGTTTTGTGTATTTTGCATATTTTTTCAATACAAATTTACCTTATTGTATATGCATTTTGTATATTAATTTTAATACAAATTTGATTAATCTATGTGTATTTTTGTATATGTATTTTTTTAAAAATATGCTTTATTTTATGGGTATTTTGCATCTTTATTTTCATACAAATTTACATTATTTTATTGATAGTTTGTGTATTTATTTTGATATGATTTTACATTATTCTATGTGTATTTTGTATATATATTTTATATAAAATGTATTTGTTTTCATTTCATACAAATCTACATTATTTTATGTGTTTTTTGTACATGTATTTAAATACAAATTTAACTAGTTATATGTGTATTTTGTATATCTATTTTGTATGTAAATTTTCATAGAAATTTACTCTATTTTATGAGTATTCGTATATATATTTTGATACAAATTTACATTATTGATATGTATTTTGCATATTTTTTTTAATACAAATTTACTTTATTGTACGTACATTTTGTATATTTATTTTAATACAAATTTAATTATTTTGATATGTATTTTTGTATATATATTTTGATGCAAATATGCGTTATTATATGGATATTTTCCATCTTTATTTTCATACAAATTTACATTATTTTATTGATATTCTCTTTATTTATTTTGATTCGATTTAACATTATTCTATGTGTTTTTTGTATATATTTTTTTTATACATATTTACATTATTTAATGTTCATTTTGTATATATTTTTTATCCAAATTTACATTATTTTATGTGTATTTGTTTATATATTTTCATACATATTTACATTATTTTAGGTGTTTTTTGTATATATATTTTTCTACGTATTTAAATTATTTTATGTGTATTTTGTATATACATTTTCATAAAAAAATTACGTTATTTTATTGTGTGTATAAGTATATATTTTGATACAAATTTTATACAAATTCATGTTATTTAATGTGTATTTGTATATATATTTTCATACAAATTTATATTATTTTATGTGTATTTTTTCATATATTTCATTACAAATTTACCTTATTTTATGTTTATTTTGTATATTTATTTCATTCAATTTTAAATTATTTTATGTGTAGATTTGTATTTGTATTTAGGTGATTTTATGTGTATTTTGTATATATATTTTCATCCAAAATTACTTTATTTTATTGGTATTTCTTAATTTAATTCGATACGAATTTAGATTATTTCATAGGTATTTTGTATACATATTTTTATACTCATTTACATTATCAAATGTGTGTTTTGTATATATATTTTTATGCAAATTTATCTAATATTCATTTTTGCACATATATTTTTATAGAAATTTGCGTTATTTTATGTATATAGTTTTATATAAATTTACGTTATTTTATCTGCATTTTGTATATTTATATTTATACAAATACACATTCTTTTATTGGTAAATTGTTTCTTTACATTTATACGAATTTACATTATTTTATGTGTATTTTGTATACATTTTTTTATACGTATTTACTTAATTTTATGTTTTTTGTATATGTATTTTTATAGAAATCTACGTTATTTTATGTGTATTCGTATATATATTTTGAAACAAATTTACATTATTTTATATGTATTTTCCATATCTATTTCAATACAAATTTACCATATTGTATGTGCATTTTGTATATTTATTTTAATAAAAGTTCAAATATTTAAGTTTATTTTGGTATCAATAATTTTATAAAAAATGCGTTATTTTATAGGTATTTTGCATCTTAATTTTCATTTTATATGTACTTTGTATATATATTTTTATACGCTCTTACATTATTTAATATTTATTTTGAATATATATTTTTATACAAATTCATGGTATTTTATGTGTATTTGTATATATATTTTCATATAAATCTACATTATTGTATGTGTATTTTGTACATATATTTTATTACAAATCTTCCTTATTTTATGTTTATTTTGTATATGTATTTTGTATATTTATATTTATCCAAATACACATTCTTTTATTGGTATTTTGTTTATTTATTTTAATTCGAATTTACATTATTTTATGTGTATTTTGAATACATTTTTTATACGTATTTACGTAATTTTATGTGTATTTTGTATATATATTTTTTAGAAATCTACGTTTTTTTATTTGTATTCGTATATATATTTTGAAACAAATTTACATTGTTTTATATGTATTTTTGCATATCTCTTTCAATACAAATTTACCTTATTGTATATGGATTTTGTATATTTATTTCAATACAAATATAAAAATTTTATGTGTATTTTGGTATATATATTTTTATAAGAAATGCGCTATTTTATGGGAATTTTGCATCTTTATTTTCATACAAATTTACATTATTTTATTAATATTCGGTGTATTTATTTTGATACGATTTTACATTATTCTATTTGTTTTTTGTATATACTTTTTTATACATATTTACATTATTTAAGGTGTATCTTGCATATATATTTTATACAAATTTATTATCTATTATCTATTTTCATACAAATACTCATTTTTTTCATGATATTTTGTTTATTTATTTTGACACGAATTTACATTATTTGATATGTGTTTTGTATATATATTTTTATACGTATTTACATAATTTCATATGTATTTTGTATATATATTTCTATAGAAATCTACTTTATTTTATGTGTATTCGTATATATATTTTGAAACAAATTTACATTGTTTTATATGTATTTTTGAATATCTCTTTTTAATACAAATTTACCTTACTGTATATGCATTTTGTATATTTATTTCAATACAAATTTAAATATTTTGTGTATTTTGGTATATATATTTTTATAAAAAATGCGATAATTTTTGGGAATTTTGCATCTTTATTTTCATACAAATTTACATTATTTTATTGATATTCTGTGTATTTATTTTGATACGATTTTACATTATTCTATTTGTTTTTGTATATATTTTTTTATACACATTTACATTATTTAATGTGTATCTTGCATATATATTTTATAGAAATTTACGTTATTTTAAGTGTATTTGTTTTTATATTTTCATTCAAATTTACATTTATTTTAATTCGAAATTACATTATTTTATGTGTATTTTGTATACATTTTTTATACGTATTTACTTAATTTTATGTGTATTTTGTATATATATTTTTATAGAAATCTACGTTTTTTTATTTGTATTCGTATATATATTTTGAAACAAATTTACATTGTTTTATATGTATTTTTGCATATCTCTTTCAATACAAATTTACCTTATTGTATGTGCATTTTGTATATTTATTTCAATGCAAATTTAAATATTTTATGTGTATTTTGGTATATATTTTTATAAGAAATGCGCTATTTTATGGGAATTTTGCATCTTTATTTTCATACAAATTTACATTATTTTATTAATATTCGGTGTATTTATTTTGATACGATGTTACATTATTGTATTTGTTTTTTGTATATACATTTTTTATACATATTTACAATATTTAATGTGTATCTTGCATATATATTTTATACAAATTTACTATCTATTATCTATTTTCATACAAATACACATTCTTTTCATGATATTTTGTTTATTTATTTTGACACGAATTTACATTATTTGATATGTATTTTGTATATATATTTTATACGTATTTACATAATTTCATATGAATTTTGTATATATACTTCTATAGAAATCTACTTTAGTTTATGTGTATTCGTATATATATTTGAAACAAATTTACATTGTTTTATATGTATTTTTGAATATCTCTTTCAATACAAATTTACCTTACTGTATATGTATTTTGTATATTTATTTCAATACAAATTTAAATATTTTATGTGTATTTTGGTAAATATATTTTTATAAAAAATGCGATAATTTTTGGGAATTTTGCATCTTTATTTTCATACAAATTTACATTATTTTATTGATATTCTGTGTATTTATTTTGATACGATTTTACATTATTCTATTTGTTTTTTGTATATATATTTTTTATACACATTTACATTATTTAATGTGTATCTTGCATATATATTTTATACAAATTTACGTTATTTTAAGTGTATTTGTTTATATATTTTCATTCAAATTTACATTATTTGATGTGTATTTTGTATATGTATTTCAATACAAATTTACCTAATTTTATGTGTATTTTGTATATCTCTTTTCAAACAAATTTAAATTATTTTTGTGTATTTTTGTATATAGTTTTATACAAATTTAGGTTATTTTATGTACGCATTTACATTATTTAGTGTGTGTTTTATATATATATTTTTTTGCAAATTTACTTTATTTTATGTGCATTTTTGTACATATATTTTTATAGAAATTTGCGTTATTTGTATATGTTTTCTCATACAAATTTACATTATTTTATTGCTATTTTGTTTATTTATTTTGATACGAATTACATGATATAAATATTTTGATACATATTTACATTATTTTATGTATTTTGTATGTACATTTCAATTCAAATTTAGCTTTTTTTAGCTGTATTTTGTACATATATTTTCATACAAATTTAATTACTTCTGTGTATTTTTGTATATAGTTTTATACAAATTTACGATATTTTATGTATATTTTGTATATTTATATTTATACAAATACACATTCTTTTACTGGTATTTTGTTTATTTATTTTGATACGATTTTTATGTATTTTTTGTATTCATTTTTTTATACGTATTTACTTCATTTTATGTGTATATATTTTTATAGAAATCTACGTTATTTTATGTGTATTCGTATATATATTTTGAAACAAATTTACATTGTTTTATATGTATTTTGCATATCTATTTCAATACAAATTTACCTTATAGTATGTGCATTTTTTATATTTATTTTAATACAAATTTTAATATTTTATGTGTATTTTGGTATATATATTTTTACAAAAATGCGTTATTTTATGGCTATTTTGCATCTTTATTTTCATACAAATTTACATTATTTTATTAATATTCTGTGTATTTATTGTTGATACGATTTTACATTATTCTATTTGTGTTTTGTATATATTTTTTTTATACATATTTACATTATTTAACTAGTATTTTGTATATATATTTGATACAAATTTACGTTATTTTAAGTGTATATGTTTATATATTTTCATTCAAATTTCCATTATTTTATGTGTATTTTGTATATGTATTTCAATACAAATTTACCTAATTTTATGTGTATTTTGTATATTTATTTTCATACAAATTTAAATTATTTTTGTATATAGTTTTATACAAAAATGTTATTTTATGAGTATTTTTTATATCTATTTTAATAAATATACAAATTATTTTTTTGATATTTTTTTTATTTATTTTGACGATTATTTTAATTATTTATTGTGTATTTTGTATATATATTTTTATAAGTTTTTAAATCTTTTCATGTGTATTTTTTATATATATTTCTATAGAAATCTAATTTATTTTATGTTTATTCGTATATATATTTAAAACATAAAATAACCTAAATACAAATACAAATATACACATAAAATAATTTAAAATTGAATGAAATAAATATACAAAATAAGCATAAAATAATGTAAATTTGTAATGAAATATATGAAAAAATACACGTAAAATAATATAAATTTGTATGAAAATAGATATACAAATACACATTAAATAACATGAATTTGTATAAAATTTGTATCAAAATATATACTTATACACAATAAAATAACGTAATTTTTTTATGAAAATGTATATACAAAATACACATAAAATAATTTAAATACGTAGAAAATATATACACAAAAACACATAAAATAGTGTAAATATGTATGAAAATATATAAACAAATACACATAAAATAATGTAAATTTGATAAAAATATATACAAATTAACATTAAATAATGTAAATATATATATATATATATATATATATATATATATATATATATATATATATATATATATATATATATATATATATATATATATATATATATATATATATATATATACAAAACACATAGAATAATGTTAAATCGTATCAAAATAAATAAAGAGAATATCAATAAAATAATATAAATTTGTATGAAAATAAAGATGCAAAATATCCATATAGTAACGCATATTTGCATAAAAATATATATACAAAAATACATATAAAATAATTAAATTTGTATTAAAATAAATATACAAAATGCACGTACAATAAAGTAAATTTGTATTGAAATAGATATGCAAAATACACATTAATAATGTAAATTTGTATCAAAATATAAATACGAATACTCATAAAATAGAGTAAATTTCTATGAAAATATACATACAAAATAGATATACAAAATACACATATAACTAGTTAAATTTGTATTTAAATACATGTACAAAAAACACATAAAATAATGTAGATTTGTATGAAATGAAAACAAATTCATTTTATATAAAATATATATACAAAATACACATAGAATAATGTAAAATCATATCAAAATAAATACACAGAATATCAATAAAATCATGTAAATTTGTATGAAAATAAATATGCAAAATACCAATAAAATAAAGCATATTTTTATAAAAATACATATACAAAAATACACATAGATTAATGTACAAAATACACATACAAAATAAACATAAAATAAGGTAAATTTGTAATGAAATATATGTACAAAATACACATAAAATAATGTAAATTTATATGAAAATATATATACAAATACATATAAAATACCATGAATTTGTATAAAATTATACATTCAAAATAAATATTAAATAATGTAAATGCGTATAAAAATATATATAAAAAGTACATATAAAATAATGTAAACTCGTATCAATATAAATCAACAAAATACCAATAAAATAATATATATTTGAATGAAAATAGATTTACAAAATACACATAACCTAACTAAAATTTGTATAGAAATATATACAAAAATACATATAAATAATTTGAGTGTATGAAAATAGATATTGAAAATACACATAAAACGAGGTAAATTTCTTTTGAAATATATATACAAAATACCCATAAAATATTGTAAATTTGTGTCAAAATATATAAACAAATACACATAAAATAACGTAAATTTGTATAAAAAATATATACAAAATACACATAGAATAATGTCAAATCGTATCAAAATGAATAAGCAGAATATCAATAAAATAACGTAAATTTGTATGAAAATAAAGATGCAAAATACCCATAAAATAAATCATATTTTTATAAAAATACATATACAAAAATTTACATTATTTGATATGTATTTTGTATATATATTTTTATACGTATTTACATAATTTCATATGTATTTTGTATATATATTTCTATAGAAATCTTCTTTATTTTATGTGTATTCGTATATATATTTTGAAACAAATTTACATTGTTTTATATGTATTTTTGAATATCTCTTTTAATACAAATTTTCCTTATTGTATATGCATTTTGTATATTTATTTCAATACAAATTTAAATATTTTATGTGTATTTTGGTATATATATTTTTATAAAAAATGCGATAATTTGTGGGAATTTTGCATCTTTATTTTCATACAAATTTACATTATTTTATTGATATTCTGTGTATTTATTTTGATACGATTTTACATTATTCTATTTGTTTTTTGTATATATTTTTTTATACACATTTACATTATTTAATGTGTATCTTGCGTATATATTTTATACAAATTTACGTTATTTTAAGTGTATTTGTTTTTATATTTTCATTCAAATTTACATTTATTTTAATTCGAAATTACATTATTTTATGTGTATTTTGTATACATTTCTTTATACGTATTTACTTAATTCTATGTGTATTTTGTATATATATTTTTATAGAAATCTACGTTTTTTTATTTGTATTCGTATATATATTTTGAAACAAATTTACATTGTTTTATATGTATTTTTGCATATCTCTTTCAATACAAATTTACCTTATTGTATGTGCA
Organism: Eriocheir sinensis; assembly: GCF_024679095.1. Taxonomy (NCBI): domain Eukaryota; kingdom Metazoa; phylum Arthropoda; class Malacostraca; order Decapoda; family Varunidae; genus Eriocheir; species Eriocheir sinensis. The sequence goes on from NW_026111887.1 coordinate 796,810, forward strand.
TTTTGTATATTTATTTCAATGCAAATTTAAATATTTTATGTGTAATTTGGTATATATATTTTTATAAGAAATGCGCTATTTTATGGGAATTTTGCATCTTTATTTTCATACAAATTTACATTATTTTATTAATATTCGGTGTATTTATTTTGATACGATGTTACATTATTCTATTTGTTTTTTGTATATACTTTTTTATACATATTTACATTATTTAATTTTTATCTTCCATATATATTTTATACAAATTTATTATCTATTATCTATTTTCATACAAATACACATTCTTTTCATGATATTTTGTTTATTTATTTTGACACGAATTTACATTATTTGATATGTATTTTTTATATATATTTTTATACGTATTTACATAATTTCATATGTATTTTGTATATATATTTCTCTAGAAATCTACTTTATTTTATGTGTATTCGTATATATATTTTGAAACAAATTTTCATTATTTTATATGTATTTTTGAATATCTCTTTCAATACAAATTTACCTTACTGTATATGCATTTTGTATATTTATTTCAATACAAATTTAAATATTTTATGTGTATTTTGTTAAATATATTTTTATAAAAAATGCGATAATTTTTGGGAATTTTGTATCTTTATTTTCATATAAATTTACATTATTTTATTGATATTCTGTGAATTTATTTTGATACGATTCTACATTATTCTATTTGTTTTTTGTATATATATTTTTTATACACATTTACATTATTTAATGTGTATCTTGCATATATATTTTATACAAATTTACGTTATTTTAAGTGTATTTGTTTATATATTTTCATTAAAATTTACATTATTTGATGTGTATTTTGTATATGTATTTCAATACAAATTTACCTAATTTTATGTGTATTTTGTATATTTCTTTTCAAACAAATTTCAATTATTTTTGTGTATTTTTGTATATAGTTTTATTCAAATTTAGGTTATTTTATGTACGTATTTACATTATTTAGTGTTTGTTTTGTATATATATTTTTTTGCAAATTTACTTTATTTTATGTGCATTTTTGTACATATATTTTTATAGAAATTTGCGTTATTTGTATATGTTTTCTCATATGAATTTACATTATTTTATTGCTATTTTGTTTATTTATTTTGATACGAATTACATGATTATATGTGTATTCTGTACATATTTTTTATACGTATTTACATTACTTAATGTGTATTTTGTTTATATATTTTTAAACAAATCTACGTTATTATATGTATTTGTATAAATATTTTGATACAGATTTACATTATTTTATGTATTTTGTATGTACATTTCAATTCAAATTTAGCTTATTTTAGCTGTATTTTGTATATATATTTTCATACAAATTTAATTATTACTGTGTATTTTTGTATATAGTTTTATACAAATTTACGATATTTTATGTGTATTTTGTATATATATATTTTTACAAATACACATTTTTTTATACGTGTTTACCTAATTTTATGTGTATTTTGTATATATATTTTTATAGAAATCTACGTTTTTTTATTTGTATTCGTATATATTTTGAAACAAATTTACATTGTTTTATATGTATTTTTGCATATCTCTTTCAATACAAATTTACCTTATTGTATGTGCATTTTGTATATTTATTTTAATACAAATTTAAATATTTTATGTGTATTTTGGTATATATATTTTTATATGAAATGCGCTATTTTATGGGAATTTTGCAAATTTATTTTCATACAAATTTACATTATTTTATTAATATTCGGTGTATTTATTTTGATACGATGTTACATTATTCTATTTGTTTTTTGTATATACTTTTTTATACATATTTACATTATTTAATGAGTATCTTGCATATATATTTTATACAAATTTATTATCTATTATCTATTTTTATACAAATACACATTCTTTTCATGATATTTTGTTTATTTATTTTGACATGAATTTATATTATTTGATATGTATTTTGTATATATATTTTTATACGTATTTACATAATTTCATATATATTTTTTATATATATTTCTATAGAAATCTACTTTAATTTATGTGTATTCGTATATATATTTTGAAACAAATTTACATTGTTTTATATGTATTTTTGAATATCTCCTTTAATACAAATTTACCTTTCTGTATATGCATTTTGTATATTTATTTCAATACAAATTTAAATATTTTATGTGTATTTTGGTATATATATTTTTATAAAAAATGCGATAATTTTTGGGAATTTTGCATCTTTATTTTCATACAAATTTACATTATTTTATTGATATTCTGTGTATTTATTTGATACGATCTTACATTATTCTATTTGTTTTTTGTATATATATTTTTATACACATTTACATTATTTAATGTGTATCTTGCATATATATTTTATACAAATTTACGTTATTTTAAGTGTATTTGTTTTTATATTTTCATTCAAATTTACATTTATTTTTATTCGAAATTACATTATTTTATGTGTATTTTGTATACATTTTTTTATACGTATTTACTTAATTTTATGTATATTTTGTATATATATTTTTATAGAAATCTACGTTTTTTTATTAGTATTCGTATATATATTTTGAAACAAATTTACATTGTTTTATATGTATTTTTGCATATCTCTTTCAATACAAATTTACCTTATTGTATGTCCATTTTGTATATTTATTTCAATGCAAATTTAAATATTTTATGTGTATTTTGGTATATATATTTTTATAAGAAATGCGCTATTTTATGGGAATTTTGCATCTTTATTTTAATACAAATTTACATTATTTTATTAATATTCGGTGTATTTATTTTGATACGATGTTACATTATTCTATTTGTTTTTTGTATATACTTTTTTTAATACATATTTACATAATTTAATGTGTATCTTGCATATATATTTTATACAAATTTATTATCTATTATCTATTTTCATACAAATACACATTCTTTTCATGATATTTTGTTTATTTATTTTGACACGAATTTACATTATTTGATATGTATTTTTTATATATATTTTTATACGTATTTACATAATTTCATTTGTGTTTTGTATATATATTTCTATAGAAATCTACTTTATTTTATGTGTATTCGTATATATATTTTGAAACAAATTTACATTGTTTTATATGTATTTTTGAATATCTCTTTCAATACAAATTTACCTTACTGTATATGCATTTTGTATATTTATTTCAATACAAATTTAAATATTTTATGTGTATTTTGGTAAATATATTTTTATAAAAAATGCGATAATTTTTGGGAATTTTGTATCTTTATTTTCATACAAATTTACATTATTTTATTGATATTCTGTGTATTTATTTTGATACGATTTTACATTATTCTATTTGTTTTTTGTACAAAATAATGTAAATTTGTATCAAAATATTTTAACAGATGCGCATAAAATAACGTAAATTTGTTTTAAAATATACAAAATACACTATAAATAATGTAAATATGTATAAAAAAATATATACAAAACACAAATAGAATAATGTAAAATCGTATCAAAATAAATACACAGAATATTAATAAAACAATGTAAATTTGTATGAAAATAAAGATGCAAAATACCCATTAAATAACGCATTTTTATAAAATATATATACCAAAATACACATGAAAAAATTAATTTGTATTAAAATAAATATACAAAATACACATACAATAAGGTAAATCTGTATTGAAATAGATATGCAAAATACATATAAAACAATGTAAATTTGTTTCAAAATATATATACGAATACACATAAAATAACGTAGATTTGTATAAAAATATATATACAAAATACATAAAATGAATTAAATACGTATAAGAAAATGTATACAAAATACATATAAATAATGTAAATTGTATCAAATAAATAAAATACCAATAAAAGAATGTGTATTTGAATAAATATAACTATACAAAATACACATAAATAACGTAAATTTGTATAAAACTATATACAAAAATACACAGAAGTAATTAAATTCATGAAAATAGATATACAAAATACAGATAAAATAAGCTAAATTTGAATTGAAATGTATATAAAATACATAAAATAATGTAGATTTGTATCAAAATATTTATAAAAATACCCATAAAATAACGCATTTTTTTATTTATAAAAATATATATACCAAAATACACATCAAAAAATTAAATTTGTATTAAAATAAATATACAAAAAACACATACAATAAGGTAAATTTGTATTGAAATAGATATGCAAAATACATATAAAACTATGTAAATTTGTTTCAAAATATATATACGAATACACATAAAATAACGTAGATTTCTATAAAAAATATATATACAAAATACACATAAAATGAAGTAAATACGTATAAAAAAATGTATACAAAATACACATAAAATAATGTAAATTCGTATCAAAATAAATATGCAAAATACCAATAAAAGAATGTGTATTTATATAAATATACAAAATACATAAAATAACGTAAATTTATATAAAAATATATTCAAAATACACAGAAGTATTTTAATTTGTATGAAAATAGATATACAAAATAAGGTAAATTCGTTTCAAATTCAATAAAAATTCAGATAAAAGAACGTATATTTGTAGAAAATAAATATACAAAATACATTAAATAACGAACACTTGTATGAAAATATATAAAAAATAAACAACAATAATTTCAATTTGTATGAAAATAAATATACAAAATACACATGTATTTTGTATATCTATTTTCACACAAATTTAATTACTTTTGTGTATTTTTGCATATAGTTTTATATAAATTTACGTTATTTTATTTGTATTTTGAATATTTATATATATACAATACGCATTCTTTTATTAGTATTTTGTTTATTTATTTTGATACGAGTTTACATTATTTTATGTGTATTTTGTATACCTTTTTTTATACGTATTTACTTCATTTTATGTGTATTTTGTATATTTATTTGCATAGAAATCTACGTTATTTTATGTGTACTCGTATATATATTTTTAAAAAAATTTATATGGTCTTATATGTATTTTGCATATCTATTTCAATACAAATTTACCTTATTGTATGTGCATTTTGTATATTTATTTTAATACAAATTCAAATATTTTATGTGTCTTGGTATAAATATTTTTATAAAAAATGCGTTATTTTATGGGTATTTTGCATCTTAATTTTCATACAAATTTACATTATTTTATTAATATTCTGTGTATTTATTTTGATACGATTTTATCTTATTCTATTTGTGTTTTGTATATATTCTTTTATACATATTTACATTATTTAATTTGTATTTTTTATATATATTTTATTCAAATTTACGTTATTTTAAGTGTATTTGTTTATATATTTTCATTCAAATTTACATTATTTTATGTGTATTTTGTAAATGTATTTCAATACAAATTTATTTATTTTCATACAAATTAAAATTATTTTTGTGTATTTTTGAATATAGTTTTATACAAATTTAGCTGATTTTATGTGTATATTATATATCTATTTTCATACAAATACACATTCTTTTATTGATATTTTGTTTATTTACTTTGACGCGAATTTACATTATTTAATGTGTATTTTATATATATATATGTATATATATATATATATATATATATATATATATATATATATATATATATATATATATATATATATATATATATATATATATATATATATATATATATATATATATATATATATATATATATATATATATATATATATATATATATATATATATATATATATATATATATATATATATATATATATATATATATATATATATATATATATATATATATATATTTTTTTTTTTATACGTGTTACATCATTTGATGTGTATTTTGTATAAATATTTCTAGAGAAATCTACCTTGATTTATGAGTATTCGTATATAGATTTTGAAATAAATTTACACTGTTTTATGTGTATTTTGCATATTTTTTCAATACAAATTTACCTTATTGTATATGCATTTTGTATATTAATTTTAATACAAATTTAATTATGCTATATGTATTTTTGTATATGTATTTTTAAAAAAAATATGCTTTATTTTATGGGTATTTTGCATTTTTATTTTCATACAAATTTACATTATTTTATTTATATTCTTTTTTTTTTTTAAACAATTTTACATTATTCTATGTGTATTTTGTATATCTATTTTTATACGTATTTACTTAATTTTATGTGTATTTTGTATATATATTTTTATAGAAATCTACGTTATTTTATGTGTATTCGTATATATATTTTGAAACAAATTTACATTGTTTTATATGTATTTTTGAATATCTCTTTCAATACAAATTTACCTTATTGTATGTGCATTTTGTATATTTATTTCAATCCAAATTTAAATATTTTATGTGTATTTTGGTATATACATTTTTATAAGAAATGCGCTATTTGATGGGAATTTTGCATCTTTATTTTCATACAAATTTACATTATTATATTAATATTCGGTGTATTTATTTTGATACGATTTCACATTATTCTATTTGTTTTTTGTATATATTTTTTTATACATATTTACATTATTTAATGTGTATCATGCATCTTTTATCGTAATTTTGTTTATTTATTTTTATACGAATTTACATTATTTTAGGTGTATTTGATATGTATATTTTTATACTTATTTATATCATTTTATTTGTGTTTTGAATATATATTTTCATAGAAATTTACTCTATTTTATGGGTATTCGTATATATATTTTGATACAAATTTACATTATTTATGTTTATTTTGCATATCTATTTCAATACAAATTTACCATATTGTATGTGTATTTTGTATATTTATTTTAATACAAATTTAATTATTTTATGTGTATTTTTGTAAAAATATCCGTTATTATTTGGGTATTTTGCATCTTTATTTTCATACAAATTTACATTATTTTATTGATATTCTGTTTATTTATTTTGATAAGATTTTACATTATTCTATGTGTATTTTGTATATATATTTTTATACATATTTACATTATTTAATGTATATTTTGTATATATATTTTATATAAATTTACGCTATTTTATGTGTATTTGTTTATATATTTTCATACAAATTTACAATATTTTATGTGTAATTTGTATATGTATTTCAATACAGATTTGCCTAGTTTTATGTGTATTTTGCATATCTATTTTCAAACAAATTTAAATTATTTTATGTATTTTTTATATATTTTTATACAAATTTAAGTTATTTTATTTGTATTTTGTATTTATATTTTCCTACAAATATACATTCTTTTAGTGGAATTTTTTTCATTTATTTTTATAAGAATTTACATAATTTTACGTGTATTTTGTATATATATTTTTCTACGTATTTACATTATTTTGTGTATTTTTTATATATATTTACATAAAAATTTACGTTATTTTATTGTGAGTATTCGTATATGATTTGATGCAAATTTACATTATTTTATGTTTATTTTGCATATCTATTTCAATATAGATTCAACTTATTGTATGTGTATTTTGTATATTTATTTTAATACAAATTTAATTATTTTATGTGTACTTTGTATACATTTTCTTATACGAATTTACTTCATTTAATGTGTATTTTGTATATATATTTTTATAGTAATCTACGTTATTTTATGTGTATTGGTATATATATTTTGTAGCAAATTTACATTGTTTTATATGTATTTAGCATATCTATTTCAATATAAATCTACCTTATTGTATGTGCATTTTGTATAGTTATTGTAATACAAATTTAAAATTTTTATTATTTTGGTATATATATTTTTATAAAAAGAGTTTTATATAAATTTAAAATATTTTATGTGTATTTTCTATATCTATTTTCATACAAATACACATTTTTTATTGATATTTTGTTTATTTCTTTTGACGCGAATTCACATTATTTAATGTGTATTGCGTATATATATTTTTATACGTATTTACGTCATTTCATGTGTATTTTGTATATATATTTCTATAGAAATATATGTTATTTTATGTGTATTCGTATATATATTTTGAAACATATATACATTGTTTTATGTGCATTTTGCATATTTTTTCAATATAAATTTACCTTTTTGTACTTGCATTTTGTATATTAATTTTAATACAAATTTAATTATTCTATGTGTATTTTTGTATATGTATTTTCATACAAAAATGCTTTATTTTATGGGTATTTTGCATCTTTATTTTCATACAAATTTACATTATTTTATTGATATTCTGTGTATTTATTTTGATACGATTTTACATTATTCTATGTATATTTTGTATATATATTTCATACAAATGAACGTTATTTTATGTGAATTTGTTTTCATTTCATACAAATTTACATTATTTTATGTGTATTTTGTACATGTATTTAAATACAAATTTAACTAATTATATGTGTATTATGTATATCTATTTTCATACAAATTTAAATTAATTTTGTGTATTTTAGTATATATTTTTATTCAAATTTTCGTAATTTTATGTGAATTTTGTATATTTATTTTCCTACAAATATACGTTCTTTTATTGGAATTTTGTTTATTTATTTTGATACGAGTTTTTATTATTTTAGGTGTATTTGATATATATATTTTTATACTTATTTACATAATTTTATATGTATTTTGAATATATATTTTCATAGAAATTTACTCTATTTTATATGTATTCGTATATATATTTTGATACAAATTTACATTATTTATGTGTATTTCGCATATCTATTTCAATACAAATTTTCTTTATTGTATGTGCCTTTTGTATATTTATTTTGATGCAGATTTAATTATTTTATGTGTATTTTTGTATATATATTTTTAAACAAATATGCGTTATTATATGGGTATTTTGCATCTTTATTTTCATACAAATTTACATTATTTTTTTGATTGTCTGTTTATTTATTTTGATATGATTTTACGTTATTCTGTGTATTTTGTATATATATTTTTAGACATATTTACATTATTCAATGTATATTTTGTACATATATTTTATGGAAATTTACGTTATCTTATGTGTATTTGTTTATATATTTTCATACAAATTTACATTATTTTATGTGTATTTTGTATATGTATTTCAATAAAAATTTGCCTAATTTCATTTGTATTTTGCATATCTATTTTCAAACAAATTTAAATTATTTTTGTGTATTTTTTTTTTTTTTTTGTATTTTGTATATATATTTTCCTACACATATACATTCTTTTAGAGGAAATTTTGTTTATTTATTTTGATACGAATTTACATTATTTTATGTGTATTTTGTATATATATTTTTCTATGTATTTACATTATTTTATGTGTATTATGTATATATATTTTCATAAAAATTTATGTAATTTTATTGTGTGTATTCGTATATATTTTGATAAAATTTTTCATTATTTTTTGTATTTTGCATAGCTATTTCAATTAAAATCTACCTTATTGTATGTGTATTTTGTATATTTATTTTAATACAAATTTAATTATTTTATGTGTATTTTTGTATATATTTTTTTTTTAAATATGAGATATTTTATGGGTATTTTGCATCTTTAATTTTATATATTTTTACATTACGTACATATCTTTTATACGTATTTACATTATTTAATGTGTATTTTGTTTATATATTTTTATACAAATTTACGTTATTATATGTGTATTTGAATATATATTTTCATACAAATTTACATTATTTTATGTATTTTCTATATTTATTTCAATTCAAATTTAGCTTATTTTATGTGTCTTTTGTATATCTATTTTCATACAAATTTAATTATTTTTGTTTATTTTATTTTTGTATATAGTTTTATACAATTTTACGTTATTTTATGTGTATTTTGTATATTTATATTTATACAAGTAAACATTCTTTTATTGGCATTTAGTTTATTTATTTTGATACGAATTTACATTATTTTATGTGTATTTTGTATACATTTTCTTATACGTATTTACTTCATTTTATGTGTATTTTGTATATATATTTTATAGAAATCTACATTATTTTATGTGTATTCGTATGTATATTTTGAAACAAATTTACATTGTTTTATATGTATTTTGCATATCTATTTCAATACAAATTTACCTTATTGTATGTGCATTTTGTATATTTATTGTAATACAAATTTAAATATTTTATGTGCATTTTGGTATATATATTTTCATAAAAAATGCGTTGTTTTATGGGTATTTTGCATCTTTATTTTCATACAAATTTACATTATTTTATTAATATTCTGAGTATTTATTTTGATACTGTTTTACATTATTCTATTTTTGTTTTGTATATATTTTTTTATACATATATACATTATTTAATGTGTATTTTCTATATATATTTCATACAAATTTTCGTTATTTTAAGTGTATTTGTTTATATATTTTTATTCAAATTTACATTATTTTATGTGTATTTTGTATATGTATTTCAATAGAAATTTACCTAATTTCATGTGTATTTTGTATATATATTTTATACAAATTTAAATTATTTTTTGTGTATTTTTGTATAGAGTTTTATACAAATTTACAATATTTTATGTGTATTTTGTATATCTATTTTCATACACATACACTTTTATTGATATTTTGTTTATTTATTTTGATGCGAATTTATATTATTTAATGTGTATTGTGTATATATATTTTTATACGTATTTACGTCATTTCATACACATTCTTTTATTGATATTTTGTTTATTTATTTTGATGCGAATTTATATTATTTAATGTGATTGTGTATATATATTTTTATACGTATTTACGTCATTTCATGTGTATTTTGTATATATATTTCTATAGAAATATACGTTATTTTATGTGTATTCGTATATATATTTTGAAACATATATACATTGTTTTATGTGCATTTTGCATATTTTTTCAATACAAATTTACCTTATTGTACGTGCATTTTGTATATTAATTTTAATACAAATTTAGCTATTCTATGTGTATTTTTGTATATGTATTTTTATAAAAATATGCTTTATTTTATGGGTATTTTGCATCTTTATTTTCATACAAAATTACATTATTTTATTGATATTCTGTGTATTTATTTTGATACGATTTTACATTATTCTATGTATATTTTGTATATCTATTTTATACCAATGTACGTTATTTTATGTGAATTTGTTTTCATTTCATACAAATTTACATTATTTTATGTGAATTTTGTACATGTATTTAAATACATTCTTTTATTGATATTTTGTTTATTTATTTTGATGCGAATTTATATTATTTAATGTGTATTGTGTATATATATTTTTATACGTATTTACGTCATTACATGTGTATTTTGTATATATATTTCTATAGAAATATACGTTATTTTATGTGTATTCGTATATATATTTTGAAACAAATATACATTGTTTTATGTGCATTTTGCATATTTTTTCAATACAAATTTACCTTATTGTACGTGCATTTTGTATATTAATTTTAATACAAATTTAGCTATTCTATGTGTATTTTTGTATATGTATTTTTTATAAAAATATGCTTTATTTTATGGGTATTTTGCATCTTTATTTTCATACAAAATTATATTATTTTATTGATATTCTGTGTATTTATTTTGATACGATTTTACATTATTCTATGTATATTTTGTATATCTATTTTATACCAATGTACGTTATTTTATATGAATTTGTTTTCATTTCATACAAATTTACATTATTTTATGTGAATTTTGTACATGTATTTAAATACATTCTTTTATTGATATTTTGTTTATTTATTTTGATGCGAATTTATATTATTTAATATGTATTGTGTATATATATTTTTATACGTATTTACGTCATTTCATGTGTATTTTGTATATATATTTCTATAGAAATATACGTTATTTTATGTGTATTCGTATATATATTTTGAAACAAATATACATTGTTTTATGTGCATTTTGCATATTTTTTCAATACAAATTTACCTTATTGTACGTGCATTTTGTATATTAATTTTCATACAAATTTAGCTATTCTATGTGTATTTTTGTATATGTATTTTTATAAAAATATGCTTTATTTTATGGGTATTTTGCATATTTATTTTCATACAAAATTACATTATTTTATTGATATTCTGTGTATTTATTTTGATATGATTTTACATTATTCTATGTATATGTTGTATATCTATTTTATACCAATGTACGTTATTTTATGTGAATTTGTTTTCATTTCATACAAATTTACATTATTTTATGTGAATTTTGTACATGTATTTAAATACATTCTTTTATTGATATTTTGTTTATTTATTTTGATGCGAGTTTATATTATTTAATGTGTATTGTGTATATATATTTTTATACGTATTTACGTCATTTCATGTGTATTTTGTATATATATTTCTATAGAAATATACGTTATTTTATGTGTATTCGTATATATATTTTGAAACAAATATACATTGTTTTATGTGCATTTTGCATATTTTTTCAATATAAATTTACCTTATTGTACGTGCATTTTGTATATTAATTTTAATACAAATTTAGCTATTCTATGTGTATTTTTGTATATGTATTTTTATAAAAATATGCTTCATTTTATGGGTATTTTGCATCTTTACTTTCATACAAAATTACATTATTTTATTGATATTCTGTGTATTTATTTTGATACGATTTTACATTATTCTATGTATATTTTGTATATCTATTTTATACCAATGTACGTTATTTTATGTGAATTTGTTTTCATTTCATACAAATTTTCATTATTTTATGTGAATTTTGTACATGTATTTAAATACAAATTTAACTAATTATATGTGTATTTTGTATATCTATTTTCATACAAATTGAAATTAATTGTGTGTATTTTTGTATATATTTTTATTCAAATTTTCGTAATTTTATGTGTATTTTGTATATTTATTTTCCTACAAATATACGTTCTTTTATCGGAATTTTATTTATTTATTTTGATACGAATTTTCATTTTTTTAGGTGTATTTGATATATATATTTTTATACTTATTTACATAATTTTATATGTATTTTGAATATATATTTTCATAGAAATTTACTCTATATGTATATGTATAGAAAATACACATGAAATAATCTAAATTCGTAACGAAATAAATGGACAAAATACCGATAAAGTAATGTAATTTTGAATGAAAATATATATAGAAAATACACATAAAATAACGTAAATACAAATAAATATATAAACATAAAATGATTTGAATTTGAATGAAAATAGATATAAAAATAAACTTAAAATAAGGCAAATTTATAATGAAATATATACACAAAATACACATAAAATAATGTAGATTTGTTTCAAAATATATATACGAATACACATAAAATAACGTAGATTTCTATAGATATATATATATATACAAAATACACATGAAATGTCGTAAATATGTATAAAAATATATATACAAAATACACATTAAATAATGTAAATTCGTGTCAAAATAAATAATTAAAATATCAATAAAAGTGTGTATTTGTATGAAAATACATATACAAAATACACATAGAATAACGTAAATTTGTATAAAACTATATATAAAAATACACAAAAATAAGTTAAATTTGTATGAAAATAAATATACAAAATACACATAAAATTAGGTAAATTTGTAAAGAAATACATATACAAAATACACATAAAATAATGTAAATTTGAATGAAAATATATAAACAAATACACTTAAATTAACATAAATTTGTATAACATATATATAAAATACTCATTAAATAATGTAAATATGTATAAAAAATATATATACAAAACACAAATAGAATAATGTAAAATCGTATTAAAATAAAATAATGTAAATTTGTATGAAAATAAAGATGCAAAATACCCATAAAATAACGCATTTTTTATAACTATACAAATAAACATGAAAGAATGTAAATACGTATAAAAGTATATATACAAAATACACATTAAATAATGTAAATTCGCGTCAAAATAAATAAACAAAATGTCAATAAAAGAATGTGTATTTGTATGAAAATAGATATACAAAATACACATAAGATAACATAAATTTGTATAAAACTATATACAAAAATACACAAAAATAGTTTAAATTTGTATGAAAATAAATATACAAAATACACATAAAATTAGGTAAATTTGTATTGAAATACATACACAAAATACACATAAAATAATGTAAATTTGAATGAAAATACATAAACAAATACACTTAAAATAACGTAAATTTGTATAAAAAAATATGTACAAAACACAAATAGAATAATGTAAAATCGTATCAAAATAAATACACAGAATATTAATAAAATAATGTAATTTTTTTTGAAAATAAAGAAGCAAAATTCCCATAAAATAACGCATTTTTTTTTATTTATAAAAATATATATACCAAAATACACAAAAAAATTTTTAATTTGTATTAAAATAAATATACAAAAAACACATACAATAAGGTAAATTTGTATTGAAATAGATATGCAAAATACATATAAAACAATGTAAATTTGTTTCAAAATATATATACGAATACAAATAAAATAACGTAGATTCCTATAAAAATATATATACAAAATACACATAAAATGAAGTAAATACGTATAAAAAATGTATACAAATACACATTAAATAATGTAAATTCGCATCAAATTAATAAAGAAAATTCCAATAAAAGAATGTGTATTTGTATAAATATAAATATACAAAATACACATAAAATAACGTAAATTTATATAAAACTATATACAAATATACACAGAAGTAATTAAATTTGTATGAAAATATATACAAAATACACACAAAATAAGCTAAATTTGAATTGAAATATATATACAAAATAAATGAAATAAAGTAAATTTGTATAAAATATTTATACAAATACACATATAATAACGTAAATTTGTATGAAAATATATAAACAAAATACATATTAAATAATGTAAATACGTATAAAAAAATATGTACAAAATACACATATAATCATGTAATTCGTATCAAAATAAATAAACAAAATATCAATAAAATAATATAAATTTGTATGAGTAAACGTGTATGTTGCATATTTTTTCAATACAAATTTACCTTATTATATACTCATTTTGTATATTAATTTTAATACAAATTTAATTATTCGATGTGTATTTTTGTATCTGTATTTGTATATATATTTTTATACGCTTTTACATTATTTAATATTTATTTTGAATATATATTTTTATACAAATTCATAGTATTTTATGTGTATTTGTATATATATTTTTATATAAATTTACATTATTTTATGTGTATTTTGTACATATATTTTTTTACAAATCTACCTTATTTTATGTTTATTTTGTATGTGTATTTTGTATATTTATATTTATCCAAATACACATTCTTTTATAGGTATTTTGTTTATTTATTGTAATTCGAATTTACATTATTTTATGTGTATTTTGTATACAATTTTTTATACGTATTTACTTAATTTTATGTGTATTTTGAATATATATTTTTATAGAAATTACGTTTTTTTATTTGTATTCGTATATATATTTTGAAACAAAGTTACATTGTTTTATATGTATTTTTGCATATCTCCTTCAATACAAATTTACCTTATTGTATGTGCATTTTGTATATTTATTTCAATGCAAATTTAAATATTTTATGTGTATTTTGGTATATATATTTTTATAAGATTACGAAAATTTGAATAAAAATATATACAAAAAAAACAAAAAAATAAATTTCAATTTGTATGAAAAAAGATATACAAAATACACATATAATTAGTTAAATTTGTATTTAAATACATATACAAAATACACATAAAATAATGTAAATTTGTATGAAATGAAAACAAATTCACATAAAATTCGCGTCAAAATAAATAAACAAAATATCAATAAAAGAATGTGTATTTGTATGAAAATAGATATACAAAATACACATAAAATAACCTAAATTTGTATCAAACTATATACAAAAATACACAAAACTATTTTAAATTTGTATGAAGATAAATATACAAAATACACATAAAATTAGGTAAATTTGTATTGAAATACATACACAAAATTCACATAAAATAATGTAAATTTGAATGAAAATACATAAACAAATACACTTAAAATAACGTAAATTTGTATAAAAAAAATATGTACAAAACACAAATAGAATAATGTAAAATCGTATCAAAATAAATACACAGAATATTAATAAAATAATGTAAATTTGTATAAAAATAAAGAAGCAAAATACCCATAAAATAACGTTTTTTTTTATAAAAATATATATACCAAAATACACATAAAAAAATTAAATTTGTATTAAAATATATATACAAAAAACACATACAATAAGGTAAATTTGTATTGAAATAGATATGCAAAATACATATAAAACAATGTAAATTTGTTTCAAAATATATATGAATACACATATAATAACGTAGATTTCTATAGAATATATATACAAAATACATAAAATGAAGTAAATACGTATAAAAAATATGTACAAAATACACATATAATCATGTAATTCGTATCAAACTAAATAAACAAAATAGCAATAAAAGAATGTGTATTTGTATAAATATAAACATACAAAATACACATAAAATAACGTAAATTTATATAAAATTATATACAAAAATACACAAAAGTAGTTAAATTTGTATAAAAATAGATGCTAAATATACATAAAATAAGCTAAATTTGAATTGAAATATATATACAAAATACATGAATAAAAGTAAATTTGTATCAAAATATTTATACTAATACACATATAATAATGTAAATTTGTATAAAAATATATAAACAAAATACACATTAAATAATGTAAATACGTATAAAAAAATGTACAAAATACACAAATAATCATGTAATTCGTATCAAAATAAATAGACAAAATACCAATAAAATAATGTAAATTTCTATGAGAAAACATATACAAAATACACATAAATAACGCAAATATCAATAAAAATATATATAATATAATATATTTTTAATACATATTTAAAATATTTAATGTATATTTTGTATATATATTTTATCCAAATTTACGTTATTTTATATGTATTTGTTTATATATTTTAATACAAATTTACATTATTTGATGTGAGTTTTGTATATGTATTTCAATACAAATTTGCCTAACTTTATGTGTATTTTGCATATCTATTTTCAAACAAATTTAAATTATTTTTGTGTATTTTTGTATATATTTTTATACAAATTATAGTTATTTTATTTGTTTTTTGTATATATATTTTCCTACAAATATACATTCTTTTATTGGAATTTTGTGTATTTAATTTTTTACGAATTTACATTATTTTATGTGTATTTTGTATATATATTTTTCTACGTATTTAAATTATTTTATGTGTATTTTATATACATTTTCATGAAAATTTACGTTATTTTATTGTGTGTATTCGTATATATTTTGAAACAAATTTTATACAAATTCATGTTATTTTATGTGTATTTGTATATATATTTTCATACAAATTTATATTATTTTATGTGTATTCTTACATATATTTTATTACAAATTTACTTCATTTTATGTTTAATTTGTATATTTATTTCATTTAATATAATCAAATTTAAATTTTTTGTATATGCATTTTGTATATTAATTTTAATACAAATTTAATTATTCTATGTGTATTTTTCTATATGTATTTTTATAAAAATATGCTCTATTTTATGGGTATTTTGCATCTTTATTTTCATACAAATTTACGTTATTTTATTGATATTCTGCTCATTCATTTTGATACGATTTGACATTATTCTATGTGTATTTTGTATATATTTTTCATACAAATTTACGTTATTTTATGTGTATTTGTTTATATATTTTGATACAAATTTACAATATTTTATGGGTATTTTGTATATATATTTCAAAAGAAATTTACCTAGTTTTATGTGTATTTTGAATATCTATTTTCATACAAACTCAAATTATTTTTATGTATTTTCGTATATATTTCAATACAAATTTTCGTTAGGTTATGTGTATTTTGTAAATCTATTTTCATTCATATATATATTATTTTATTAGTATTTTATTCATTTATATTGATACGAATTTACATTAGTATTTTATATGTACTTTGTATATATATTTTTATACGCATTTACGTTATTTAATATTTATTTTGAATATATAATTTTATACAAATTCATGGTATTTAATATGTATTTGTATATATATTTTCATATAAATTTACATTATTTTATGTGTATTTTGTTCATATATTTCATTACAAATTTACCTTACTTTATGTTTATTTTGTATGTGTATTTTGTACATTTATATTTATACAAATACACAATTTTTTATTGGTATTTTGTTTATTTATTTTGTTTCGAATTTACATTATTTTATGTGTATTTTGTTTACATTTTTTTATACGTATTTACTGAATTTTATGTGTTTTTTGTATATATATTTTTATAGAAATATACGTTATTTGATTTGTATTCGTACATATATTTTGAAACAAATTTACATTGTTTTATATGTACAATAATGTAAATTTGTATTGAAATAGATATGCAAAATACATATAAAGCAATGTAAATTTGTTTCAAAATATGTATACGAATACACATAAAATAACGTAGATTTCTATAAAAATATATATACAAAATTAACCTAAAATGAAGTAAATACGTATAAAAAAATGTATGCAAAATACACATAGAATAATGTAAATTCGTATCAAAATAAATAAACAAAATACAAATAAAAGAATGTGTATTTGTATAAAAATAAATATACAAAATACACATAAAATAACGTAGATTTATATAAAACTATATACAAAAATACACAGAAGTAATTAAATTTGTATGAAAATATATACAAAATACACACAAAATAAGCTAAATTTGAATTGAAATATATAGACAAAATACATGAAATAAAGTAAATTTGTATGAAAATATTTATACAAATACACATATAATAACGTAAATTTGTATGAAAATATATAAACAAAATACACATTAAATAATGTAAATACGTATAAAAAAATGTGTACAAAATACACATATAATCATGTAATTCGTATCAAAATAAATAAACAAAATACCAATAAAATAATATAAATTTGTATGAGTAAACGTGTATGTTGCATATTTTTTCAAAACAAATTTACCTTATTATATACGCATTTTGTATATTAATTTTAATATATGTGTATTTGAATATATATTTTGATACAAATTTACATTATTTTATGTATTTTCTATATTTATTTCAATTCAAATTTAGCTTATTTTATGTGTCTTTTGTATATCTATTTTCATACAAATTTAATTATTGTTGTTTATTTTTGTATATAGTTTTATACAATTTTACGTTATTTTATGTGTATTTTGTATATTTATATTTATACAAGTAAACATTCTTTTATTGGCATTTAGTTTATTTATTTTGATACGAGTTTACATTATTTTATGTGTATTTTGTATACATTTTCTTATACGTATTTACTTCATTTTATGTGTATTTTGTATATATATTTTTATAGAAATCTACGTTATTTTATGTGTATTCGTATATATATTTTGAAACAAATTTACATTGTTTTATATGTATTTTGCATATCTATTTCAATACAAATTTACCTTATTGTATGTGCATTTTGTATATTTATTGTAATACAAATTTAAATATTTTATGTGTATTTTGGTATATATATTTTCATAAAAAATGAAATTATATAAACAAATACACTTAAAATGACGTTAATTTGTATAAAATATATATAAAAAATACACATTAAATAATGAAAATATGTATAAAAAAATATATACAAAACACAAATAGTATAATATAAAATCGTATCAAAATATATACACAGAATATTAATAAAATAATGTACATTTGTATGAAAACTAAGATGCAAAATACCTATAAAATAACGCATTTTTTATAAAATTATATATACCAAAATACACATAAAATATTTGAATTTGTATTAAAATAAATATACAAAATGCACATACAATAAGGTAAATTTGTATTGAAATAGATATACAAAAAACATATAAAACAATGTAAATTTGTTTCAAAATATATATACGAATACACATAAAATAACGTAGATTTATATAAATATATATATACAAAATACAAATAAAATTAAGTAAATACGAATCAAAAATGTATGCAAAATACACATAAAATAATGTAAATTCGTATAAATATAAATAAACAAATACCAATAAGAGAATGTGTATTTGTATAAATATAAATATACAAAATGCACATAAAATAACGTAAATTTGTATAAAACTATATACAAAAATACACAGAAGTAATTAAATTTGCATGAAAATAGATATACAAAATACACACAAAATAAGCTAAATTTGAATTGAAACATATATACAAAATACATACAATAAAGTAAATTCGTTTCAAAATATTTTTAACAAATACACATTAATAACGTAAATTTGTAAAAAAAATATATAAACAAAATACACATTAAGTAATGTAAATACGTATAAAAAAAATATTTACAAAATACACCAATAATCAAGTCATTCGTATCAAAATAAATAAACAAAAAACTAATTAAATAATGTAAATTTGTATGAGAAAACATATACAAAATACACATAAAATAACGTTTTAAGTTTCTATAAAAATATATGTACAAAAATGCACATAAAATTAGTTTGCATAAAAAAATATATACAAAACACACATTAGATAATGTAAATGAGTATAAAAATATGTATACAAAATACCTATGAAATAATCTAAATTCGTATCGAGTTAAATTAAGAAAATAACAATAAAATAATGTAATTTTGGATGAAAATATATATAGAAAACACACATAAAATAACCTAAATACAAATACAAATATACACATTAAATAATTTAAAACTGAATGAAATAAATATACAAAATAAACATAAAATAAGGTAAATTTGTAATAAAATATATGTAAGAATACACATAAAATAATATAAATTTGTATGAAAATATATATACAAATACACATAAAATAACATGAATTTGTATAAAATGTTTCAAAATATATACGAATACACACAATAAAATAACGTAATTTTTTATGAAAATGTATATATAAAATACACATAAAATAGTTTGAGCACGTAGAAAAATATATATACAAAATACATATAAAATAATGTAAATTCGTAAAAAATTAAATACACAAAATTCCAATAAAAGAATGTATATTTGTAGGAAAATATATATACAAAAAAACAAATAAAATAACTAAAATTTGTATAAAAATATATACAAAAATACACAAAAATAATTTAAATTTGTTTGAAAATAGACATGCAAAATACTCATAAAGTTAGGCAAATTTGTATTGAAATACATATACAAAACGCACATAAAATAATGTAAATTTGTATGAAAATATATAAACAAATACATATAAAATCACGTATATTTGGATAAAATATATATATATACAAAATATACATTAAATATTTTAAATATGTATAAAAATATATTATATTATATATATTTTTATTGATATTTGCGTTATTTATGTGTATTTTGTATATGTTTTCTCATAGAAATTTACATTATTTTATTGGTAGTTTGTCTATTTATTTTGATACGAATTACATGATTATTTGTATTTTTACTTTTTTTTATACGTATTTACATTATTTAATGTGTATTTTGTTTATATATTTTTATACAAATTTACGTTATTATATGTGTATTTGTATAGGTATTTTGATACAAATTTACATTATTTTATGTATTTTGTATATATATTTCAATTCAAATTTAGCTTATTTTATGTGTATTTATATATCTATTTATTTTAATACAAAATCAAATATATTATGTTTTTTTGTATATATATTTTTATAAAAAATGCGTTATTTTATGGGTATTTTGCATCTTAATTTTCATACAAATTTACATTATTTTATTAATATTTTCTGTATTTATTTTGATACGATTTTACATTATTTTATTTTTGTTTTGTATATATTTTCTTATACATATTTACATTATTTAATGTTTTTTTTGTATATATATTTGATACAAATTTACATTATTTTAAGTCTATATGTTTATATATTTTCATTCAAATTTACATTATTTTATGTGTATTTTGTATATGTATTTCATTACAAATTTTACCTATTTTTATATGTTTTTTGTATATTTATTTTCATACAAGTTTAAATTATTTTTGTGTATTTTTGTATATAGTTTTATACAAATTTAGGTTATTTTATGTGTATTTTGTATATCTATTTTCATACAAATACACATTCTTTTCATGATATTTTGTTTATTTATTTTGACACGAATTAACATTATTTAATGTGTATTTTGTATATATATTTTTATACGTATTTACATTATTTCAAGTGTATTTTGTATATATATTTCTATAGAAATCTGCGTTATTTTATATGTATTCGAATATATATTTTGAAACAAATTTACATTGTTTTATGTGTATTTTGCATATTTTTTCAATACAAATTTACCTTATTGTATGTGCATTTTGTATATTAATTTTAATACAAATTTGATTAATCTATGTGTATTTTTGTATATGTATTTTTAAAAAAATATGTAATTAGTTAAATTTGTATTTAAATACATGTACAAAATACACATAAAATAATGTAAATTTGTATGAAATGAAAACAAATTCACATAAAATAACGTACATTTGTATAAAATAGAGATACAAAATAATTTTATGTGTATTTTGTATATTTATTTTCATACAAATTTAAATTATTTTTGTGTATTTTTGTGTATAGTTTTATACAAACTTAGGTTATTTTATGAGTATTTTGTAAAAATATTTTCATACACATACACATTCTTTTATTGATATTTTATTTATTTATTTTGACGAGAATTTAAATTATTTAATGTGTATTTTGTATATATATTTTTATACGTATTTACATCATTTCATGTGTATTTTGTATATATATTTCTATAGAAATCCACGTTATATTATGTGTATTCGTATATAGATTTTTAAACAAATTTACACTTTTTTGTGTATTTTGCATATTTTTTCAATACAAATTTACTTTATTGTATATGCATTTTGTATATTAATTTTAATACAAATTTAATTATTCTATGTGTATTTTTTATATGTATTTTTATAAAAATATGCTTTATTTTATGGGTATTTTGCATCTTTATTTTCATACAAATTTACGTTATTTTATTGATATTCTGCTCATTCATTTTGATACGATTTGACATATTCTATGTGTATTTTGTATATATTTTTGAAACAAATTTACGTTATTTTATGTGTATTTGTTTATATATTCTGACACAAATTTATAATATTTTATGGGTATTTTGTATATATATTTCAAAAGGAACTTACCTAGTTTTATGTGTATTTTGAATATCTATTTTCATACAAACTCAAATTATTTTTATGTATTTTTATGTATTTCAATACAAATTATAGTTATTTTATGTGTATTTTGTAAATCTATTTTCATTCAAACATATATTATTTTATTGGAATTTTGTTGATTTATATTGATACGAATTTACATTTTTTTATATGTACTTTTTATATATATTTTTATACGCATTTACATTATTTAATATTTATTTTGAATATATAATTTTATACAAATTCATGGTATTTTATGTGTATTTGTATATATATTTTCATATAAATTTACATTATTTTATGTGTATTTTGAACATATATTTCATTACAAATTGACCTTATTTTATGTTTATTTTGTATGTGTATTTTGAACATTTATATTTATACAAATACACATTCTTTTATTGGTATTTTGTTTATTTATTTTGATTCGAATTTATATTATTTTATGTGTATTTTGTTTACATTTTTTTATACGTATTTACCTAATTTTATGTGTATTTTGTATATATATTTTTATAGAAATCTACGTTATTTTATGTGTATTCGTATATATATTTTGAAACAAATTTAATTTGTTTTATATGTATTTTTGCATATCTCTTTCAATAGAAGTTTACCTTATTGTATGTGCATTTTGTATATTTATTTCAATACAAATTTAAATATTTTATGTGTATTTTGGTATATATATTTTTATAAGAAATGCGCTATTTGTTGGGAATTTTGCATCTTTATTTTCATACAAATTTACATTATTTTATCAATATTCGGTGTATTTATTTTGATACGATCTTACATTATTCTATTTGTTTTTTGTATATTTTTTTTTATACATATTTACCTTATTTAATGTATATCTTGCATATATATTTCATACAAATTTATTATCTATTATTTATTTTCATACAAATACACATTCTTTTCATGATATTTTGTTTATTTATTTTGTCACGAATTTACATTACTTAATATGTATTTTATATATATATATATATATATATATATATATATATATATATATATATATATATATATATATATATATATATATATATATATATATATATATATATATATATTTATACGTATTTACATAATTTCATGTGTATTTTGTATATATATTTCTATAGAAATCTACGTTATTTTATGTGTATTCGTATATATATTTTGAAACAAATTTACAATGTTTTATTTGTATTTTGCGTTTTTTTTCAATACAAATTTACCTTATTGTATGTGTGCATTTTGTATATTAATTTTAATAAAAATTTTATTATTCTATGTGTATTTTTGTATATGTATTTTTTTTAAAAAATATGCTTTATCTTATGGGTATTTTGCATCTTTGTTTTCATACAAATTTAAATTATTTTATTGATATTCTGTGTACTTATTTTGATACGATTTTACATTATTCTATGTATAACAAAAATAAATACAGAATACACAAAAATAGATATGCAAAATACATATAAACAATGTAAATTTGTTTCAAAATATATATACGAATACACATGACATGGGTATTTTGAATCTTAATTTTCATACAAATTTACATTATTTTATTAATATTTTCTGTATTTATTTTGATACGATTTTACATTATTTTATTTGTGTTTTGTATATATTTTTTTATACATATTTACATTATTTAATGTGTTTTTTGTATATATATTTGATACAAATTTACGTTATTTTAAGTCTATATGTTTATATATTTTCATTCAAATTTACATTATTTTATGTGTATTTTGTATATGTATTTCAATACAAATTTACCTAATTTTATGTTTTTTGTATATTTATTTTCATACAAGTTTAAATTATTTTTGTTTATTTTTGTATATAGTTTTATACAAATTTAGGTTATTTAATGTGTATTTTGTATATATATTTTTATACGTATTTACATTATTTCATGTGTATTTTGTATATATATTTCTATAGAAATCTACGTTATTTTATGTGTATTCGTATATATATTTTGAAACAAATTTACATTGTTTTATGTGTATTTTGCATATTTTTTCAATACAAATTTACATTATTGTATGTGCATTTTGTATATTAGTTTTAATACAAATTTGATTAATCTATGTGTATTTTTGTGTATGTATTTTTATAAAAATATGCTTTATTTTATGGGTATTTTGCATCTTTATTTTTATACAAATTTACATTATTTTATTGATATTCTGTGTATTTATTTGGTATGATTTTACATTATTCTATGTTTATTTTGTATATATATTTTATATAAAATGTATTTGTTTTCATTTCATACAAATCTACATTATTTTATGTGTTTTTTGTACATGTATTTAAATACAAATTTAACCAGTTATATGTGTATTTTGTACATCTATTTTGTATGTATATTTTCATAGAAATTTACTCTATTTTATGAGTATTCGTATATATATTTTGATACAAATTTACATTATTGATGTGTATTTTGCATATCTATTTCAATACAAATTTTCTTTATTGTACGTGCATTTTGTATATTTATTTTAATACAAATTTAATTATTTTATATGTATTTTTGTATATATATTTTGCGTTATTATATGGATATTTTGGTGCTTTATTTTCATACAAATTTACATTATTTTATTGATATTCTCTTTATTTATTTTGATACGATTTAACATTATTCTATGTGTATTTTGTACATATTTTTTATACATATTTACATTATTTAAGGTTTATTTTGTATATATATTTTATCCAAATTTACATTATTTTATGTGTATTTGTTTATATTTTTTATACAAATTTACATTATTTTATGTGTATTTTGTATATACATTTTCATAAAAAAATTACGTTATTTTATTGTGTGTATTCGTATATATTTTGATACAAATTTTATACAAATTCATGTTATTTAATGTGTATTTGTATATATATTTTCATACAAATTTATATTATTTTATGTGTATTTTTTCATATATTTCATTACAACTTTACCTTATTTTATGTTTATTTTGTATATTTATTTCATTCAATTTTAAATTATTTTATGTGTATATTTGTATTTGTATTTAGTTTTTTTTTATGTGTATTTTGTATATATATTTTCATCCAAAATTACATTATTATATTGGTATTTTCTTAATTTAATTCGATACTAATTTAGATTATTTCATAGGTATTTTGTATACATATTTTTATACTCATTTACATTATATAATGTGTGTTTTGTATATATATTTTTATGTAAATTTATTTTATGTTCATTTTTGTACATATATTTTTATAGAAATTTGCGTTATTTTATGTATAGTTTTATATAAATTTACGTTATTTTATGTGCATTTTGTATATTTATATTTATACAAATACACATTCTTTTATTGCTATATTGTTTATTTATATTTATACGAATTTACATTATTTTATGTATATTTTGTATACATTTTTTTATACGTATTTACTTAATTTTATGTGTATTTTGTATATGTATTTTTATAGAAATCTACGTTATTTTATGTGTATTCGCATATATATTTTGAAACAAATTTACATTATTTTATATGTATTTTGCATATCTATTTCAATACAAATTTACCTTATTGTATGTGCATTTTGTATATTTATTTTGATACAAATTCAAATATTTTATGTGTATTTTGGTATCAATAATTTTATAAAAAATGCGTTATTTTATAGGTATTTTGCATCTTAATTTTCATACAAATTTACATTATTTTATTAATATTCTGTGTATATATTTTGATACGATTTTACATTATTCTATTTGTGTTTTGTATATATTTTTTTATACATATTTACATTATTTAATGTGTATTTTGTATATATATTTCATACAAATTTACGTTATTATATGTGTATTTGTTTATATATTTTCTTTCAAATTTACATTATTTTATGTGTATTTTGTATATGTATTTCAATAGAAATTAACCTAATTTTATGTGTATTTTGTATATTTCTTTTCAGTCAAATTTAAATTATTTTTGTGTATTTTTGTATATAGTTTTATACAAATTTAGGATATTTTATGTACGCATTTACATTATTTAATGTGTGTTTTGTATATTTTTATCCAAAGTTAATTTATTTTACGTTCTTTTTTGGACATATATTTTTATAGAAATTAGCGTTATTTTATATGTATTTGTATATGTTTTCTCATACAAATTTAAATTATTTTATTGCTATTTTGTTTATTTAGTTTGATACGAATTACATGATTATATGTGTATTTTGTACATATTTTTTATACGTATTTACATTACTTAATGTGAATTTTGTTTATATATTTTTAAACAAATTTACGTTATTATATGTATTTTTATAAATATTTTGATACAAATTTACATTATTTTATGTATTTTGTATATACATTTCAATTCAAATTTAGCTTATTTTATCTGTATTTTGTATATCTATTTTCATACGAATTTAATTACTTCTGTGTATATATAGTTTTATACAAATTTACGTTATTTTATGTGTATTTTGTATATTTATATTTATACAAATACACATTCTTTTATTGGTATTTTGTTTATTTATTTTGATACTAATTTACATTATTTTATGTGTATTTTGTATACATTTTTTTATACGTATTTACTTCATTTTACGTGTATTTTGTATATATATTTTTATACAAATCTACGTTATTTTATGTGTATTCGTATATATATTTTGAAACAAATTTACATTGTTTTATATGTATTTTGCATATCTATTTCAATACAGATTTACTTTACTGTATGTGTATTTTGTATATTTATTTTAATACAATTTTTTTTTTATGTGTATTTTTGTATATATATTTAAAAAAAATGCGTTATTTTATGGGTATTTTGCTTCTTTATTTTCATACAGATTTACATTATTTTATTCATATTCTGTGTATTTATTTTGATACGATTTTACATTATTCTATTTGTGTTTTGTATATATTTTTTTATACAAATTTACGTTATTTTAAGTGTATTTGTTTATGTATTTTCATTCAAATTTACAGTATTTTATGTGTATTTTGTATATGTATTTCAATACAAATTTACCTAATTTGATGTGTATTTTGAATATTTATTTTCATACAAATTTAAATTATTTTTGTGTATTTTTGTATATAGTTTTATACAAATTTATGTTATCTTATGTGTATTTTGTATATTTATTTTCATACAAATACACATTCTTTTATTGACATTTTGTTTATTTATTTTGACTCGAGTTTACATTATTTAATGTGTATTTTGTATATATATTTTTATACGTATTTACATCCTTTCATGTGTATTTTGTATATTTATAAAAAAAATGCGTTATTTTATGGGTATTTTGCATCTTTATTTTCATACAAATTTATATTATTTTATTTACATTCTGTGTATTTATTTTAATTCGATTTTACATTATTCTATTTGTGTTTTGTATATATATTTTTTGTACATATTTACATTATTTAATGAGTATTTTTTATATATATTTTATTCAAATTTATGTTAATTTAAGTGTATTTGTTTATATATTTTCATTCAAATCTACGTTATTTTATGTGTATTTTGTATATGTATTTCTTTACAAATTTACCTAGTTTTATGTGTATTTTGTATATTTATTTTCATACAAATTTAACTTATTGTATGTGCATTTTGTATATTTATTTTAATACAAATTCAAATATTTTATGTGTATTTTGGTATATATAATTTTATGTATAGTTTTATACAAATTTACGTTATTTTATGTGTATTTTGTATATGTATTTTCATACAAATACACATTCTTTTATTGATATTTTAACTATTTATTTTGACACGAATTTACATTATTTAATGTGTATTTTGTATATATATTTTTATACGTATTTACAACATTTCATGTGTATTTTGTATATATATTTCTATAGAAATCTACGTTATTTTATGTGTATTCGTATATATATTTTGAAACAAATCTACATTATTTTAAGTGTATTTTGTAGATATATTTCATTATAAATTTGCCTTATTTTAAGTTTATTTTTATATCTTTTTTCATTCAAATTCAAATCATTTTATGTGTATATATTTATTTGTATTTTCTGTGTATTTTCTATATATATTTTCATTCAAAATTACATTATTTTATCGGTATTTTGTTCATTTATTTCGATACGACTTTAGATTATTTCATGTGTATTTTCTATACATATACATATAGAGTAAATTTCTATGAAAATATATATTCAAAATACATATAAAATTATGTAAATAAGTATAAAAATATATATATCAAATACACCTAAAAAAAATGAAAATTCGTATCAAAATAAATAAATAAAATTCCGATAAAAGAACGTATATTTGTAGGAAAATAAATATACAAAATACAAGTAAAATTACGAAAATTTGAATAAAATATATACAAAAATACACACAATTAATTTCAATTTGTATGAAAATAGATATAAAAAATACACATATAATTAGTTAAATTTGTATTTAAATACATGTACAAAATTCACATAAAATAATGTAAATTTGTATGAAATGAAAACTAATTCAAATAAAATAACGTACATTGGTATAAAATAGATATACAAAATATACATAGAATAATGTAAATTCGTATCAAAATAAATACACAGAATATCAATAAAATAATGTAATTTTGTATGAAAATAAAGATACAAAATACCTATAAAATAAAGCATATTTTCATAAAAATACATATACAAAAATACACATAGAATAGCTAAATATGCAAAATGCACATAAAACAATGTATATTTGTTTCAAAATATATATACGAATACACATAAAATAACGTATATTTCTATAGAAATATATATACAAAATACACATGAAATGACGTAAATACGTATAAAAATATATATACACAATACACATTAAATAATGTAAAATCGCATCAAAATAAATAAACAAAATATCAATAAAAGAATGTGTATTTGTATGAAAATAGATATACAAAATATACATAAAATATTGTAAATGTGTATAAAACTCTATACAAAAATACACAAAAAATAATTTAAATTTGTATAAAATATATATACAAAATACACATGAAATTAGGTAAATTTCTATTGAAATACATATACAAAATACACATAAAATAATGTAAATTTGAATAAAAATATATAAACAAATACACTTAAAATAACGAAAATTTGTATGAAATATATATAGAAAATACACATTAAATAATGTAAATATGTATAAAAAAATATATACAAAACACAAATAGAATAATGTAAAATATTATGAAAATAAATACACAGAATATTAATAAAATAATGTAAATTTGTATGAAAATAAAGATGCAAAATACCCATAAAACAACGCATTTTTTATGAAAATATATATACCAAAATGCACATAAAATATTTAAATTTGTATTACAATAAATATACAAAATGCACATACAATAAGGTAAATTTGTATTGAAATAGATATGCAAAATACATATAAAACAATGTAAATTTTTTTCAAAATATACATACGAATACACATAAAATAACATAGATTTCTATAAAATATATATACAAAATACACTTAAAATGAAGTAAATACGTATAAGAAAATGTATACAAAATACACATAAAATAATGTAAAATCGTATCAAAATAAATAAACTAAATGCCAATAAAAGAATGTTTACTTGTATAAATATAAATATACAAAATACACATAAAATAACGTAAAATTGTATAAAACTATATACAAAAATAAACAAAAATAATTAAATTTGCATGAAAATAGATATACAAAAGAGACATAAAATAAGCTAAATTTGAATTGAATTAAATATAGAAAATACATAAAATAATGTAAATTTGTATCAAAATATATATTCAAATACACATATAATAACGTAAATTTGTATAAAAATATATAAACAAAATACACATTAAATAATGTAAATACGTATAAAAGATATGTACGTAATGTAAAAATTTATAAAATTAAAGATGCAAAATACCCATAAAATATCTCATATTTAAAAAAAAATATATACAAAAATACACATAAAATAATTAAATTTGTATTAAAATAAATATACAAAATACACATACAATAAGGTAGATTTTTATTGAAATAGATATGCAAAAAACACAAAATAATGAAAATTTTTATCAAAATATATACGAATACACACAATAAAATTACGTAATTTTTTATGAAAATATATATACAAAATACACATAAAATAATGTAAATTCGTATCAAAATAAATAAACAAAATTTCCTCTAAAAGAATGTATATGTGTAGGAAAATATATATACAAAATACAAATAAAATAAAAAAATTTGTATAAAAATAATACAAAAATACACAAAAATAATTTAAATTTGTTTGAAAATAGATATGTAAAATACAAATGAAATTAGGCACATTTTTATTGAAATACATATACAAAATACACATAAAATAATGTAAATTTGTATGAACATATATAAACAAATACACATAAGATAACGTAAATTTATATAAAATATATGTACAAAATATACATTAAATAATGTAAATATGTCTAAAAATATATATACAAAATACACAGAATAACGTAAAATCGTATCAAAATAAATAAACAGACAATCAATAAAATAATGTAAATTTGTATAAAAATAAAGATGCAAAATACCCATATAATAACAAATATTTGTTTAAAAATATATATATAAATATACACTTAAAATAATTAAATTTGCATCAAAATAAATATACAAAAGGCACATACAATAAAGAAAATTTATATTGAAATAGATATGCGAAATACACATAAATAATGTAAATTTGTATCAAAATATATATACGAATACACATAAAATAGAGTAAATTTCTATGAAAATATATATTCAAAATACATATAAAATTATGTAAATAAGTATAAAAATATATATATCAAATACACCTAAAATAATGAAAACTCGTATCAAAATAAATAAACCAAATTCCGATAAAAGAACGTATATTTGTAGGAAAATAAATATACAAAATTCAAATAAAATTACGAAAATTTGAATAAAAATATATACTAAAATACACAAAATTAATTTCAATTTGTATGAAAATAGATATACATAATACACACATATTTAGTTAAATTTGAATTTAAATACATGTACAAAATACACATAAAATAAAGTAAATTTGTATGAAATGAAAACAAATTCACATAAAATAACGTTCATTTGTATGAAATATATATACAAAATATACATAGAATAATGTAAAATCGTATCAAAATAAATACAGAGAATATCAATAAAATAATGTAAATTTGTATGAAAATAAAGATGTAAAATACCCCCATAAAATAAAGCATTTTTTTATGAAAATACATATACAAAAATACACATAGAATAATTAAATTTGTATTAAAATTAATATACAAAATGCACGTACAATAAGGTAAATTTATATTGAAAAAATATGCAAAATGCACATAAAACAATGTATATTTGTTTCAAAATATATATACGAATACACATAAAATAACATATATTTCTATAGAAATATATATATACAAAATACACATGAAATGACGTAAATACGTATAAAAATATATATACACAATACACATTAAATAATGTGAATTCGCGTCAAAATAAATAAACAAAATATCAATAAAAAATGTGTATTTGTATGAAAATATATATACAAAATACACATAAAATATTTTAAATTTATATAAAACTGTTTTTATAAAAATATATATACCAAAATAATAAAATTTTAAATTTGTATTACAATAAATATACAAAATGCACATACAATAAGGTAGATTTATATTGAAATAGATATGCTAAATACATATAAAACAATGTAAATTTGCTTCAAAATATATATACCAATACACATAAAATAACGGAGATTACTATAAAAATATATATACAAAATACACATTAAATTAAGTAAATACATATAAGAAAATGTATACAAAGTACACATTAAATAATTAAATTTGTGTTAAAATAAATATACAAAATACACATACAATAAGGTAAATCTATATTGAAATAGATATGCAAAATAAACATAAAATAATGTAAATTTGTATCAAATCATATACGAATACACACAATAAAATAACGTAAATTTTTATGAAAATATATATAAAAAATACACATAAAATAATGTAAATACGTAGAAAAATATATATACAAAATACACATAAAATTATGTAAATTCTTATGAAAATAAATGAACAAAATTCCACTAAAAGAATGTATATTTCTAGGAAAATATAAATACAAAATACAAATAAAATATCTAAAATTTGTATAAAAATATATAAAAAATACATAAAAATAATTTAAATTTGTTTGAAAATAGATATGCAAAATACACATAAAATTTGGCAAATCTGTATTGAAATACATATACAAATTACACATAAAATATTGTAAATTTGTATGAAAATATATAAACAAATACAAATAAAATAGCGTAAATTTATATAAAATATATATACAAAATATACATTAAATAATGTAAATGTGTATAAAAATATATACAAAATACACATAGAATAATGTAAAATCGTATCAAAATAAATAAACAGAATATCAATAAAATAATGTAAATTTGTATGAAAATCAAGATGCAAAATACCCAAATAATAACGCATATTTTTACAAAAATACACATAAAATAATTAAATTTGTATTAAAATAAATATACAAAATACACATACAATATGGTAAATTTGTATTGAAATAGATATGTAAAATAAACATAAATAATGTAAATTTGTATCAAAATATATATACGAATACCCATAAAATAGAGTAAATTTCTATGAAAATATATATTCAAAACACAAATAAAATGATATAAATAAGTATAAAAATATACATATCAAATACACCTAAAATAATGTAAATTCGTATAAAAATAAATAAACAAAATTACGATAAAAGATGCAAGATACACATTAAATAATGTAAATATGTATAAAAAATATATATACAAAAACAAATAGAATAATGTGAAATCGTATCAAAATAAATACACCGAATATTAATAAAATAATGTAAATTTGTATGAAAATAAAGATGCAAAATTCCCATCAAATAGCGCATTTCTTATAAAAATATATATACCAAAATACACATAAAATATTTAAATTTGTATTGAAATAAATATACAAAATGCACATGCAATAAGGTAAATTTGTATTGAAAGAGATATGCAAAAATACATATAAAACAATGTAAATTTGTTTCAAAAAATAAATACGAATACACATAAAATAACGTAGATTTCTATAAAAATATATATACAAAATACACATAAAATTAAGTAAATACGTATAAAAATAGATATACAAAATACACATAGAATAATGTAAAATTGTTTAAAAAAAAAAACAATATAAATAAAATAATGTAAATTTCTATGAAAATAAAAATGCAAAATACCCATAAAATAAAGCATATT
Organism: Eriocheir sinensis; assembly: GCF_024679095.1. NCBI lineage: Eukaryota > Metazoa > Arthropoda > Malacostraca > Decapoda > Varunidae > Eriocheir > Eriocheir sinensis. The sequence goes on from NW_026111887.1 coordinate 831,659, forward strand.
TTTATAAAAATACATATACAAAAATACACATAGCATAATTAAATTTGTATTAAAATTAATATACAAAATGCATATACAATAAGGTAAATTTGTATTGAAAAAATATGCAAAATACACATAAAACAGTGTAAATTTATTTCAAAATCTATACACGAATACTCATAAATCAACGTAGATTTCTATAGAAATATATATACAAAATACACAACAAATGATTTAAACCCTTATATATATATATATATATATATATATATATATATATATATATATATATATATATATATATATATATATATATATATATATATATATATATATATATATATATATATATAAAATACACATCAAATGATGTAAATTATGTCAAAGTAAATAAACAAAATATCAATAAAAGAGTGGGTATTTGTATGAAAATAGATATACAATATACACATAAAATCACCTAAATTTGTATAAAACTATATACAAAAATACACAAAAATAATTTTAATTTGTATGCAAATAAATATACAAAATACACATAAAATTAGGTAAATTTGTATTGAAATACATTTACAAAATACATAAAATAATGTAAATTTGAATGAAAATATATAAACAAATACACTTAAAATAACGTAAATTTGTATAAAATATATATCAAAAATACACATTAAATAATGTAAATATGTATAAAAGAATATATACAAAACACAAATAGAATAATATAAAATCGTATCAAAATAAATACACAGAATATTTATGAAATAATGTAAATTTGTATGAAAATAAGATGCAAAATACCCATATAATAACGTATTTTTTTAAAAAATATTTATACCAAGACACACATAAAATATTTGAATTTGTATTAAAATAAATATACAAAACACACATACAATAAGTTAGATTTGTATTGAAATAGATATGCAAAATACATATAAAACCATGTAAATTTTTTTCAAAATATATATATGAATACACATAAAATAACGTAGATTTCTATGAAAATAAATATACAAAATATACATAAAAATGAAGTGAAGTAAATATATAAAAGGTATACAATACACATAAAATAATGTAAACTCGTATCAAAATAAATAAACAAAATACTAATAAAAGAATGTGTATTGTATATATATATAAATATACAAAATACAAATAAAAGAACGTAAATTTATATAAAACTATATGCAAAAATACACAAAAGTAATTAAATTTGTGTGAAAATAGATATATACAAAATACATGTGTATTTTGTATATTTATTTTCATACAAATTGAAATTATTTTTGTTTATTTTTTTATATATTTTCATACAAATTTTCGTTATTTAATGTGTATTTTGTATATTTATTTTTTCTACAAATATACGTTCTTTTATCTGAATTTTTTTTATATAATTTGAAACGAATTTACCTTATTTTGTATATCTATTTTCATACAAATTAAAATACTTCTGTGTATTTTTGTATATAGTTTTATATAAATTTACGTTATTTTATGTGTATTTTGTATATTTATATTTATACAAATACACATTCTTTTATTGGTATCATGTATATTTATTTTGATACGAATTTACATTATTTTATGTGTATTTTGTATACATTTTTTTATACGTATTTACTTCATTTTATGTGTATTTTGTATATATATTTTTATAGAAATCTACGTTATTTCATGTGTATTCGTATATATATTTTGAAACAAATTTACATTGTTTTATATGTATTTTACATATCTATTTCAATACAAATTTACCTTATTGTATGTGTTTTTTGTATATTTATTTTAATACAAATTTAATTTTTTGATGTGTATTTTGGTATATATATTTTTATAAATAAAAAAATGCGTTATTTTTATAAATATTTTGATACAAATCTACATTATTTTATGTTTTTGTATATACATTTCAATTCAAATTTAGCTTATTTTATCTGTATTTTGTATATTTTGTAATTTAATTACTTCTGTGTATTTTTGTATAGTTTTATACAAATTTACGTTATTTTATGTGTATTTTGTATATTTATATTTATACAAATACACATTCTTTTATTGGTATTTTGTTTATTTATTTTGATACGAATTTACATTATTTTATGTGTATTTTGTATACATTTTCTTATACGTATTTAATTCATTTTATGTGTATTTTGTATATATATTTTTATACAAATCTACGTTATTTTATGTGTATTCGTATATATATTTTGAAACAAATTTACATTGTTTTATATGTATTTTGCATATCTATTTCAATACAGAAATATGTGTATATGTATGTGTATTTTGTATATTTATTTTAATACAAATTAATTTTTTCATGTGTATTTTGGTATATATATTTTTATTTAATGGGCATTTTGCATCTTTATTTTCATACAAATTTACATTGTTTTATTAATATTCTGTGTATTTATTTTGATACGATTTTACATTATTCTATTTGTGTTTTGTATATATTTTTTTATACATATTTACATTATTTAATGTGTATTTTGTATATTTTAAAACAAATTTACGTTATTTTATGAGCATCTGTTAAAATATTTTGATACAAATTTACATTATTTTATGTATTTTGTATATATATTTCAATACAAATTTTGTTTATTTTATGTATATTTTGTATATCTATTTTCATTTGTATCAAAATAAATAAACAAAATAGCAATAAAATAATATAAATTTGTATGAGAAAACATATACAAATACACATAAAATAACGCAAATTTCTAAAAAAATATATGAACAAAAATGCACATAAAATAAAGTAAATTTGCAAATTTGTATTGAAATAGATATGCAAAATACATATAAAACAATGTAAATTTGTTTCAAAATATATATACGAATACACATACAATAACGTAGATTTCTATAAAAATATAAACAATATACATAAAATGAAGTAAATACTTATAAAAAATGAATACAAAAATACATAAAATCGTATCAAAATAAATAAACCAAATACCAGTAAAAGAATGTGCATTTGTAAAAATATAAATATACAAAATACACATAAAATATCGTAAATTTGTAAAAAATATATACAAAAATACACAGAAGTAATTAAATTTGTGTGAAAATATATATACAAAATACAGCTAAAATAAGCGAAATTTGAATTGAAATGTACATACAAAATACATAAAATAATGTAAATCTGTATCAAAATATTTATACAAATACATATAATAACGTAGATTTGTTTAAAAATATATAAACAAAATACACATTAAGTAATGTAAATACGTATAAAAAATATGTACAAAATACACATATAATCATGTAATTCGTATCAAAATAAATAAACAAAATAGCAATAAAATAATGTAAATTTGTATGAGAAAACATATACAAATAACGCTAATTTCTATAAAAATATATGTACAAAAATTCACATAAAATAAAGTAAATTTGCAAAAAAATATATATACAAAACACACACTAAATAATGTAAATGCGTACATAAAATAACCTAAATTTGTATAAAACTATATACAAAAATACACAAAAAATAATTTAAATTTGTTTGAAAAGAAATATACAAAATACACATAAAATTAGGTAAATTTGTATTGAAATACATATACAAAATACACATCAAATAATGTAAATTTGAATGAAAATATATAAACAAATACACTTAAAATAATGTAAATTTGTATAAAATATATATGCATGATACACATTAAATAATGTAAATATGTATAAAAAATATATATACAAAAAACAAATAGAATAATGTAAAATCGTATAAAAAAAATACACAGAATATCAATAAAATAATAAAAATTTGTATGAAAATAAAGATACAAAATTCCCCAAAATTATCGCATTTTTTATAAAAACATATTTACCAAAATACACATAAAATATTTAAATTTGTATTGAAATAAATATACAAAATGCATATACAGTAAGGTAAATTTGTATTGAAAGAGATATTCAAAAATACATATAAAACAATGTAAATTTGTTTCAAAATATATATACGAATCCACATAAAATAAAGTAGATTTCTATAGAAATATATATACAAAATACATATGAAATTATGTAAATACGTATAAAAATATATATACAAAATACATATCAAATAATGTAAATTCGTGTCAAAATAAATCAACAAAATATCATGAAAAGAATGTGTAGTTGTATGAAAATAGATAATAGATAATAAATTTGTATAAAATATGTATGCAAGATACACATTAAATAATGTAAATATGTTTAAAAAAGTACATACAAAAAACAAATAGAATAATGTAACATCGTATCAAAATAAATACACCGAATATTAATAAAATAATGTAAATTTGTATGAAAATAAAGATGCAAAATTCCAATCAAATAGCGCATTTCTTATAAAAATATATATACCAAAATACACAAAATACACATATTTTTTATACGTATTTACATTATTTAATGTGTATTTTGTTTATATATTTTTATACAAATATACATTATTGTACATATAAAGCAATATAAATTTGTTTCAAAATATATATACGAATACACATAAAATAACGTAGATTTCTATAAAAAATATATATATACAAAACACATAAAATTCAGTAAATACGTATAAAAAATGTAAATAAAATACACATAAAATAATGTAAATTCGTATCAAAATAAATAAAGAAAATACCAATAAAAGAATGTGTACTTGTATAAATATAAATATACAAAATATACATAAAATAATGTAAATTTATATAAAACTATATTCAAAATACACAGAAGTAATTAAATTTGTATGAAAATATATACAAAATACTCACAAAATAAGCTAAATTTGAATTGAAATATATATACAAAATACATGAAATAAAGTAAATTTGTATCAAAATATTTATACAAATACACATATAATAACGTAAATTTGTATGAAAATATATAAACAAAATACACATTAAATAATGTAAATACGTATAAAAAATATGTACAAAATACATATAATCATGTAATTCGTATCAAAATAAATAAACAAAATACCAATAAAATAATATAAATTTGTAATGAGTAAACGTGTATAAATATAAATGTATAAATACACATGCAAAATAAACATAAAATAAGGTAAATTTGTAATGAAATATATATACAAAATACACATAAAATAATGTAAATTTATATGAAAATATATATACAAATACACATAAAATACAATGAAATTGTATTTTTTTTTTATTTTTACAACATAGGAGGCAGCTACAGGGAACACAAAAAATGAAACCAATAATAAAAAAAGCCCGCTACTCGCTGCTCCTAAAGTAAAACAAAGAGGTGGCAGCAAGATCAAATACAGGAGGAGAGGTGTCCTAATACCCTCCTCTTGAAAGAGTTCAAGTCGTAGGCAGGAGGAAATACAGATGAAGGAAGATTGTTCCAGAGTTTACCAGCGTGAGGGATGAAAGAGTGAAGATGCTGGTTAACTCTGCATAAGTGGTTTGGACAGTATAGGGATGAGCATGAGTAGAAAGTCGAGTGCAGCGGGGCCGCGGGAGGGGGGGGAGGCATGCAGTTAGCAAGCTCAGTAGAGCAGTCAGCGTGGAAATATCGATAGAAGATAGAAAGAGAGGCAACATTGCGGCGGAATTTAAGAGGTAGAAGACTATCAGTATGAGGAGGAGTGCTGATGAGACGAAGAGCCTTAGCCTCCACTCTGTCCAGAAGAGCTGTGTGAGTGGAGGCCCCCACACATGAGATGCATACTCCATACGAGGGCGGACAAGGCCCCTGTATATGGACAGCAACTGTGCAGGGGAGAAGAACTGTCGGAGACGGTACAGAACGCCCAGCCTCGAGGACGCTGATTTAGTAAGAGATGAGATATGAAGCTTCCAGTTGAGATTTTGAGTTAAGGATAGACCGAGGATGTTTAGTGTTGAGGAAGGTGATAGCTGGGTGTTGTCAAAGAATAGGGGATAGTTGTTTGGAAGATTGCGTCGAGTGGATAGGTGGAGAAACTGTGTTTTTGAGGCGTTGAAGGACACCAGGTTCTTCTTGCCCCAATCGGAAATAATAGTAAGGTCTGAGGCTAAGCGTTCTGCAGCCTCCAGCCTTGAGTCGTTAAGTTCCTGAAGGGTGGGTCTTCTATTAAAAGAAGTTGAGTAATGCAGAGTGGAATCATCGGCGTAGGAATGGATAGGACAGTTCGTTTTGGAAAGAAGATCATCAATGAAGAACAGAAAAGAGGGAGATAGGACAGAACCCTGTAGGACACCACTGTTAATAGATTTAGGGGAAGAACAGTGACCGTCTACCACGGCAGAAATAGAACGGTCAGAAAGGAAACTGGAGATAAAGGTACAGAGAGAAGGATAGAAACCGTAGGAGGGTAGTTTAGAAAGCAAAGATTTGTGCCAGACCCTATCAAAAGCTTTTGATATGTCCAGCGCAATAGCAAAAGTTTCACCGAAACGGCTAAGAGAGGATGACCAAGAGTCAGTTAAGAAGGCTAGGAGATCACCAGTAGAACGCCCCTTGCGGAACCCATACTGGCGATCAGATAGAAGGTCAGAAGTGGAAAGGTGCTTTTGAATCTTCCGGGTAAGGATTGATTCAAAAGCTTTAGATAAACAAGAAAGTAAAGCTATAGGACGGTAGTTTGAGGGATTGGAGCGGTCACCCTTCTTAGGCACAGGCTGTATGAAGGCATACTTCCAGCAAGAAGGAAAGGTAGATGTTGACAGGCAGAGGCGAAAGAGTTTGACCAGGCAGGGTGACAGCACGGAGGCACAGTTTTTAAGGACAATAGGAGGCACTCCATCATGTCCATAAGCCTTCTGAGGATTGAGGCCAGAGAGGGCATAGAAAACATCATTTTGAGGAATCTTTATAACAGGCATAAAGGAGTCAGAGGGGGGATGAGTAGGAGGAATATGCCCAGAATCGTCCAGAGTGGAGTTTTTAGAAAAAGTTTGAGAGAAGAGTTCAGCCTTAGAGATAGATGAGACGGCAGTGTTGCCGTCAGGACTGAGGAGTGGAGGGAAAGATGAAGAAGTGAAGTTAGAGGAGATGTTTTTGGCTAGATGCCAGAAGTCACGGGAAGAGTTAGAAAGCTAGGTTTTGACATTTTCTATTAATGAAAGAATTTTGGTTAGTCGGAGAATAGATTTGGCACGATTTCGGGCAGAAATGTAAAGTTCATAATTAGCATTAGTTTGAAGGCTCTGGTACCTTTTGTGAGCTACCTCTCTATCATTGACAGCACGAGAACAAGCGTGATTAAACCAAGGCTTTTTAGCGTGAGGAGTAGAAAGAACGAGGAATATATGCCTCCATTCCAGAGACAATCACCTCTGTGATGCGCTGAGCACACACAGAGGGGTCTCTATCCTGGAAGCAATAATCATTCCACGGGAAATCGGAAAAGTACATCCTCAGGTCGTCCCACCGAGCTGAAGCAAAATGCCAGAAGCATCGCCTCTTCGGTGGGTCCAGAGGGTGTACAGGAGCGATAGGACAGGATGCAGAAATAAGATTGTGATCGGAGGAGCCCAACGGAGAGAACAGTTTGACAGAATAAGCAGAAGGGTTTGAGGTAAGGAAGAGGTCTAGAATGTTGGGCCGATCTCCAAGACGGTCGGGAATACGTGTAGGGTGCTGGACCAACTTCTCTAGGTCGTTGAGGATAGCAAAGTTGTAGGCTTGTTCACCAGGATGGTCAGTGAAAGAGGAAAATTATACATTTAAAATAAATATTAAATAATGTAAATGCGTATAAAAATATATATAAAAAGTACATATAAAATAATGTAAATTCGTATCAATATAAATCAACAAAATACCAATAAAATAATATATATTTGAATGAAAATAGATTTACAAAATACACATAACATAACTAAAATTTGTATTGAAATATATACAAAAATTCATATAAATAATTTGAGTTTGTATGAAAATAGATATTCAAAATACACATAAAACTAGGTAAATTTCTTTTGAAATATATATACAAAATACCCATAAAATATTGTAAATTTGTGTCAAAATATATAAACAAATACACATAAAATAACGTAAATTTGTATGAAAAATATATACAAAATACACATAGAATAATGTCAAATCGTATCAAAATGAATGAGCAGAATATCAATAAAATAACGTAAATTTGTATGAAAATAAAGATGCAAAATACCCATAAAATAAAGCATATTTTTATAAAAATACATATACAAAAATTTACATTATATGATATGTATTTTGTATATATATTTTTATACGTATTTACATAATTTCATATGTATTTTGTATATATATTTCTATAGAAATCTACTTTATTTTATGTGTATTCGTATATATATTTTGAAACAAATTTACATTGTTTTATATGTATTTTTGAATATCTCTTTTAATACAAATTTACCTTACTGTATATGCATTTTGTATATTTATTTCAATACAAATTTAAATATTTTATGTGTATTTTGGTATATATTTTATAAAATGCGATAATTATTGGGAATTTTGCATCTTTATTTTCATACAAATTTACATTATTTTATTGATATTCTGTATTTATTTTGATACGATTTTACATTATTCTATTTGTTTTTGTATATATTTTTATACACATTTACATTATTTAATGTTTAGCTTGCATATATATTTTATACAAATTTACGTTATTTTAAGTGTATTTGTTTTTATATTTTCATTCAAATATACATTTATTTTAATTCGAAATTACATTATTTTATGTGTATTTTGTATACATTTTTTTATACGTATTTAATTAATTTTATGTCAATTTTGTATATATTTTAATATAGAAATCTACTTTTTATATTATTTGTATTAGTATATATATAATGAAACAAATTTACATTGATTTATATTTATATATGCATATATATTTCAATACAAATTTACCTTATTGTATGTGCATTTAGTATATTTATTTCAATGCAAATTCAAATATTTTATGTATTTTGGTATATATATTTTATAAGAAATGCGCTATTTGATGCGAATTTTGCATCTTTATTTTCATACAAATTTACATTATTTTATTAATATTCGGTGTATTTATTTTGATACGATGTTACATTATTACATTGTTTTTTGTATATACTTTTTTATACATATTTACATTATTTAATGTGTATCTTGCATATATATTTTATACAAATTTATTATCTATTATCTATTTTCATACAAATACACATTCTTTTCATGATATTTTGTTTATTTATTTTGACACGAATTTACATTATTTGATATGTATTTTGTATATATATTTTTATACGTATTTACATAATTTCATATGTATTTTGTATATATATTTCTATAGAAATCTGCTTTATTTTATGTGTATTCGTATGTATATTTTGAAACAAATTTACATTGTTTTATATGTATTTTTGAATATCTCTTTCAATACAAATTTACCTTACTGTATATGCATTTTGTATATTTATTTCAATACAAATTGAAATATTTTATGTGTATTTTGGTAAATATATTTTTATAAAAATGCGATAATTTTGGGAATTTTGTATCTTTATTTTCATACAAATTTACATTATTTTATTGATATTCTGTGAATTTATTTTGATACGATTTTACATTATTCTATTTGTTTTGTATATATTTTTTATACACATTTACATTATTTAATGTGTATCTTGCATATATATTTTATACAAAGTTACGTTATTTTAAGTGTATTTGTTTATATATTTTCATTCAAATTTACATTATTTGATGTGTATTTTGTATATGTATTTCAATACAAATTTACCTAATTTTATGTGTATTTTGTATATTTCTTTTCAAACAAATTTAAATTATTTTGTGTATTTTGTATATAGTTTTATACATATTTAGGTTATTTTATGTACGCATTTACATTATTTAGTGTGTGTTTTGTATATATTTTGTGCAAATTTACTTTATTTTATTTGCATTTTTGTACATATATTTTTAAAGAAATTTGCGTTATTTGTATATGTTTTCTCATACAAATTTACATTATTTTATTGCTATTTTGTTTATTTATTTTGATACGAATTACATGATTATATGTGTATTTTGTACATATTTTTTATACTTATTTAAATTAATTAATTTTTATTTTTTTTATATATTTTTAAAAAAATATAATTTATTATATTTATTTTTATAAATATTTTGATAAATTTTTAAATTATTTTATTTATTTTGTATGTACATTTAAATTAAAATTTAGCTTTTTTTAGATGTAATTTTTATATATATTTTCATACAAATTTAATTACTTCTGTGTATTTTTGTATATAGTTTTATACAAATTTACGATATTTTATGTGTATTTTGTATATTTATATTTTTACAAATACACATTCTTTTACTGGTATTTTGTTTATTTATTTTGATACGATTTTATGTATTTTTGTATTCGTTATTTTATACGTATTTACTTCATTTTATGTATTTTGTATATATTTTTTTATAGAAATCTACGTTATTTTATGTGTATTCGTATATATATTTTGAAACAAATTTACATTGTTTTATATGTATTTTGCATATCTATTTCAATACAAATTTGCAAATTTACTTTATTTTATGTGCATTTTTGTACATATATTTTTTTTAGAAATTTGCGTTATTTTATGTGTATTTGAATATGTTTTCTGATACAAATTTACATTATTTTATTGCTATTTTGTTTATTTATTTCGATACAAATGAAAATAGATATACAAAATATACATAAAATAAACTAAATTTGTATTGAAATACATATACAAAATACATAAAATAATGTAAATTTGTATCAAAATATTTTAACAGATGCGCATAAAATAACGTAAATTTGTTTTAAAATATACAAAATACACATTAAATAATGTAAATATGTATAAAAAAATATATACAAAACACAAATAGAATAATGTAAAATCGTATCAAAATAAATACACAGAATATTAATAAAACAATGTAAATTTGTATGAAAATAAAGATGCAAAATACCCATTAAATAACGCATTTTTAAAAAATATATATATACCAAAATACACATGAAAAAATTAATTTGTATTAAAATAAATATACAAAATATACATACAATAAGGTAAATCTGTATTGAAATAGATATGCAAAATACATATAAAACAATGTAAATTTGTTTCAAAATATATATACGAATACACATAAAATAACGTACATTTGTATAAAAATATATATACAAAATACACATAAAATGAAGTAAATACGTATAAGAAAATGTATACAAAATACACATAAAATAATGTAAATTCGTATCAAAATAAATAAACAAAATACCAATAAAAGAATGTGTATTTGTATAAATATAAATATACAAAATACACATAAAATAATGTAAATTTGTATAAAACTATATACAAAAATTCACAGAAGTAATTAAATTCGTATGAAAATAGATATACAAAATACAGATAAAATAAGCTAATTTTGAATTGAAATGTATATACAAATTACATAAAATAATGTAGATTTGTATCAAAATATTTATAAAAATACCCATAAAATAACGCATGTAAATTTCAATAAAAATATATAAACATATAGACTTAAAATAACGTAAATTTGTATCAAATATATATACAAAAAACACATTAAATAATGTAAATATGTATAAAAAAATATATACAAAACACAAATAAAATAATGTAAAATCGTATCAAAATAAATACAGAAAATATTAATAAAATAATGTAAATTTGTATGAAAATTAAGATTCAAAATACCCATGTCATGTGTATTCCTATATATATTTTGAAACAAATTTACATTGTTTATATGTATTTTGCATATCTATTTTTGTGTATTCTGTATTTATTTTTGTTGTACATAGAATAATGTAAAATCGTATCAAAATAAGTACACAGAATATCAATAAAATAATTTAAATTTGTATGAAAACAAAGATGCAAAATACCCATAAGATAAAGCATTTTTTTTTTAAATACATATACAAAAATACACATAGAAGAATTAAATTTGTATTAAAATTAATATACAAAATGCACACATACAATAAGGTAAATTTGTATTGAAAAAAAACGCAAAATACAAATAAAACATTGTAAATTTGTTTCAAAATATATATACGAATACACATAAAATAACGTAGATTTCTATAGAAATATATATACAAAATACACATGAAATTATGTAAATACGTAAAAAATATATATATAAAATACATATTAAGTAATGTAAATTCCTGTCAAAATAAATAAACAAAATATCATGAAAAGAATGTGTATTTGTATGAAAATAAATAATAGATAATAAATTTGTATGAAATATATATGCAAGATATACATTAAATAAGGTAAATATGTATAAAAAAAATTATATACAAAAAACAAATAGAATAATGTAAGATCGTATCAAAATAAATACACCGAATATTAATAAAATAATGTAAATTTGTATGAAAATAAAGATGCAAAATTCCCATCAAATAGCGCATTTCTTATAAAAATATATATACCAAAATACATATAAAATATTTAAATTTGTATTGAAATAAATATACAAAATGCACATACAATAAGGTAAACTTCTATTGAAAGAGATATGCAAAAATACATATAAAACAAAGTAAATTTGTTTCAAAATATATATACGAATACACATAAAATAACGTAGATTTCTATAAAAATATATATACAAAATACACATAAAATTAGGTAAATACATATAAAAAAATGTAAACAAAATACACATAAAATAATATAAATTCGAAACAAAATAAATAAACAAAATACCAATAAAATAATGTGTATTTGTATAAATATAAATGTACAAAATACACATACAAAATAAACATAAAATAAGGTAAATTTGTAATGAAATATATGTACAAAATACACATAAAATAATGTAAATTTATATGAAAATATATACAAATACACATAAAATACTATGAATTTGTAAAAATTATATATTCAAAATAAATATTAAATAATGTAAATGCGTATAAAAATATATATAAAAAGTACATATAAAATAATGTAAATTCGTATCAATATAAATCAACAAAATACCAATAAAATAATATATATTTGAATAAAAATAGATTTACAAAATACACATAACATAACTAAAATTTGTATTGAAATATATACAAAAATACATAAAAATAATTTGAGTTTGTATGAAAATAGATATTCAAAATACACATAAAACTAGGTAAATTTCTTTTAAAATATATATACAAAATACCCATAAAATAACGTAAATTTGTTTGAAAAATATATACAAAATACACATAGAATAATGTAAAATCGTATCAAAATGAATGAGCAGAATATCAATAAAATAATGTAAATTAGTATGAAAATAAAGATGCAAAATACCCATAAAATAAAGCATATTTTTATAAAAATACTTATACAAAAATACACATTGAATAATTAAATTTGTATTAAAATTAATATACAAAATGCATATACAATAAGGTAAATTTGTATTGAAAAAATATGCAAAATACACATAAAAGTGTAAATTTGTTTAAAAATCTATCTACGAATACACATAATATAACGTAGATTTCTATAGAAATATATATATATATATATATATAGATATATATATATATATATATATATATATATATATATATATATATATATATATATATATATATATATATATATATATATATATATATATATATACAAAATACACATGAAAGTTTGGAAATACGTATAAAAATATATATATATATACAAAATACACATTATATAATTTAAAATCTCGTCAAAATAAATAAACAAAATATCAACAAAAGAATGTATTTGTATGAAAATAGATATACAAAATACTCATAAAATAACCTAAGTTTGTATTAAACTATATACAAAATACAAAAATATTTGAAATTTGTATGAAAATAAATATACAAAATACACATAAAATTATTTTGTATATCTATTTTATACAAATGTACGTTATTTTATATGAATTTGTTTTCATTTCATACAAATTTACATTATTTTATGTGTATTTTGTAAATGTATTTAAATACAAATTTAACTAATTACATATTTTTATAAAAATAATATACAAAAATACACATAGATTAATCAATTTTGTATTAAAATTAATATACAAAATGCACATACAATAAGGTAAATTTGTATTGAAAAAATATACAAAATACACATAAAACAATGTAAATTTGTTTCAAAATATATATTCGAATACACATAAAATAACGCAGATTTCTATAGAAATATATATACAAAATACACTTGAAATAATGTAAATACGTATAAAAATATATATACAAAATACACATTAAATAATGTTAATTCGTGTCAAAATAAATAAACAAAATATCATGAAAAGAATGTGTATTTGTATGAAAATAGATATTCAAAATACACATAAAATAACCTAAATTTGTATAAAACTATATACAAAAATACACAAAAATAATTTAAAGTTGTATGAAAATAAATATACAAAAAACATATAAAAATAGGTAGATTTGTATTGAAATACATATACAAAATACACATAAAATAATGTAAATTTGAATGAAAATACCTATACAAATACACATATAATAACGTAGATTTGTATAAAAATATATAAACAAAATACACATTAAATAATGTAAATACGTATAAAAAAAATGTAAAAAATACACAAATAATCATGTAATTCGTATCAAAATAAATAGACAAAATACCAATAAAATAATGTAAATTTCTATGAGAAAACATATACAAAATACACATAAATAACGCAAATATCAATAAAAATATATATAAAACAATATATTTATATACATATATAAAATATTATATGTATATTGTGTATATATATATATATATATATATATATATATATATATATATATATATATATATATATATATATATATATATATATATATATATATATATATATATATATATATATATATATATATATATATATATATATATAATCCAAATTTACGTGATTTTATATGTATTTGTTTATATATTTTCATACAAATTTACATTATTTTATGTGAGTTTTGTATATGTATCTCAAAACAAATTTGCCTAACTTTATGAGTATTTTGCATATCTATTTTCAAACAAATTTAAATTATTTTTGTGAATATTTGTATATATTTTTATACAAATTTTAGTTATTTTATTTGTTTTTTGTATATATATTTTCCTACAAATATACATTCTTTTATTGGAATTTTGTGTATTTAATTTTTACAATTTACATTATTTTATATGTATTTTGTATATATATTTTTCTACGTATTTAAACTATTTTATGTGTATTTTATATATACATTTTCATAAAAATTTACGTTATTTTATTGTGTGTATTCGTATATATTTTGAAACATTTTATACAAATTCATGTTATTTTATGTGTATTTGTATATATATTTTCATACAAATTTATATTATTTTATGTGTATTCTTACATATATTTTATTACAAATTTACCTTATTTTATGTTTATTTTGTATATTTATTTCATTCAGTTTTAAATTATTTAATGTGTATATTTGTATTTGTATTTAGGTTATTTTATGTGTGTTTTCTATATATATTTTCATCCAAAATTACATTATTTTATTGTTATTTTCTTAATTTAACTCGATACGAGTTTAGATTATTACATAGGTATTTTGTATACATATTTTTATACTCATTTACATTATCTAATGTGTGTTTTGTATATATATTTTTTTATGCAAACTAATTTTATGTGCATTTTTGTACATATATTTTTATAGAAACTTAAAACGTTATTTTATGTGTATTTTGTATATGTTTTCTCATACAAATTTATATTATTTAATTAGTTTTTGTTTATTTATTTTGATACGAATGACTTGATTATTGGTGTATTTTGTAAATATTTTTTTATACGTATTTACATTACTTAATGTGTATTTTGTTTATATATTTTTTTTACAAATTTACGTTATTATATGTGTATTTGTTAAAAATATTTTGAAACGAATTTACTTTATTTTATGTATTTTGTATATATATTTCAATTCAAATTTAGCTTATTTTGTGTGTATTTTGTATATCTATTTTCATGCAAATTTAATTACTTCTGTGTATTTTTGTATATAGTTTTATACAAATTTACGTTATGTTATGTGCATTTTGTATATTTATATTTATACAAATACACATTCTCTTATTGGTAATTTGTTTATTTATATTTATACGAATTTACATTATTTTATGTGTATTTTGCATACATTTTTGATTCGTATTTACTTAATTTTATTTCTATTTTGTATATATATATATATATATATATATATATATATATCTATATCTATATATATATATATATATATATATATATATATATATATATATATATATATATATATATATATATATATATATATATATATATATAGAAATCTACGTTATTTTATGTGTATTCGTATATATATTTTGAAACAAATTCACATTGTTTTATATGTTTTTTGCATATCTATTTCAATACAAATTTATCTTATTGTATGTGCATTTTGTATATTTATTTTAATACAAATTCAAATATTTTATGTGTATTTTGGTATATATAATTTTATAAAAAATGCGTTATTTTATAGGTATTTTGCATCTTAGTTTTCATACAAATGTACATTATTTTCTTAATATTCTGTGTATATATTTTGATACGATTTTATATTATACTATTTGTGTTTTGTATATATTTTTTTATACATATTTTCATTATTTAATGTGTATTTTTTATATATATTTTATACAAATTAACGTCATTTTAAGTGTATTTGTTTATATAATTTCATTCAAATTTACATTATTTTAAGTGTATTTTGTATATGTATTTCAATACAAATTTACGTAATTTTATGTGTATTTTGTATATTTATTTTCATACAAATTTAAATTATTTTGTGTTTTTTTGTATGTACATATAGAGTAAATTTCTATGAAAATATATATTCAAAATACATATAAAATTATGTAAATAAGTATAAAAATATATATATCAAATACACCTAAAAAAATGAAAATTCGTATCAAAATAAATAAACAAAATTCCGATAAAAGAACGAATATTTGTAGGAAAATAGATATACAAAATACACATAAAATTACGAAAATTTGAATAAAAATATATACAAAAAACAAAAAAATAAATTTCAATTTGTATGAAAATAGATATACAAAATACACATATAATTAGTTAAATTTGTATTTAAATACATGTACAAAATACACATAAAATAATGTAAATTTGTATGAAATGAAAACAAAGTCACATAAAATAACGTACATTTGTATAAAATAGATATACAAAATATACATAGAATAATGTAAAATCGTATCAAAATAAATACACAGAATATCAATAAAATAATGTAATTTTGTATGAAAATAAAGATGCAAAATACCCATAAAATAAAGCCTATTTTATTTTAAATACATATACAAGAATACACATAGAATAATTAAATTTGTATTAAAAAAATATACAAAATACACGTACAATAAGGGAAATTTGTATTGAAAAAATATACAAAATGCACATAAAACAATGTATATTTGTTTCAAAATATATATACGAATACACATAAAATAGCGTATATTTCTAAAGAAATATATATAAAAAATACACATGAAATGACGTATAAAAATATATATACACAATACACATTAAATAATGTAAATTCGCATCAAAATAAATAAACAAAATATCAATAAAAGAATGTGTATTTGTATGAAAATAGATATACAAAATACACATAAAATATTGTAAATTTGTATAAAACTCTATTAAAAAAATACACAAAAATAATTTAAATTTGTATAAAAATATATATACAAAATACACATAAAACTAGTTAAATTTCTATTGAAATACATATACAAAATACACATAAAATAATGTAAATTTGAATGAAAATATATAAACAAATACACTTAAAATAACGTAAATTTGTATGAAATATATATAGAAAATACACATTAAATAATGTAAATATGTATAAAAAAATATATACAAAACACAAATAGAATAATGTAAAATAGTATCAAAATAAATACACAGAATATTAATAAAATAATGTAAATTTGTATGAAAATAAAGATGCAAAATACCCATAAAACAACGCATTTTTTTATGAAAATATATATACCAAAATACACATAAAATATTTAAATTTGTATTACAATAAATATACAAAATGCACATACAATAAGGTAAATTTGTATTGAAATAGATATGCAAAATACACTTGAAATAATGTAAATACGTATAAAAATATATATACAAAATTCACATTAAATAATATTTATTCGTGTCAAAATAAATAAACAAAATATCATGAAAAGAATGTGTATTTGTATGAAAATAGATATACAAAATACACATAAAATAACCTAAATTTGTATAAAACTATATACAAAAATACACAAAGATAATTTAAACTTGTATGAAAATAAATATACAAAAAACATATAAAAATAGGTAGATTTGTATTGAAATACATATACAAAATACACATAAAATAATGTAAATTTGAATGAAAATATATAAACATATAGACTTAAAATAACGTAAATTTGTATCAAATATATATACAAAAAAAAACATTAAATAATGTAAATATGTATAAAAAAATATATACAAAACACAAATAAAATAATGTAAAATCGTATCAAAATAAATACAGAAAATATTAATAAAATAATGTAGATTTCTATGAAAATTAAGATGCAAAATACCCATAAAATAACGGATTTTTTATAAAATATATATACGAAAAACATAAAATATTTGATTTTGTATTAAAATAAATCGATATACAACATACACATAACATAAGCTAAATTTGAATTGAAATATATCTATAACATACATAAAATAATGTAAATTTGTATCAAAATACCTATACAAATACATATATAATAACGTAAATTTGTATAAAATATATAAACAAAATACACATTAAATAATGTAAATACGTATAAAAATGTAAAAAATACACAAATAATCATGTAATTCGTATCAAAATAAATAGAAAATACCAATAAAATAATGTAAATTTCTATGAGAAAACATATACAAACTACACATAAATAACGCAAATATCAATAAAAATATATAATATAATATATTTTTATACATATTTAAAATATTTAATGTATATTTTGTATATATATATATATTTTATCCAAATTTACGTGATTTTATATGTATTTGTTTATATATTTTCATACAAATTTACATTATTTTATGTGAGTTTTGTATATGTATCTCAATACAAATTTGCCTAACTTTATGTGTATTTTGCATATCTATTTTCAAACAAATTTAAATTATTTTTGTGTATATTTGTATATATTTTTATACAAATTTTAGTTATTTTATTTGTTTTTTTGTATATATATTTTCCTACAAATATACATTCTTTTATTGGAATTTTGTGTATTTAATTTTTTACGAATTTACATTATTTTATATGTATTTTGTATATATATTTTTCTACGTATTTAAACTATTTTATGTGTATTTTATATATACATTTTCATAAAAATTTACGTTATTTTATTGTGTGTATTCGTATATATTTTGAAACATTTTATACAAATTCATGTTATTTTATGTGTATTTGTATATATATTTTCATACAAATTTATATTATTTTATGTGTATTCTTACATATATTTTATTACAAATTTACCTTATTTTATGTTTATTTTGTATATTTATTTCATTCAGTTTTAAATTATTTAATGTGTATATTTGTATTTGTATTTAGGTTATTTTATGTGTGTTTTCTATATATATTTTCATCCAAAATTACATTATTTTATTGTTATTTTCTTAATTTAACTCGATACTAATTTAGATTATTTCATAGGTATTTTGTATACATATTTTTTATACTCATTTACATTATCTAATGTGTGTTTTGTATATATTTTTTTATGCAAACTAATTTTATGTGCATTTTTGTACATATATTTTTATAGAAACTTAAAACGTTATTTTATGTGTATTTTGTATATGTTTTCTCATACAAATTTATATTATTTAATTAGTTTTTTGTTTATTTATTTTGATACGAATGACTTGATTATTGGTGTATTTTGTAAATATTTTTTATACGTATTTACATTACTTAATGTGTATTTTGTTTATATATTTTTTTTACAAATTTACGTTATTATATGTGTATTTGTTAAAAATATTTTGAAACGAATTTACTTTATTTTATGTATTTTGTATATATATTTCAATTCAAGTTTAGCTTATTTTGTGTGTATTTTGTATATCTATTTTCATGCAAATTTAATTACTTCTGTGTATTTTTGTATATAGTTTTATACAAATTTACGTTATGTTATGTGCATTTTGTATATTTATATTTATACAAATACACATTCTCTTATTGGTATTTTGTTTATTTATATTTATACGAATTTACATTATTTTATGTGTATTTTGCATACATTTTTGATTCGTATTTACTTAATTTTATTTCTTTTGTATATATATATATATATATATATATATATATATATATATATATATATATATATATATATATATATATATATATATATATATATATATATATATATATATATATATATATATATATATATATATATATATATATATATATATATATATATATATATATATATATATATATATATATATTTATAGAGATCTGCGTTATTTTATGTGTAGGCGTATATATATTTTGAAACAAAGTCACTGTGTGTTATTTGTTTTTTGCATATCTATTTCAATCCAAATTTACCTTTTTATTGTGAATTTTGTATATTTATTTTAATACAAATTCAAATATTTTATGTGTATTTTGGTATATATAATTTTATAAAAAATGCGTTATTTTATAGGTATTTTGCATCTTAGTTTTCATACAAATGTACATTATTTTCTTAATATTCTGTGTATATATTTTGATACGATTTTATATTATACTATTTGTGTTTTGTATATATTTTTTTATACATATTTTCATTATTTAATGTGTATTTTTTATATATATTTTATACAAATTAACGTCATTTTAAGTGTATTTGTTTATATAATTTCATTCAAATTTACATTATTTTAAGTGTATTTTGTATATGTATTTCAATACAAATTTACGTAATTTTATGTGTATTTTGTATATTTATTTTCATACAAATTTAAATTATTTTGTGTTTTTTTGTATATACATATAGAGTAAATTTCTATGAAAATATATATTCAAAATACATATAAAATTATGTAAATAAGTATAAAAATATATATATATCAAATACACCTAAAAAAATGAAAATTCGTATCAAAATAAATAAACAAAATTCCGATAAAAGAACGTATATTTGTAGGAAAATAAATATACAAAATACACATAAAATAATGAAAATTTGAATAAAATATATACGAAAACAAAAAATAAATTTCTGTAAATTTGTATGAAAATAGATATACAAAATACACATATAATTATTTAAATTTGTATTTAAATACATGTACAAAATGCACATAAACTAATATAAATTTGTATGAAATGAAAAGAAATTCACATAAAATAACTTACATTTGTATAAAATACATATACAAAATATACTTAGAATAATGTAAAATCATATCAAAATAAATACACAGAATATCAATAAAATAATGTAAATTTGTATGAAAATAAAGATGCATAATACCCATAACATAAAGCATATTTTTATAAAAATAAAAATACAAAAATACACATAGAATAGTTAAATTTGTATTAAAATTAATATACAAAATGCACATACAATAAGATAAATTTGTATTGAAAGAATATACAAAATGCACATACAATACAATGTAAATTTGTTTCAAAATATATATACGAATACACATAAAATAACGTAGATTTCTATATAAATATATATAAAAAATACACATGAATTGATGTAATTACGTATAAAAATATATATACAAAATACACATTAGATAATGTAAATTCGTGTCAAAATAAATAAACAAAATATCAATAAAAGAATGTGTATTTGTATGAAAATAGATATACAAAATACAGATAAAATATTGTAAACTTGAATAAAACTCTATACAAAAATACACAAAAAATAATTTAAATTTGAAGGAAAATAAATATACAAAATATACATAAAATTAGGTAAATTTGTATTGAAATACATATAGAAAATACACATAAAATAATGTAAATTTCAATGAAAATATATAAACAAATACACTTAAAATAACGTAAATTTGTATAAAATATATATACAAAATACACATTAAATAATGTAAATATGTATAAAAAATATATACAAAACACAAATAGAATAATGTTAAATAGTATCAAAATAAATACACAGAATATTAATAAAATAATGTAAATTTGTATGAAAATAAAGATGCAAAATAACCATAAAACAACGCATTTTTTATGAAAATATATATACCAAAATACACATAAAATATTTAAATTTGTATTACAATAAATATACAAAATGCACATACAATAAGGTAAATTTGTATTGAAATAGATATGCAAAATACACATAAAACAATGAAATTTGTTTCAAAATATATATACGAATACATATAAAATAACGTAGATTTCCATAAAAATATATATACAAAATACGTAAAGGAAAATGTATACAAAATACACATAAAATAATGTAAATGTAATAAAAGAATGTTTACTTGTATAAACATAAATATACAAAATACACATAAAATAACGTAAAATTGTATAAAACTATATACAAAAATAAACAAAAATAATTAAATTAGTATGAAAATAGATATACAAAAGACACATAAAATAAGCTAAATTTGAATTAAAATAAATATAGAAAATACATAAAATAATGTAAATTTGTATAAAAATATATATTCAAATACACATATATTAAAATTAATATACAAAATGCGTATATAATAAGGTAAATTTGTATTGAAAAATATGCAACATACACTTTTACTCATACAAATTTATATTATTTTATTGGTATTTTGTTTATTTTTATACAAATTACATGATTATATGTGTATTTTGTAAATATTTTTTATACGTATTTACATTATTTAATGTGTATTTTGTATATATATTTTCATACAAATTTACCTTATTATATGAGTATTTGTATAAATATTTTGATACAAATTTACTTTATTTCATGTATTTTGTATATATATTTCAATTCAAATTTAGCTTATTTTGTGTGTATTTTGTATATATTTTCATACAAATTTACGTTATTTTATGTGTATTTGTTTATATATTTAATATAAATTTACGCTATTTTAAGTGTATTTTTTATATTTATATTTATACAAATAAAAATTATTTTATTTGTATTTTGTTTATTTATTTTAATTCGAATTTACATTATTTTATGTGTATTTTGTATACATTTTTTATACGTATTTACTTAATTTTATGTGTATTTTGTATATATATATTTTTATTGAAATCTACGTTTTTTTATTTGTATTCGTATATATATTTTGAAACAAATTTACATTGTTTTATATGAATTTTTGCATATCTCTTTCAATACAAATTTACCTTATTGTATGTGCATTTTGTATATTTATTTCAATGCAAATTTAAATATTTTATTTGTATTTTGGTATATATATTTTTATAAGAAATGCGCTATTTTATGGGAATTTTGCATCTTTATTTTCATACAAATTTACATTATTTTATTAATATTCGGTGTATTTATTTTGATACGATGTTACATTATTCTATTTTTTTCTTGTATATACTTTTTTTATACATATTTGCATTATTTAATGTGTATCTTGCATATATATTTTATACAAATTTATTATCTATTATCTATTTTCATACAAATACACATTCTTTTCATTATATTTTGTTAATTTATTTTGACACGAATTTACATTATTTGATATGTATTTTGTATATATATTTTTATACGTATTTACATAATTTCATTTGTATTTTGTTTATATATTTCTATAGAAATCTACTTTATTTTATGTGTATTCGTATATATATTTTGAAACAAATTTACATTGTTTTATTTGTATTTTTGAATATCTCTTTCAATACAAATTTAACTTACTTTATATGCATTTTTTATATTTATTTCAACAAATTTAAATATTTTATGTGTATTTTGGTAAATATATTTTATAAAAATGCGAGAATTTTGGGAATTTTGTATCTTTATTTTCATACAAATTTACATTATTTTATTGATATTTTGTGAATTTATTTTGATACGATTATACATTATTCTATTTGTTTTTGTATATATATTTTTTATACACATTTACATTATTTAATGTGTATCTTGCATATATATTTTATACAAATTTACGTTATTTTAAGTGTATTTGTTTATATATTTTCATTCAAATTTACATTATTTGATGTGTATTTTGTATATGTATTTCAATACAAATTTACCTAATTTTATGTGTATTTTGTATATTTCTTTTCAAACAAATTTAAATTATTTTTGTGTATTTTTGTATATAGTTTTATACATATTTAGGTTATTTTATGTACGCATTTACATTATTTAGTGTGTGTTTTGTATATTTATTTTTTTGCAAATTTACTTTATTTTATGTGCATTTTTGTACATATATTTTTAAAGAAATTTGCGTTATTTGTATATGTTTTCTCATACAAATTTACATTATTTTATTTCTATTTTGTTTATTTATTTTGATACGAATTACATGATTATATGTGTATTTTGTACATATTTTTTATACGTATTTACATTACTTAATTTGTATTTTGTTTATATATTTTTAAACAAATCTACGTTATTATATGTATTTGTATAAATATTTTGATACAGATTTACATTATTTTATGTATTTTGTATGTACATTTCCATTCAGATTTAGCTTATTTTAGCTGTATTTTATATATATATTTTCATACAAATTTAATTACTTCTGTGTATTTTTGTATATAGTTTTATACAAATTTACGATATTTTATGTGTATTTTGTATATTTATATTTTTACAAATACACATTCTTTTACTGGTATTTTGTTTATTTATTTTGATACGATTTTTATGTATTTTTTGTATTCATTATTTTATACGTATTTACTTCATTTTATGTGTATTTTGTATATATTTTTATAGAAATCTACGTTATTTTATGTGTATTCGTATATATATTTTGAAACAAATTTACATTGTTTTATATGTATTTTGCATATCTATTTCAATACAAATTTGCAAATTTACTTTATTTTATGTGCATTTTTGTACATATATTTTTTTTAGAAATTTGCGTTATTTTATGTGTATTTGAATATGTTTTCTGATACAAATTTACATTATTTTATTGCTATTTTGTTTATTTATTTCGATACAAATGAAAATAGATATACAAAATATACATAAAATAAACTAAATTTGTATTGAAATACATATACAAAATACATAAAATAATGTAAATTTGTATCAAAATATTTTAACAGATGCGCATAAAATAACGTAAATTTGTTTTAAAATATACAAAATACACATTAAATAATGTAAATATGTATAAAAAAATATATACAAAACACAAATAGAATAATGTAAAATCGTATCAAAATAAATACACAGAATATTAATAAAACAATGTAAATTTGTATGAAAATAAAGATGCAAAATACCCATTAAATAACGCATTTTTAAAAAAAAATATATATACCAAAATACACATGAAAAAATTAATTTGTATTAAAATAAATATACAAAATATACATACAATAAGGTAAATCTGTATTGAAATAGATATGGAAAATACATATAAAACAATGTAAATTTCTTTCAAAATATATATACGAATACACATAAAATAACGTAGATTTGTATAAAAATATATATACAAAATACACATAAAATGAAGTAAATACGTATAAGAAAATGTATACAAAATACACATAAAATAATGTAAATTCGTATCAAAATAAATAATGTGTATTTGTATAAATATAAATATACAAAATACACATAAAATAATGTAAATTTGTATAAAACTCTATACAAAAATACACAGAAGTAATTAAATTCGTATGAAAATAGATATACAAAATACAGATAAAATAAGCTAATTTTGAATTGAAATGTATATACAAAATACATAAAATAATGTAGATTTGTATCAAAATATTTATAAAAATACCCATAAAATAACGCATTTTTTTTTATTTATAAAAATATGTATACCAAAATACACATCAAAAAATTAAATTTGTATTAAAATAAATATACAAAAAACACATACAATAAGGTAAATTTGTATTGAAATAGATATGCAAAATACATATAAAACAATGTAAATTTGTTTCAAAATATATACGAATACACATAAAATAACGTAGATTTCAATAAAAATATATATACAAAATACACATAAAATGAAGTAAATACGTATAAAAAAATGTATACAAAATGCACATAAAATAATGTATATTCGTATCAAAATAAATATACAAAATACCAATAAAAGAATGTGTATTTGTATAAATATAAATATACAAAATACACATAAAATAACGTAAATTTATATAAAACTATATACAAAAATACACAGAAGTATTTTAATTTGTATGAAAATAGATATACAAAATAAGGTAAATTCGTTTCAAATTCAATAAACAAAATTCAGATAAAAGAACGTATATTTTGTAGAAAAAAAAATATACAAAGTACACATTAAATAACGAAAATTTGAATGAAAATATATAAAAAAATAAACAAAAATTATTTCAATTTGTATGAAAATAAATATACAAAATACACATGTATTTTGTATATCTATTTTCACACAAATTTAATTACTTTTCTGTATTTTTGCATATAGTTTTATATAAATTTACGTTATTTTATTTGTATTTTGTATATTTATATATATACAATAAACATTCTTTTTTTAGTATTTTGTTTATTTATTTTGATACGAGTTTATATTATTTTATGTGTATTTTGTATACCTTTTTTTATACGTATTTACTTCATTTTATGTGTATTTTGTATATTTATTTTCATAGAAATCTACGTTATTTTATGTGTATTCGTATATATATTTTTAAAAAAATTTACATGGTTTTATATGTATTTTGCATATCTATTTCAATACAAATTTACCTTATTGTATGTGCATTTTGTATATTTATTTTAATACAAATTCAAATATTTTATGTGTGTCTTGGTATAAATATTTTTATAAAAAATGCGTTATTTTATGGGTATTTTGCATCTTAATTTTCATACAAATTTACATTATTTTATTCATATTCTGTGTATTTATTTTGATACGATTTTATATTATTCTATTTGTGTTTTGTATATATTCTTTTATACATATTTACATTATTTAATGTCTATTTTTTATATATATTTTATACAAATTTACGTTATTTTAAGTGTATTTGTTTATATATTTTCATTCAAATTTACATTATTTTATGTGTATTTTGTAAATGTATTTCAATACAAATTTACCTAATTTTATGTGTATTTTGTATATTTATTTTCATACAAATTAAAATTATTTTGTGTATTTTGTATATAGTTTTATACAAATTTAGGTGATTTTATGTATATTGTATATCTATTTTCATACAAATACACATTCTTTTATTGATATTTTGTTTATTTACTTTGCCGCGAGTTTACATTATTTAATGTATATATATATATATATATATATATATATATATATATATATATATATATATATATATATATATATATATATATATATATATATATATATATATATATATATATATATATATATATATATATATATATATATATATATATATATATATATATATATATATATATATATATATATATATATATATATATATATATATATATATATATATATATATATATATATATATATATATATATATATATATATATATATATATATATATATATATATATATATATATTTATACGTGTTTACATCATTTGATGTGTATTTTGTATATATATTTCTATAGAAATCTACGTTGATTTATGAGTATTCGTATATAGATTTTGAAATAAATTTACACTGTTTTATGTGTATTTTGCATATTTTTTCAATTCAAATTTACCTTATTGTATATGCATTTTGTATATTAATTTTAATACAAATTTAATTATGCTATGTGTATTTTTGTATATGTATTTTTATAAAAATATGCTTTATTTTATGGGTATTTTGCATTTTTATTTTCATACAAATTTACATTATTTTATTTATATTCTGTTTTTTTTTTTTTGAAACAATTTTACATTATTCTATGTGTATTTTGTATATCTATTTTTATACGTATTTACTTAATTTTATGTGTATTTTGTATATATATTTTTATAGAGATCTACGTTATTTTATGTGTATTCGTATATATATTTTGAAACAAATTTACATTGTTTTTAATGTATTTTTGCATATCTCTTTAAATACAAATTTACCTTATTGTATGTGCATTTTGTATTTTTATTTCAATCCAAATTTAAATATTTTATGTGTATTTTGGTACATATATTTTTATAAGAAATGCGCTATTTGATGGGAATTTTGCATCTTTATTTTCATACAAATTTACATTATTTTATTAATACTCGGTGTATTTATTTTGATACGATTTCACATTATTCTATTTGTTTTTTGTATATATATTTTTTTATACATATTTACATTATTTAATGTGTATCTTGCATCTTTTATCGTAATTTTGTTTATTTATTTTTATACAAATTTACATTATTTTAGGTGTATTTGATATGTATATTTTTATACTTATTTATATCATTTTATTTGTGTTTTGAATATATATTTTCATAGAAATTTACTCTATTTTATGGGTATTCGTATATATATTTTGATACAAATTTACATTATTTATGTTTATTTTGCATATCTATTTCAATACAAATTTACCATATTGTATGTGTATTTTGGTTATTTATTTTAATACAAATTTAATTATTTTATGTGTACTTTTGTAAAAATATGCGTTATTATTTGGGTATTTTACATCTTTATTTTCATACAAATTTACATTATTTTATTGATATTCTGTTTATTTATTTTGATACGATTTTACATTATTCTATGTGTATTTTGTATATATATTGCTATACACATTTACATTATTTAATGTATATTTTGTATATATATTTTATATAAATTTACGCTATTTTATGTGTATTTGTTTATATATTTTCATACAAATTTACAATATTTTATGTGTAATTTGGATATGTATTTCAATACAGATTTGCCTAATTTTATGTGTATTTTGCATATCTATTTTCAAACAAATTTAAATTATTTTTATGTATTTTTTATATATTTTTATACAAATTTTAGTTATTTTATTTGTATTTTGTATTTATATTTTCCTACAAATATACATTATTTTAGTGGAATTTTTCTTCATTTATTTTCATAAGAATTTACATAATTTTATGTGTATTTTGTAAATATATTTTTCTACGTATTTACATTATTTTGTGTATTTTTTATATATATTTCCATAAAAATTTACGTTATTTTATTGTGTGTATTCGTATATGATTTGATACAAATTTACATTATTTTATGTTTATTTTGCATATCTATTTCAATATAGATTTACTTTATTGTATGTGTATTTTGTATATTTATTTTAATACAAATTTAATTATTTTATGTGTACTTTGTATACATTTTCTTATACGTATTTACTTCATTTAATGTGTATTTTGTATATATATTTTTATAGTAATCTACGTTATTTTATGTGTATTGGTATATATATTTTGAAGCAAATTTACATTGTTTTATATGTATTTAGCATATCTATTTCAATATAAATCTACCTTATTGTATGTGCATTTTGTATATTTATTGTAATACAAATTTAAATTTTTTATTATTTTGGTATATATATTTTTATAAAAAGAGTTTTATATATATTTAAAATATTTTATGTGTATTTTGTATATCTATTTTCATACAAATACACGTTTTTTATTGATATTTTGTTTATTTATTTTGACGCGAATTCACATTATTTAATGTGTATTGTGTATATATATTTTTATACGTATTTAGGTCACTTCATGTGTATTTTGTATATATATTTCTATAGAAATATATGTTATTTTATGTGTATTCGTATATATATTTTGAAACAAATATACATTGTTTTATGTGCATTTTGCATATTTTTTCAATATAAATTTACCTTATTGTACGTGCATTTTGTATATTAATTTTAATACAAATTTAATTATTCTATGTGTATTTTTGTATATGTATTTTCATAAAAAAATGCTTTATTTTATGGGTATTTTGCATCTTTATTTTCATACAAATTTACATTATTTTATTGATATTCTGTGTATTTATTTTGATACGATTTTACATTATTCTATGTATATTGTGTATATATATTTAATACAAATGAACGTTATTTTATGTGAATTTGTTTTCATTTCATACAAATTTTCATTATTTTATGTGTATTTTGTACATGTATTTAAATACAAATTTAACTAATTATATGTGTATTATGTATATCTATTTTCATACAAATTGAAATTAATTTTGTGTATTTTAGTATATATTTTTATTCAAATTTTCGTAATTTTATGTGAATTTTGTATATTTATTTTCCTACAAATATACGTTCTTTTATCGGAATTTTGTTTATTTATTTTGATACGAGTTTTCATTATTTTAGGTGTATTTGATATATACATTTTTATACTTATTTACATAATTTTATATGTATTTTGAATATATATTTTCATAGAAATCTACTCTATTTTATGTGTATTCGTATATATTTTGATACAAATTTACATTATTTATATGTATTTCGCATATCTATTTCAATACAAATTTTCTTTATTGTATGTGCCTTTTGTATATTTATTTTGATGCAAATTTAATTATTTTATGTGTATTTTTGTATATATATTTTTAAACAAATATGCGTTATTATATGGGTATTTTGCATCTTTATTTTCATACAAATTTACATTATTTTATTGATTGTCTGTTTATTTATTTTGATACGATTTTACGTTATTCTGTGTATTTTGTATATATATTTTTAGACATATTTACATTATTTAATGTATATTTTGTACATATATTTTATAGAAATTTACGTTATCTTATGTGTATTTGTTTATATATTTTCATACAAATTTACATTATTTTATGTGTATTTTGTATATGTATTTCAATAAAAAATTGCCTAATTTCATTTGTATTTTGCATATCTATTTTCAAACAAATTTAAATTATTTTTGTGTATTTTTGTATTATTTTTATACAATTTTTTTTTTTTTATTTGTATTTTGTATATATATTTTCCTACACATATACATTCTTTTAGATTAAATTTTGTTTATTTATTTTGATACGAATTTACATTATTTTATGTGTATTTTGAACATATATTTTTCTATGTATTTACATTATTTTATGTGTACTTTGTATATATATTTTCATAAAAATTTACGTAATTTTATTGTGTGTATTCGTATATATTTTGATAAAAATTTTCATTATTTTATGTGTTTTTTGCATATCTATTTCAATAAAAATCTACCTTATTGTATGTGTATTTTGTATATTTATTTTAATACAAATCTAATTATTTTATGTGTATTTTTGATATATTTTTTTTTAAAATATGAGATATTTTATGGGTATTTTGCATCTTTAATTTTATAAATTTTTACATTACGTACACATCTTTTATACGTATTTACATTATTTAATGTGTATTTTGTTTATATATTTTTATACAAATTTACGTTATTATATGTGTATTTGAATATATATTATTATACAAATTTACATTACTTTATGTATTTTCTATATTTATTTCAATTCAAATTTAACTTATTTTATGTCTTTTGTATATCTATTTTCATTCAAATTTAATTATTTTTGTTTATTTTTGCATATAGTTTTATACAATTTTACGTTATTTTATGTGTATTTTGTATATTTATATTTATACAAGTAAACATTCTTTTATTGGCATTTAGTTTATTTATTTTCATACGAGTTTACATTATTTTATGTGTATTTTGTATACATTTTCTTATACGTATTTACTTCATTTTATGTGTATTTTGTATACATTTTCTTATACGTATTTACTTCATTTTATGTGTATTTTGTATATATATTTTATAGAAATCTACGTTATTTTATGTGTATTCGTATGTATATTTTGAAACAAATTTACATTGTTTTATATGTATTTTGCATATCTATTTCAATACAAATTTACCTTATTGTATGTGCATTTTGTATATTTATTGTAATACAAATTTAAATATTTTATGTGCATTTTGGTATATATGTTTTCATAAAAAATGCGTTGTTTTATGGGTATTTTGCATCTTTATTTTCATACAAATTTACATTATTTTATTAATATTCTGTGTATTTATTTTGATACTATTTTACATTATTCTATTTGTGTTTTGTATATATTTTCTATATATATTTCATACAAATTTTCGTTATTTTAAGTGTATTTGTTTATTTATTTTTATTCAAATTTACATTATTTTATGTGTATTTTGTATATGTATTTCAATAGAAATTTACCTAATTTCATGTGTATTTTGTATATATATTTTATACAAATTTAAATTATTTTTTGTGTATTTTTGTATAGAGTTTTATACAAATTTACAATATTTTATGTGTATTTTGTATATCTATTTTCATACAAATACACATTCTTTTATTGATATTTTGTTTATTTATTTTGATGCAAATTTATATTATTTAATGAGTATTGTGTATATATATTTTTATACGTATTTACGTCATTTCATATGTATTTTGTATATATATTTCTATAGAAATATACGTTATTTTATGTGTATTCGTATATATATTTTGAAACAAATATACATTGTTTTATGTGCATTTTGCATATTTTTTCAATACAAATTTACCTTATTGTACGTGCATTTTGTATATTAATTTTAATACAAATTTAGCTATTCTATGTGTATTTTTGTATATGTATTTTTATAAAAATATGCTTTATTTTATGGGTATTTTGCATCTTTATTTTCATACAAAATTACATTATTTTATTGATATTCTGTGTATTTATTTTGATACGATTTTACATTATTCTATGTATATTTTGTATATCTATTTCATACCAATGTACGTTATTTTATGTGAATTTGTTTTCATTTCATAAAAATTTACATTATTTTATGTGAATTTTGTACATGTATTTAAATACAAATTTAACTAATTATATGTGTATTTTGTATATCTATTTTCATACAAATTGAAATTAATTGTGTGTATTTTTGTATATATTTTTATTCAAATTTTCGTAATTTTATGTGTATTTTGTATATTTATTTTCCTACAAATATACGTTCTTTTATCGGAATTTTATTTATTTATTTTGATACGAATTTTCATTTTTTTTAGG
This sequence comes from Eriocheir sinensis, assembly GCF_024679095.1. Taxonomy (NCBI): domain Eukaryota; kingdom Metazoa; phylum Arthropoda; class Malacostraca; order Decapoda; family Varunidae; genus Eriocheir; species Eriocheir sinensis. The sequence goes on from NW_026111887.1 coordinate 865,143, forward strand.
TGTATTTGATATATATATTTTTATACTTATTTACATAATTTTATATGTATTTTGAATATATATTTTCATAGAAATTTACTCTATATGGATATGTATAGAAAATACACATGATATAATCAAAATTCGTATCGAAATAAATGAACAAAATACCGATAAAATAATGTAATTTTGAATGAAAATATATATAGAAAATACACATAAAATAACGTAAATACAAATATATATATAAACATAAAATGATTTGAATTTGAATGAAAATAGATATAAAAATAAACTTAAAATAAGGCAAATTTATAATGAAATATATATACAAAATACACATAAAATAATGTAGATTTGTTTCAAAATATATATACGAATACACATAAAATAACGTAGATTTCTATAGAAATATATATACAAAATACACATGAAATGTTGTAAATACGTATAAAAATATATATACAAAATACACATTAAATAATGTAAATTCGTGTCAAAATAAATAATTAAAATATCAATAAAAGAATGTGTATTTGTGTGAAAATACATATACAAAATACACATAAAATAACGTAAATTTGTATAAGACTATATATAAAAATACACAAAAATAAGTTAAATTTGTATGAAAATAAATATACAAAATACACATAAAATTAGGTAAATTTGTAAAGAAATACATATACAAAATACACATAAAATAATGTAAATTTGAATGAAAATATATAAACAAATACACTTAAATTAACATAAATTTGTATAAAATATATATAAAAAATACTCATTAAATAATGTAAATATGTGTAAAAAATATATATACAAAACACAAATAGAATAATGTAAAATCGTATTAAAATAAATACACAGAATGTAAATAAAATAATGTAAATTTGTATGAAAATAAAGATGCAAAATACCCATGAAATAACGAATTTATAAAAATATATAAATATACAAAATACACATGAAAGGATGTAAATACGTATAAAAATATATATACAAAATACACATTAAATAATGTAAATTCGCGTCAAAATAAATAAACAAAATGTCAGTAAAAGAATGTGTATTTGTATGAAAATAAATATACAAAATACACATAAGATAACATAAATTTGTATAAAACTATATACAAAAATACACAAAAATAATTTAAATTTGTATGAAAATAAATATACAAAATACACGTAAAATTAGGTAAATTTGTATTGAAATACATATACAAAATACACATAAAATACTGTAAATTTGAATGAAAATACATAAACAAATACACTTAAAATAACGTAAATTTGTATAAAAAAATATATACAAAACAAAAATAGAATAATGTAAAATCGTATCAAAATAAATACACAGAATATTAATAAAATAATGTAAATTTGTATGAAAATAAAGAAGCAAAATACCCATAAAATAACGCTTTTTTTTATAAATATATATATACAAAAATACACATAAAAAAAATATTTGTATTAAAATAAATATACAAAATACAGACACAATAAAGTAAATCTGTATTGAAATAGATATGCAAAATACATATAAAACAATGTAAATTTGTTTCAAAATATATATACGAATACACATAAAATAACGTAGATTTGTATAAAAATATATATACAAAATACACGTAAAATGAAGTAAATACGTATAAAAAAATGTATACAAAATACACATAAAATAATGTAAATTCGTATCAAAATAAATAAACAAAATACCAATAAAAGAATGTGTATTTGTATAAATATAAATATACAAAATACACATAAAATAACGTAAATTTGTATAAAACTATATACAAAAATACACAGAAGTAATTAAATTCGTATGAAAATAGATATACAAAATACAGATAAAATAAGCTAAATTTGAATTGAAATGTATATACAAAATACATAAAATAATGTAAATTTGTATCAAAATATTTATAAAAATACATATAATAACGTAAATTTGTTTAAAAATATATAAACAAAATACATATTAAGTAATGTAAATACGTATAAAAAATATGTACAAAATACACATATAATCATGTAATTCGTATCAAACTAAATAAACAAAATAGCAATAAAATAATGTAAATTTGTATGAGAAAACATATACAAATACATATAAATTAACGCTAATTTCTATAAAAATATATGTCCAAAAATGAACGTAAAATAAATTAACTTTGGATAAAAATATATATACAAAACACACATTAAATAATGTAAATGCGTACATAAAATAACCTAAATTTATATAAAACTATATACAAAAATACACAAAAATAATTTAAATTTGTATGAAAAGAAATATACAAAATACACATAAAATTAGGTTAATTTCTATAGAAATACATATACAAAATACACATAAAATAATGTAAATTTGAAAGAAAATATATAAACAAATACACATATAATAACGTAAATTTGTATGAAACATATATACAAAATACACATTAATTAATGTAAATATGTATAAAAAAATATATACAAAACACAAATAGAATAATGTAAAATCGTATTAAAATATATACACAGAATATTAATAAAATAATGTAAATTTGTATGAAAATTAAGATGCAAAATACCTATAAAATAACGCATTTTTTATAAAATTATTGATACCAAAATACACATAAAATATTTGAATTTGTATCAAAATAAATATACAAAATGCATATACAATAAGGTAAATTTGTATTGAAATAGATATGCAAAATACATATAAAATAATGTAAATTTGTTTCAAAATATATATGCGAATACACATAAAATAACTTAGATTTCTATAAAAATACATATACAAAACACACATAAAATTAAGTAAATACGTATAAAAAAATGTATACAAAATACACATAAAATAATGTAAATTCGTATAAATATAAATAAACAATATAGCAATAAAATAATGTGTATTTGTATAAAAATAAATATACAAAATGCACATAAAATAACGTAAATTTATATAAAACTATACATAAAATAACGCAAATTTCTATAAAAATATATGTACAAAAATGAACATAAAATAAATTTGCATAAAAATATATATACAAAACACACATTAGATAATGTAAATGAGTATAAAAATATGTATACAAAATACCTATGAAATAATCTAAATTCGTATCGAATTAAATTAAGAAAATACCAATATAATAATGTAATTTTGGATGAAAATATATATACAAAATACACATAAAATAACCTAAATACAAATACAAATATACACATAAAATAATTTAAAATTGAATGAAATAAATATACAAAATAAACATAAAATAAGGTAAATTTGTAATGAAATATATGAAAAAATACACATAAAATAATATAAATTTGTATGAAATATATATACAAATACACATTAAATAACATGAATTTGTATAGAATTTGTATCAAAATATATACGAATACACACAATAAAATAACGTAATTTTTTTATGAAAATGTATATACAAAATACACATAAAATAATGTAAATTTGTATAAAAATATATAAACAAATACACATAAAATAATGTAAATTTGGATAAAATATATATACAAAATAAACCTTAAATAATGTAAATATGTATAAAAAATATATACAAAATACACATAGAATAATGTTAAATCGTATCAAAATAAATAAAGAGAATATCAATAAAATAATGTAAATTTGTATGAAAATAAAGCTGCAAAATATCTATATAATAACGCATATTTGCATAAAAATATATATGCAAAAATACATATAAAATAATTAAATTTGTATTAAAATAAATATACAAAATGCACGTACAATAAAGAAAATTTGTATTGAAATAGATATGCAAAATACACATCAATAATGTAAATTTGTATCAAAATATATATACGAATACTCATAAAATAGAGTAAATTTCTATGAAAATATACATACAAAATAGATATACAAAATACACATATAACTAGTTAAATTTGTATTTAAATACATGTACAAAAAACACATAAAATAATGTAGATTTGTATGAAAAAAAAAACAAATACATTTTATATAAAATATATATACAAAGTACACATAGAATTATGTAAAATCATACCAAATAAATACACAGAATATCAATAAAATAATGTAAATTTGTATGAAAATAAAGATGCAAAATACCCATAAAATAAAGCATATTTTTATAAAAATACATACACAAAAATACACATAGATTAATCAAATTTGTATTAAAATTAATATACAAAATGCACATACAATAATGTAAATTTGTATTGAAAAAATATGCAAAATACACATAAAACAATGTAAATTTGTTTCAAAATATATATACGAATACACATAAAATAACGTAGATTTCTATAGAAATATATATACAAAATACACTTGAAATAATGTAAATACGTATAAAAATATATATACAAAATACACATTAAATAGTGTTAATTCGTGTCAAAATAAATAAAAAAAATATCATGAAAAGAATGTGTATTTGAATGAAAATAGATATACAAAATACACATAAAATAACCTAGATTTGTATAAAACTATATACAAAAATAAACAAAAATAATTTAAGCTTGAATGAAAATAAATATACAAAAAACATAAAATTAGGTAATTTGTATTGAAATACATATACAAAATACACATAAAATAATGTAAATTTCAATAAAAATATATAAACATATAGACTTAAAATAACGTAAATTTGTATCAAATATATATACAAAAAACACATTAAATAATGTAAATATGTATAAAAAAATATATACAAAACACAAATAAAATAATGTAAAATCGTATCAAAATAAATACAGAAAATATTAATAAAATAATGTAAATTTGTATGAAAATTAATATTCAAAATACCCATGTCATGTGTATTCCTATATATATTTTGAAACAAATTTACATTGTTTATATGTATTTTGCATATCTATTTTTGTGTATTCTGTATTTATTTTTGTTATACATAGAATAATGTAAAATCGTATCAAAATAAGTACACAGAATATCAATAAAATAATTTAAATTTGTATGAAAACAAAGATGCAAAATACCCATAAGATAAAGCATTTTTTTTTTAAATACATATACAAAAATACACATAGAAGAATTAAATTTGTATTAAAATTAATATACAAAATGCACACATACAATAAGGTAAATTTGTATTGAAAAAAAACGCAAAATACAAATAAAACATTGTAAATTTGTTTCAAAATATATATACGAATACACATAAAATAACGTAGATTTCTATAGAAATATATATACAAAATACACATGAAATTATGTAAATACGTATAAAAATATATATATATAAAATACATATTAAGTAATGTAAATTCCTGTCAAAATAAATAAACAAAATATCATGAAAAGAATGTGTATTTGTATGAAAATAAATAATAGATAATAAATTTGTATGAAATATATATGCAAGATATACATTAAATAAGGTAAATATGTATAAAAAAAATTATATACAAAAAACAAATAGAATAATGTAAGATCGTATCAAAATAAATACACCGAATATTAATAAAATAATGTAAATTTGTATGAAAATAAAGATGCAAAATTCCCATCAAATAGCGCATTTCTTATAAAAATACATATACCAAAATACACATAAAATATTTAAATTTGTATTGAAATAAATATACAAAATGCACATACAATAAGGTAAACTTCTATTGAAAGAGATATGCAAAAATACATATAAAACAAAGTAAATTTATTTCAAAATATATATACGAATACACATAAAATAACGTAGATTTCTATAAAAATATATATACAAAATACACATAAAATTAGGTAAATACATATAAAAAAATGTAAACAAAATACACATCAAATAATATAAATTCGAAACAAGATAAATAAACAAAATACCAATAAAAGAATGTGTATTTGTATAAATATAAATGTACAAAATACACATACAAAATAAACATAAAATAAGGTAAATTTGTAATGAAATATATGTACAAAATACACATAAAATAATGTAAATTTATATGAAAATATATATACAAATACACATAAAATACCATGAATTTGTATAAAATTATATATTCAAAATAAATATTAAATAATGTAAATGCGTATAAAAATATATATAAAAAGTACATATAAAATAATGTAAATTCGTATCAATATAAATCAACAAAATACCAATAAAATAATATATATTTGAATAAAAATAGATTTACAAAATACACATAACATAACTAAAATTTGTATTGAAATATATACAAAAATACATAAAAATAATTTGAGTTTGTATGAAAATAGATATTCAAAATACACATAAAACTAGGTAAATTTCTTTTAAAATATATATACAAAATACCCATAAAATAACGTAAATTTATTTGAAAAATATATACAAAATACACATAGAATAATGTCAAATCGTATCAAAATGAATGAGCAGAATATCAATAAAATAACGTAAATTTGTATGAAAATAAAGATGCAAAATACCCATAAAATAAAGCATATTTTTATAAAAATACATATACAAAAATACATATAGAATAATTAAATTTGTTTTAAAATTAATATACAAAATGCATATACAATAAGGTAAATTTGTATTGAAAAAATATGCAAAATACACATAAAAGTGTAAATTTGTTTAAAAATCTATCTACGAATACACATAATATAACGTAGATTTCTATAGAAATATATATATATATATATATATATATATATATATATATATACAAAATACACATGAAATGATGTAAATACGTATAAAAATATATATACAAAATACACATTAAATAATTTAAATTCTCGTCAAAATAAATAAACAAAATATCAATAAAAGAATGTGTATTTGTATGAAAATAGATATACAAAATACTCATAAAATAACCTAAGTTTGTATTAAACTATATACAAAAATACACAAAAATAATTTAAATTTGTATGAAAATAAATATACAAAATACACATAAAATTATTTTGTATATCTATTTTATACAAATGTACGTTATTTTATATGAATTTGTTTTCATTTCATACAAATTTACATTATTTTATGTGTATTTTGTAAATGTATTTAAATACAAATTTAACTAATTACATAATTTTATAATCATAATATACAAAAATACACATAGATTAATCAATTTTGTATTAAAATTAATATACAAAATACACATACAATAAGGTAAATTTGTATTGAAAAAATATGCAAAATACACATAAAACAATGTAAATTTGTTTCAAAATATATATTCGAATACACATAAAATAACGCAGATTTCTATAGAAATATATATACAAAATACACTTGAAATAATGTAAATACGTATAAAAGTATATATACAAAATACACATTAATTAATGTTAATTCGTGTCAAAATAAATAAACAAAATATCATGAAAAGAATGTGTATTTGTATGAAAATAGATATTCAAAATACACATAAAATAACCTAAATTTGTATAAAACTATATACAAAAATACACAAAAATAATTTAAAGTTGTATGAAAATAAATATACAAAAAACATATAAAAATAGGTAGATTTGTATTGAAATACATATACAAAATACACATAAAATAATGTAAATTTGAATGAAAATATATAAACATATAGACTTAAAATAACGTAAATTTGTATCAAATATATATACAAAAAAAACATTAAATAATGTAAATATGTATAAAAAAATATATACAAAACAAATAAAATAATGTAAAATCGTATCAAAATAAATACAGAAAATATTAATAAAATAATGTAGATTTCTATGAAAATTAAGATGCAAAATACCCATAAAATAACGGATTTTTTTTATAAAAATATATGTACGAAAAAACATAAAATATTTGATTTTGTATTAAAATAAATAGATATACAAAATACACATAAAATAAGCTAAATTTGAATTGAAATATATATACAAAATACATAAAATAATGTAAATTTGTATCAAAATACCTATACAAATACACATATAATAACGTAAATTTGTATAAAAATATATAAACAAAATACACATTAAATAATGTAAATACGTATAAAAAAATGTAAAAAATACACAAATAATCATGTAATTCGTATCAAAATAAATAGACAAAATACCAATAAAATAATGTAAATTTCTATGAGAAAACATATACAAAATACACATAAATAACGCAAATATCAATAAAATATATATAATATAATATATTTTTATACATATTTAAAATATTTAATGTATATTTTGTATATATATATTTTATCCAAATTTACGTGATTTTATATGTATTTGTTTATATATTTTCATACAAATTTACATTATTTTATGTGAGTTTTGTATATGTATCTCAATACAAATTTGCCTAACTTTATGAGTATTTTGCATATCTATTTTCAAACAAATTTAAATTATTTTTGTGTATATTTGTATATATTTTTATACAAATTTTAGTTATTTTATTTGTTTTTTGTATATATATTTTCCTACAAATATACATTCTTTTATTGGAATTTTGTGTATTTAATTTTTTACGAATTTACATTATTTTATATGTATTTTGTATATATATTTTTCTACGTATTTAAACTATTTTATGTGTATTTTATATATACATTTTCATAAAAATTTACGTTATTTTATTGTGTGTATTCGTATATATTTTGAAACATTTTATACAAATTCATGTTATTTTATGTGTATTTGTATATATATTTTCATACAAATTTATATTATTTTATGTGTATTCTTACATATATTTAATTACAAATTTACCTTATTTTATGTTTATTTTGTATATTTATTTCATTCAGTTTTAAATTATTTAATAAGTATATTTGTATTTGTATTTAGGTTATTTTATGTGTGTTTTCTATATATATATATATATATATATATATATATATCATATATATATATATATATATATATATATATATATATATATATATATATATATATATATATATATATATATATATATATATATATATATATAACATTGTTTTATATGTTTTTTGCATATCTATTTCAATACAAATTTACCTTATTGTATGTGCATTTTGTATATTCATTTTAATACAAATTCAAATATTTTATGTGTATTTTGGTATATATAATTTTATAAAAAATGCGTTATTTTATAGGTATTTTGCATCTTAGTTTTCATACAAATGTACATTATTTTCTTAATATTCTGTGTATATATTTTGATACGATTTTATATTATACTATTTGTGTTTTGTATATATTTTTTTATACATATTTTCATTATTTAATGTGTATTTTTTATATATATTTTATACAAATTAACGTCATTTTAAGTGTATTTGTTTATATAATTTCATTCAAATTTACATTATTTTAAGTGTATTTTGTATATGTATTTCAATACAAATTTACGTAATTTGATGTGTATTTTGTATATTTATTTTCATACAAATTTAAATTATTTTGTGTTTTTTTGTATATACATATAGAGTAAATTTCTATGAAAATATATATTCAAAATACATATAAAATTATGTAAATAAGTATAAAAATATATATATCAAATACACCTAAAAAAATGAAAATTCGTATCAAAATAAATAAACAAAATTCCGATAAAAGAACGTATATATGTAGGAAAATAAATATACAAAATACACATAAAATTACGAAAATTTGAATAAAAATATATACAAAAAACAAAAAAATAAATTTCAATTTGTATGAAAATAGATATACAAAATACACATATAAATAGTTAAATTTGTATTTATATACATGTACAAAATACACATAAAATAATGTAAATTTGTATGAAATGAAAACAAAGTCACATAAAATAACGTACATTTGTATAAAATAGATATACAAAATATACATAGAATAATGTAAAATCGTATCAAAATAAATACACAGAATATCAATAAAATAATGTAATTTTGTATGAAAATAAAGATGCAAAATACCCATAAAATAAAGCCTATTTTTTTTAAATACATATACAAGAATACACATAGAATAATTAAATTTGTATTAAAAAAATATACAAAATGCCCGTACAATAAGGGAAATTTGTATTGAAAAAATATACAAAATGCACATAAAACAATGTATATTTGTTTCAAAATATATATACGAATACACATAAAATAGCGTATATTTCTAAAGAAATATATATAAGAAATACACATGAAATGACGTAAATACGTATAAAAATATATATACACAATACACATTAAATAATGTAAATTCGCATCAAAATAAATAAACAAAATATCAATAAAAGAATGTGTATTTGTATGAAAATAGATATACAAAATACACATAAAATATTGTAAATTTGTATAAAACTCTATTAAAAAAATACACAAAAATAATTTAAATTTGTATAAAAATATATATACAAAATACACATAAAACTAGTTAAATTTCTATTGAAATACATATACAAAATACACATAAAATAATGTAAATTTGAATGAAAATATATAAACAAATACACTTAAAATAACGTAAATTTGTATGAAATATATATAGAAAATACACATTAAATAATGTAAATATGTATAAAAAAATATATACAAAACACAAATTGAATAATGTAAAATAGTATCAAAATAAATACACAGAATATTAATAAAATAATGTAAATTTGTATGAAAATAAAGATGCAAAATACCCATAAAACAACGCATTTTTTATGAAAATATATACCAAAATACACATAAAATATTTAAATTTGTATTACAATAAATATACAAAATGCACATACAATAAGGTAAATTTGTATTGAAATAGATATGCAAAATACACTTGAAATAATGTAAATACGTATAAAAATATATATACAAAATTCACATTAAATAATATTAATTCGTGTCAAAATAAATAAACAAAATATCATGAAAAGAATGTGTATTTGTATGAAAATAGATATACAAAATACACATTAAATAACCTAAATATGTATAAAACTATATACAAAAATACACAAAAATAATTTAAACTTGTATGAAAATAACTATACAAAAAACATATAAAAATAGGTAGATTTGTATTGAAATACATATACAAAATACACATAAAATAATGTAAATTTGAATGAAAATATATAAACATATAGACTTAAAATAACGTAAATTTGTATCAAATATATATACAAAAAAAACATTAAATAATGTAAATATGTATAAAAAAATATATACAAAACACAAATAAAATAATGTAAAATCGTATCAAAATAAATACAGAAAATATTAATAAAAGAATGTAGATTTCTATGAAAATTAAGATGCAAAATACCCATAAAATAACGGATTTTTTATAAAAATATATATACGAAAAAACATAAAATATTTGATTTTGTATTAAAATAAATAGATATACAAAATACACTTAAAATAAGCTAAATTTGAATTGAAATATATATACAAAATACATAAAATAATGTAAATTTGTATCAAAATACCTATTCAAATACATATATAATAACGTAAATTTGTATAAAAATATATAAACAAAATACACATTAAATAATGTAAATACGTATAAAAAATGTAAAAAATACACAAATAATCATGTAATTCGTATCAAAATAAATAGACAAAATACCAATAAAATAATGTAAATTTCTATGAGAAAACATATACAAAATACACAAATAACGCAAATATCAATAAAAATATATATAATATAATATATTTTTATACATATTTAAAATATTTAATGTATATTTTGTATATATATATATATTTTTTATCCAAATTTACGTGATTTTATATGTATTTGTTTATATATTTTCATACAAATTTACATTATTTTATGTGAGTTTTGTATATGTATCTCAATACAAATTTGCCTAACTTTATGAGTATTTTGCATATCTATTTTCAAACAAATTTAAATTATTTTTGTGTATATTTGTATATATTTTTATACAAATTTTAGTTATTTTATTTGTTTTTTTATATATATTTTCCTACAAATATACATTCTTTTATTGGAATTTTGTGTATTTAATTTTTTACGAATTTACATTATTTTATATGTATTTTGTATATATATTTTTCTACGTATTTAAACTATTTTATGTGTATTTTATATATACATTTTCATAAAAATTTACGTTATTTTATTGTGTGTATTCGTATATATTTTGAAACATTTTATACAAATTCATGTTATTTTATGTGTATTTGTATATATATTTTCATACAAATTTATATTATTTTATGTGTATTCTTACATATATTTTATTACAAATTTACCTTATTTTATGTTTATTTTGTATATTTATTTCATTCAGTTTTAAATTATTTAATGTGTATATTTGTATTTGTATTTAGGTTATTTTATGTGTGTTTTCTATATATTTTCATCCAAAATTACATTATTTTATTGTTATTTTCTTAATTTAACTCGATACGAATTTAGATTATTTCATAGGTATTTTGTATACATATTTTTACTCATTTACATTATCTAATGTGTGTTTTGTATATATTTTTTTATGCAAACTAATTTTATGTGCATTTTTTTACATATATTTTTATAGAAACTTAAAACGTTATTTTATGTGTATTTTGTATATGTTTTCTCATACAAATTTATATTATTTAATTAGTTTTTTGTTTATTTATTTTGATACGAATGACTTGATTATTGGTGTATTTTGTAAATATTTTTTTATACGTATTTACATTACTTAATGTGTATTTTGTTTATATATTTTTTTACAAATTTACGTTATTATATGTGTATTTGTTAAAAATATTTTGAAACGAATTTACTTTATTTAATGTATTTTGTATATATATTTCAATTCAAATTTAGCTTATTTTGTGTGTATTTTGTATATCTATTTTCTTGCAAATTTAATTACTTTTGTGTATTTTTGTATATAGTTTTATACAAATTTACGTTATGTTATGTGCATTTTGTATATTTATATTTATACAAATACACATTCTCTTATTGGTATTTTGTTTATTTATATTTATACGAATTTACATTATTTTATGTGTATTTTGCATACATTTTTGATTCGTATTTACTTAATTTTATTTCTATTTTGTATATATATATATATATATATATATCTATATATATATATATATATATATATATATATATATATATATATATATATATATATATATATATATATATATATATATATATATATATATATATATATATATATATATATATATATATATATATATATATATATATATATATATATATATATATATATATATATATATATATATATTATTTTATGTGTATATATATATATTTGAAACAAATTCACATTGTTTTATATGTTATGTATATGTTTTGCATATCCATTTCTATACAAATTTACCTTATTGTATGTGCATTTTGTATATTTATTTTAATACAAATTCAAATATTTTATGTGTATTTTGGTATATATAATTTTATAAAATATGCGTTATTTTATAGGTATTTTGCATCTTAGTTTTCATACAAATGTACATTATTTTCTTAATATTCTGTGTATATTTTGATACGATTTTATATTATACTATTTGTGTTTTGTATATATTTTTTTATACATATTTTCATTATTTAATGTGTATTTTTTATATATATTTTATACAAATTAACGTCATTTTAAGTGTATTTGTTTATATAATTTCATTCAAATTACATTATTTTAAGTGTATTTTGTATATGTATTTCAATAAAAATTTACGTAATTTGATGTATATTTTGTATATTTATTTTCATACAAATTTAAATTATTTTGTGTTTTTTTGTATATACATATAGAGTAAATTTCTATGAAAATATATATTCAAAATACATATAAAATTATGTAAATAAGTATAAAAATATATATATCAAATACACCTAAAAAAATGAAAATTCGTATCAAAATAAATAAACAAAATTCCGATAAAAGAACGTATATTTGTAGGAAAATAAATATACAAAATACACATAAAATTACGAAAATTTGAATAAAAATATATACAAAAACAAAAAGATAAATTTCAATTTGTATGAAAATAGATATACAAAATACACATATAAATAGTTAAATTTGTATTTATATACATGTACAAAATACACATAAAATAATGTAAATTTGTATGAAATGAAAACAAAGTCACATAAGATAACGTACATTTGTATAAAATAGATATACAAAATATACATAGAATAATGTAAAATCGTATCAAAATAAATACACAGAATATCAATAAAATAATGTAATTTTGTATGAAAATAAAGATGCAAAATACCCATAAAATAAAGCCTATTTTTTTTAAAATACATATACAAGAATACACATAGAATAATTAAATTTGTATTAAAAAAATATACAAAATGCCCGTACAATAAGGGAAATTTGTATTGAAAAATATATATAGATATATATATATATATATATATATATATATATATATATATATATATATATATATATATATATATATATATATATATATATATATATATATATATATATATATATATATATATATATATATATATATATATATTTTATACAACAATATTACATAATTTCATGTGTTCTATATATATATATTTAATTTTATGTGTATTCGTATATATATTTTGAAACAAATTTACAATGTTTTATTTGTATTTTGCGTTTTTTTTCAATACAAATTTACCTTATTGTATGTGTGCATTTTGTATATTAATTTTAATACAAATTTAATTATTCTATGTGTATTTTTGTATATGTATTTTTAGAAAAAAATATGCTTTTTCTTATGGGTATTTTGCATCTTTGTTTTCATACAAATTTAAATTATTTTATTGATATTCTGTGTACTTATTTTGATACGATTTTACATTATTCTATGTATAACAAAAATAAGTACAGAATACACAAAAATAGATATGCAAAATACATATAAACAATGTAAATTTGTTTCAAAATATATATACGAATACACATGACATGGGTATTTTGAATCCTAATTTTCATACAAATTTTCATTATTTTATTAATATTTTCTGTATTTATTTTGATACGATTTCACATTATTTTATTTGTGTTTTGTATATATTTTTTTTATACATATTTACATTATTTAATGTGTTTTTTGTATATATATTTCATACAAATTTACGTTATTTTAAGTCTATATGTTTATATATTTTCATTCAAATTTACATTATTTTATATGTATTTTGTATATGTATTTCAATACAAATTTACCTAATTTTATGTTTTTTGTATATTTATTTTCATACAAGTTTAAATTATTTTTGTTTATTTTTGTATATAGTTTTATACAAATTTAGGTTATTTTATGTGTATTTTGTATATCTATTTTCATACAAATACACATTCTTTTCATGATATTTTTTTTATTTATTTTGACACGAATTAACATTATTTAATGTGTATTTTGTATATATATTTTTATACGTATTTACATTATTTCAAGTGTATTTTGTATATATATTTCTATAGAAATCTACGTTATTTTATGTGTATTCGTATATATATTTTGAAACAAATTTACATTGTTTTATGTGTATTTTGCATATTTTTTCAATACAAATTTACATTATTGTATGTGCATTTTGTATATTAATTTTAATACAAATTTGATTAATCTATGTGTATTTTTGTGTATGTATTTTTATAAAAATATGCTTTATTTTATGGGTATTTGCATCTTTATTTTCATACAAACTTACATTATTTTATTGATATTCTGTGTATTTATTTTGGTATGATTTTACATTATTCTATGTGTATTTTGTATATATATTTTATATAAAATGTATTTGTTTTCATTTCATACAAATCTACGTTATTTTATGTGTTTTTTGTACATGTATTTAAATACAAATTTAACTAGTTGTATGTGTATTTTGTATATCTATTTTGTATGTATATTTTCATAGAAATTTACTCTATTTTATGAGTATTCGTATATATATTTTGATACAAATTTACATTATTGATGTGTATTTTGCATATCTATTTCAATACAAATTTTCTTTATTGTACGTGCATTTTGTATATTTATTTTAATACAAATTTAATTATTTTATATGTATTTTTGTATATATATTTTTATGCAAATATGCGTTATTATATGGATATTTTGCAGCTTTATTTTCATACAAATTTACATTATTTTATTGATATTCTCTTTATTTATTTTGATACGATTTAACATTATTCTATGTGTATTTTGTATATATTTTTTATACATATTTACATTATTTAAGGTTTATTTTGTATATATATTTTATCCAAATTTACATTATTTTATGTGTATTTGTTTATATATTTTTATACAAATTTACATTATTTTATGTATATTTTGTATATACATTTTCATAAAAAAAATTACGTTATTTTATTGTGTGTATTCGTATATATTTTGATACAAATTTTATACAAGTTCATGTTATTTAATGTGTATTTGTATATATATTTTCATACAAATTTATATTATTTTATGTGTAATTTTTCATATATTTCATTACAAATTTACCTTATTTTATGTTTATTTTGTATATTTATTTCATTCAATTTTAAATTATTTTATGTGTATATTTGTATTTGTATTTAGGTTATTTTATATGTATTTTGTATATATTTTTTCATCCAAAATTACATTATTATATTGGTATTTTCTTAATTTAATTCGATACGAGTTTAGATTATTTCATAGGTATTTTGTATACATATTTTTATACTTATTTACATTATCTAATGTGTGTTTTGTATATATATTTTTATGCAAATTTATTTTATGTTCATTTTTGTACATATATTTTTATAGAAATTTGCGTTATTTTATGTATAGTTTTATATAAATTTACATTATTTTATGTGCATTTTGTATATTTATATTTATACAAATACACATTCTTTTATTGCTATATTGTTTATTTATATTTTTACGAATTTACATTATTTTATGTGTATTTTGTATACATTTTTTTATACGTATTTACTTAATTTTATGTGTATTTTGTATATGTATTTTTATAGAAATCTACGTTATTTTATGTGTATTCGTATATATATTTTGAAACAAATTTACATTATTTTATATGTATTTTGCATATCTATTTCAATACAAATTTACCTTATTGTATGTGCATTTTGTATATTTATTTGATACAAATTCAAATATTTTATGTGTATTTTGGTATCAATAATTTTATAAAAAATGCGTTATTTTATAGGTATTTTGCATCTTAATTTTCATACAAATTTACATTATTTTATTAATATTCTGTGTATATATTTTGATACGATTTTACATTATTCTATTTGTGTTTTGTATATATTTTTTTATACATATTTACATTATTTAATGTGTATTTTGTATATATATTTCATACAAATTTACGTTATTATATGTGTATTTGTTTATATATTTTCTTTCAAATTTACATTATTTTATGTGTATTTTGTATATGTATTTCAATAGAAATTAACCTAATTTTATGTGTATTTTGTATATTTTTTTTCATACAAATTTAAATTATTTTTGTGTATTTTTGTATATAGTTTTATACAAATTTAGGTTATTTTATGTACGCATTTACATTATTTAATGTGTGTTTTGTATATATATTTTTATCCAAAGTGAATTTGTTTTACGTTCATTTTTGGACATATATTTTTATAGAAATTAGCGTTATTTTATATGTATTTGTATGTTTTCTCATACAAATTTACATTATTTTATTGCTATTTTGTTTATTTAGTTTGATACGAATTACATGATTATATGTGTATTTTGTACATATTTTTTATACGTATTTACATTACTTAATATGTATTTTGTTTATATATTTTAAACAAATTTACGTTATTATATGTATTTTTATAAATATTTTGATACAAATTTACATTATTTTATGTATTTTGTATATACATTTCAATTCAAATTTAGCTTATTTTATCTGTATTTTGTATATCTATTTTCATACGAATTTAATTACTTCTGTGTATTTTTGTATATAGTTTTATACAAATTTACGTTATTTTATGTGTATTTTGTATATTTATATTTATACAAATACACATTCTTTTATTGGTATTTTGTTTATTTATTTTGATACGAATTTACATTATTTTATGTGTATTTTGTATACATTTTTTATACGTATTTACTTCATTTTACGTGTATTTTGTATATATTTTTATACAAATCTACGTTATTTTATGTGTATTCGTATATATATTTTGAAACAAATTTACATTGTTTTATATGTATTTTGCATATCTATTTCAATACAGATTTACCTTATTGTATGTGTATTTTGTATATTTATTTTAATACAAATAAATTTTTTATGTGTATTTTTGTATATATATTTAAAAAAAAAAGCGTTATTTTATGAGTATTTTGCTTCTTTATTTTCATACAAATTTACATTATTTTATTAATATTCTGTGTATTTATTTTGATACGATTTTACATTATTCTATTTGTGTTTTGTATATATTTTTTTATACAAATTTACGTTATTTTAAGTGTATTTGTTTATGTATTTTCATTCAAATTTACAGTATTTTATGTGTATTTTGTATATGTATTTCAATACAAATTTACCTAATTTTATGTGTATTTTGTATATTTATTTTCATACAAATTTAAATTATTTTTGTGTATTTTTGTATATAGTTTTATACAAATTTATGTTATCTTATGTGTATTTTGTATATTTATTTTCATACAAATACACATTCTTTTATTGACATTTTGTTTATTTATTTTGACGAGAATTTACATTATTTAATGTGTATTTTGTATATATACTTTTATACGTATTTACATTCTTTCATGTGTATTTTGTATAGTTATAAAAAATGCGTTATTTTATGGGTATTTTGCATCTTTATTTTCATACAAATTTACATTATTTTATTTTAATACGATTTTACATTATTCTATTTGTGTTTTGTATATATATTTTTTATACATATTTACATTATTTAATGAGTATTTTATATATATGTTATACAAATTTATGTTAATTTAAGTGTATTTGTTTATATATTTTCATTCAAATTTACATTATTTTATGTGTATTTTGTATATGTATTTCTTTACAAATTTACCTAATTTTATGTGTATTTTGTATATTTATTTTCATACAAATTTAACTTATTTTTGTGTATTTTTATATATAGTTTTATACAAATTTACGTTATTTTATATGTATTTTGTATATGTATTTTCATACAAATACACATTCTTTTATTGATATTTTAATTATTTATTTTGACACGAATTTACATTATTTAATGTGTATTTTGTATATATATTTTTATACGTATTTACAACATTTCATGTGTATTTTGTATATATATTTCTATAGAAATCTACGTTATTTTATGTGTATTCGTATATATATTTGAAACAAATCTACATTATTTTATGTGTATTTTGTATATATATTTCATTATAAATTTGCCTTATTTTAAGTTTATTTTTATATCTATTTTCATTCAAATTCAAATCATTTTATGTTTATATATTTATTTGTATTTACGTTATTTTATGTGTATTTTCTATATATATTTTCATTCAAAATTACATTATTTTATCGGTATTTTGTTCATTTATTTCGATACGAATTTAGATTATTTCATGTGTATTTTCTATACATATACATATAGAGTAAATTTCTATGAAAATATATATTCAAAATACATATAAAATTATGTAAATAAGTATAAAATATATATATCAAATACACCTAAAAAAATAGAAAATTCGTATCAAAATAAATAAATAAAATTCCGATAAAAGAACGTATATTTGTAGGAAAATAAATATACAAAATACACATAAAATTACGAACATTTGAATAAAAATATATACAAAAATACACACAATTAATTTCAATTTGTATGAAAATAGATATACAAAATACACATATAATTAGTTAAATTTGTATTTAAATACATGTACAAAATTCACATAAAATAATGTAAATTTGTATGAAATGAAAACAAATTCACATAAAATAACGTACATTGGTATAAAATAGATATACAAAATATACATAGAATAATATAAAATCGTATCAAAATAAATACACAGAATATCAATAAAATAATGTAATTTTGTATGAAAATAAAGATGCAAAATACCCATAAAATAAAGCATATTTTATAAAAATACATATACAAAAATACACATAGAATAGCTAAATTTGTATTAAAATTAATATACAAAATGCACGTACAATAAGGTAAATTTGTATTGAAAAAATATGCAAAATGCACATAAAACAATGTATATTTGTTTCAAAATATATATACGAATACACATAAAATAACGTATATTTCTATAGAAATATATATACAAAATACACATGAAATGACGTAAATACGTATAAAAATATATATACACAATACACATTAAATAATATAAATTCGCATCAAAATAAATAAACAAAATATCAATAAAAGAATGTGTATGAAATGACGTAAATACGTATAAAAATATATATACACAATACACATTAAATAATATAAATTCGCATCAAAATAAATAAACAAAATATCAATAAAAGTGTATGTGTATGAAAATAGATATACAAAATACACATAAAATATTGTAAATTTGTATAAAACTCTATACAAAAATACACAAAAAATAATTTAAATTTGTATAAAATTTATATACAAAATACACATGAAATTAGGTAAATTTCTATTGAAATACATATACAAAATACACATAAAATAATGTAAATTTGAATAAAAACATATAAACAAATACACTTAAAATAACGAAAATTTGTATGAAATATATATAGAAAATACACATTAAATAATGTAAATATGTATAAAAAAAATATATACAAAACAAAAATAGAATAATGTAAAATAGTATCAAAATAAATACACAGAATATTAATAAAATAATGTAAATTTGTATGAAAATAAAGATGCAAAATATCCATAAAACAACGCATTTTTTATGAAAATATATATACCAAAATGCACATAAAATATTTAAATTTGTATTACAATAAATATACAAAATGCACATACAATAAGATAAATTTGTATTGAAATAAATATGCAAAATACATATAAAACAATGTAAATTTGTTTCAAAATATACATACGAATACACATAAAATAATGTAGATTTCTATAAAATATATATACAAAATACACATAAAATGAAGTAAATACGTATAAGAAAATGTATACAAAATACACATAAAATAATGTAAATTCGTATCAAAATAAATAAACTAAATGCCAATAAAAGAATGTTTACTTGTATAAATATAAATATACAAAATACACATAAAATAACGTAAAATTGTATAAAACTATATTCAAAAATAAACAAAAATAATTAAATTTGTATGAAAATAGATATACAAAAGACACATAAAATAAGCTAAATTTGAATTGAAATAAATATAGAAAATACATAAAATAATGTAAATTTGTATAAAAATATATATTCAAATACACATATAATAACGTAAATTTGTATAAAAATATATAAACAAAATACACATTAAATAATGTAAATACGTATAAAAGATATGTACGTAATGTAAAAATATATAAAATTAAAGATGCAAAATACCCATAAAATATCTCATATTTAAAAAAATATATATACAAAAATACACATAAAATAATTAAATTTGTATTAAAATAAATATACAAAATACACATACAATAAGGTAGATTTTAATTGAAATAGATATGCAAAATACACATAAAATAATGAAAATTTTTATCAAAATATATACGAATACACACAATAAAATTACGTAAATTTTTATGAAAATATATATACATAATACACATAAAATAATGTAAATACATAGAAAAATATATATACAAAATACACATAAAATAATGTAAATTCGTATCAAAATAAATAAACAAAATTTCCTCTAAAAGAATGTATATGTGTAGGAAAATATATATATACAAAATACAAATAAAAAAAAATTGTATAAAAATAATACAAAAATACACAAAAATAATTTAAATTTGTTTCAAAATAGATATGCAAAATACAAATGAAATTAGGCAAATTTTTATTGAAATACATATACAAAATACACATAAAATAATGTAAATTTGTATGAAAATATATAAACAAATACACATAAGATAACGTAAATTTCCATAAAATATATGTACAAAATATACATTGAATAATGTAAATATGTCTAAAAATATATATACAAAATACACAGAATAACGTAAAATCGTATCAAAATAAATAAACAGACAATCAAAAAAATAATGTAAATTTGTATGAAAATAAAGATGCAAAATACCCATATAATAACGCATATTTGTTTAAAAATATATATACAAAAATACACATAAAATAATTAAATCTGCATCAAAATAAATATACAAAAGGCACATACAATAAAGAAAATTTGTATTGAAATAGATATGCGAAATACACATAAATAATGTAAATTTGTATCAAAATATATATACGAATACATATAAAATAGAGTAAATTTCTATGAAAATATATATTCAAAATACATATAAAATTATGTAAATAAGTATAAAAATATATATATCAAATACACCTAAAATAATAAAAACTCGTATCAAAATAAATAAACAAAATTCCAATAAAAGAACGTATATTTGTAGGAAAATAAATATACAAAATTCACATAAAATTACGAAAATTTGAATAAAAATATATACTAAAATACACAAAATTAATTTAAATTTGTATGAAAATAGATATACATAATACACATATAATTAGTTAAATTTGTATTTAAATACATGTACAAAATACACATAAAATAATGTAAATTTGTATGAAATGAAAACAAATTCACATAAAATAACGTTCATTTGTATGAAATATATATACAAAATATACATAGAATAATGTAAAATCGTATCAAAATAAATACACAGAATATCAATAAAATAATGTAAATTTGTATGAAAATAAAGATGCAAAATACCCATAAAATAAAGCATTTTTGTATGAAAATACATATACAAAAATACACATAGAATAATTAAATTTGTATTAAAATTAATATACAAAATGCACGTACAAAAAGGTAAATTTATATTGAAAAAATATGCAAAATGCACATAAAACAATGTATATTTGTTTCAAAATATATATACGAATACACATAAAATAACATATATTTCTATAGAAATATATATACAAAATACACATGAAATGACGTAAATACGTATAAATATATATATACGCAATACACATTAAATAATGTGAATTCGCGTCAAAATAAATAAACAAAATATCAATAAAAAATGTGTATTTGTATGAAAATAGATATACAAAATACACATAAAATATTTTAAATTTATATAAAACTCTTTTTATAAAAATATATATACCAAAATAATAAAAATTTTAAATTTGTATTACAATAACTATACAAAATGCACATACAATAAGGTAGATTTATATTGAAATAGATATGCTAAATACATATAAAACAATGTAAATTTGCTTCAAAATATATATACCAATACACATAAAATAACGTAGATTACTATAAAAATATATATACAAAATACACATTAAATGAAGTAAATACGTATAAGAAAATGTATACAAAGTACACATAAAATAATTAAATTTGTATTAAAATAAATATACAAAATACACATACAATAAGTTGAATCTATATTGAAATAGATATGCAAAATAAACATAAAATAATGTAAATTTGTATCAAATCATATACGAATACACACAATAAAATAACGTAAATTATTATGAAAATATATATAAAAAATACACAAAATAATGTAAATACGTAGAAAAATATATATACAAAATACACATAAAATTATGTAAATTCTTATGAAAATAAATGAACAAAATTCCACTAAAAGAATGTATATTTGTAGGAAAATATAAATACAAAATACAAATAAAATAACTTAAATTTGTATAAAAATATATAAAAAATACATAAAAATAATTTAAATTTGTTTGAAAATAGATATGCAAAATACACATAAAACTAGGCAAATCTGTATTGAAATACATATACAAATTACACATAAAATATTGTAAATTTGTATGAAAATATATAAACAAATACACATAAAATAGCGTAAATTTATATAAAATATATATACAAAATATACATTAAATAATGTAAATGTGTATAAAATATATATACAAAATACACATAGAATAAT
Source organism: Eriocheir sinensis (assembly GCF_024679095.1). Classification (NCBI taxonomy): domain Eukaryota; kingdom Metazoa; phylum Arthropoda; class Malacostraca; order Decapoda; family Varunidae; genus Eriocheir; species Eriocheir sinensis. The sequence continues at coordinate 889,285 of NW_026111887.1, forward strand.
GTAAAATCGTATCAAAATAAATAAACAGAATATCAATAAAATAATGTAAATTTGTATGAAAATAAAGATGCAAAATACCCAAATAATAACGCATATTTTTACAAAAATACACATAAAATAATTAAATTTGTATTAAAATAAATATACAAAATACACATACAATATGGTAAATTTGTATTGAAATAGATATGCAAAATAAACATAAATAATGTAAATTTGTATCAAAATATATATACGAATACCCATAAAATAGAGTAAATTTCTATGAAAATATATATTCAAAACACAAATAAAATGATATAAATAAGTATAAAAATATACATATCAAATACACCTAAAATAATGTAAATTCGTATAAAAATAAATAAACAAAATTACGATAAAAGATGCAAGATACACATTAAATAATGTAAATATGTATAAAAAAATATATACAAAAAACAAATAGAATAATGTGAAATCGTATCAAAATAAATACACCGAATATTAATATAATAATGTAAATTTGTATGAAAATAAAGATGCAAAATTCCCATCAAATAGCGCATTTCTTATAAAAATATATATACCAAAATACACATAAAATATTTAAATTTGGATTGAAATAAATATACAAAATGCACATACAATAAGGTAAATTTGTATTGAAAGAGATATTCAAAAATACATATAAAACAATGTAAATTTGTTTCAAAATATATATACGAATACACATAAAATAACGTAGATTTCTATAAAAATATATATACAAAATACACATAAAATTAAGTAAATACGTATAAAAATAGATATACAAAATACACATAGAATAATGTAAAATTGTTTCAAAAAAAAAAACAGAATATAAATAAAATAATGTAAATTTGTATGAAAATAAAAATGCAAAATACCCATAAAATAAAGCATATTTTTATAAAAATACATATACAAAAATACACATAGCATAATTAAATTTGTATTAAAATTAATATACAAAATGCATATACAATAAGGTAAATTTGTATTGAAAAAATATGCAAAATACACATAAAACAGTGTAAATTTATTTCAAAATCTATATACGAATACTCATAAATCAACGTAGATTTCTATAGAAATATATATACAAAATACACATCAAATGATGTAAACACGTATATATATATATATATATATATATATATATATATATATATATATATATATATATATATATATATATATATATATATATATATATATATATATATATATATATATATATATATATATATATATATATATATATATATATATATATATATATATATATATAATACACATTAAATAATGTAAATTCGAGTCAAAGTAAATAAACAAAATATCAATAAAAGAATGTGTATTTGTATGAAAATAGATATACAATATACACATAAAATCACCTAAATTTGTATAAAACTATATACAAAAATACACAAAAATAATTTTAATTTGTATGAAAATAAATATACAAAATACACATAAAATTAGGTAAATTTGTATTGAAATACATTTACAAAATACACATAAAATAATGTAAATTTGAATGAAAATATATAAACAAATACACTTAAAATAACGTAAATTTGTATAAAATATATATAAAAAATACACATTAAATAATGTAAATATGTATAAAAAAATATATACAAAACACAAATAGAATAATGTAAAATCGTATCAAAATAAATACACAGAATATTAATAAAACAATGTAAATTTGTATGAAAATAAAGATGCAAAATACCCATTAAATAACGCATTTTTTATAAAAATATATATACCAAAATACACATGAAAAAATTAATTTGTATTAAAATAAATATACAAAATACACATACAATAAGGTAAATCTGTATTGAAATAGATATGCAAAATACATATAAAACAATGTAAATTTGTTTCAAAATATATATACGAATACACATAAAATAACGTAGATTTGTATAAAAATATATATACAAAATACACATAAAATGAATTAAATACGTATAAGAAAATGTATACAAAATACACATAAAATAATGTAAATTCGTATCAAAATAAATAAACAAAATACCAATAAAAGAATGTGTATTTGTATAAATATAAATATACAAAATACACATAAAATAACGTAAATTTGTATAAAACTATATACAAAAATACACAGAAGTAATTAAATTCGTATGAAAATAGATATACAAAATACAGATAAAATAAGCTAAATTTGAATTGAAATGTATATACAAAATACATAAAATAATGTAGATTTGTATCAAAATATTTATAAAAATACCCATAAAATAATGCATTTTTTTTATTTATAAAAATATATATACCAAAATACACATCAAAAAATTAAATTTGTATTAAAATAAATATACAAAAAACACATACAATAAGGTAAATTTGTATTGAAATAGATATGCAAAATACATATAAAACAATGTAAATTTGTTTCAAAATATATATACGAATACACATAAAATAACGTAGATTTCTATAAAAATATATATACAAAATACACATAAAATGAAGTAAATACGTATAAAAAATGTATACAAAATACACATAAAATAATGTAAATTCGTATCAAAATAAATATACAAAATACCAATAAAAGAATGTGTATTTGTATAAATATAAATATACAAAATACACATAAAATAACGTAAATTTATATAAAACTATATACAAAAATACACAGAAGTATTTTAATTTGTATGAAAATAGATATACAAAATAAGGTAAATTCGTTTCAAATTCAATAAACAAAATTCAGATAAAAGAACGTATATTTGTAGAAAAAATAAATATACAAAATACACATTAAATAACGAAAATTTGTATGAAAATATATAAAAAAATAAACAAAAATAATTTCAATTTGTATGAAAATAAAGATGCAAAATACCCATAAAATAAAGCATATTTTTATAAAAATACATACATAATCAAATTTGTATTAAAATTAATATACAAAATGCACCTATATAATGTAAATTTGTATTGAAAAAATATGCAAAATACACATAAAAAAATGTAAATTTGTTTCAAAATATATATACGAATACACATAAGATAACGTAGATTTCTATAGAAATATATATACAAAATACACTTGAAATAATGTAAATACGTATAAAAATATATATACGAATACACATAAAATAACGTAGATTTCTATAAAAATATATATACAAAATACACATAAAATGAAGTAAATACGTATTAAAAAAATGTATACAAAATACACATACAATAATGAAAATTCGTATCAAAATATATATACAAAATACCAATAAAAGAATGTGTATTTATATAAATATAAATATACAAAATACACATAAAATAACGTAAATTTATATAAAACTATATACAAAAATACGCAGAAGTATTTTAATTTGTATGAAAATAGATATACAAAATAAGGTAAATTCGTTTCAAATTCAATAAACAAAATTCAGATAAAAGAACGTATATTTGTAGAAAAAATAAATATACAAAATACACATTAAATAACGAAAATTTGTATGAAAATATATAAAAAAATAAACAAAAATAATTTCAATTTGTATGAAAATAAAGATGCAAAATACCCATAAAATAAAGCATATTTTTATAAAAATACATACACAAAAATACACATACATTAATCAAATTTGTATTAAAATTAATATACAAAATGCACATACACTAATGTAAATTTGTATTGAAAAAATATGCAAAATACACATAAAACAATGTAAATTTGTTTCAAAATATATATACGAATACACATAAGATAACGTAGATTTCTATAGAAATATATATACAAAATACCCTGTAAATAATGTAAATACGTATAAAAATATATATACAAAATACACATTAAATAATGTTAATTCGTGTCAAAATAAATAAAAAAAATATCATGAAAAGAATGTGTATTTGTATGAAAATAGATATACAAAATACACATAAAATAACCTAAATTTGTATAAAACTATATACAAAAATAAACAAAAATAATTTAAACTTGTATGAAAATAAATATACAAAAAACATAAAATTAGGTAAATTTGTATTGAAATACATATACAAAATACACATAAAATAATGTAAATTTGAATGAAAATATATAAACATATAGACTTAAAATAACGTAAATTTGTATCAAATATATATACAAAAAACACATTAAATAATGTAAATATGTATAAAAAAATATATACAAAACACAAATAAAATAATGTAAAATCGTATGAAAATAAATACAGAAAATATTAATAAAATAATGTAAATTTGTATGAAAATTAAGATTCAAAATACACATGTCATGTGTATTCGTATATATATTTTGAAACAAATTTACATTGTTTATATGTATTTTGCATATCTATTTTTGTGTATTCTGTATTTATTTTTGTTATACATAGAAAAATGTAAAATCGTATCAAAATAAGTACACAGAATATAAATAAAATAATTTAAATTTGTATGAAAACAAAGATGCAAAATACCCATAAGATAAAGCATATTTTTTTTTAAATACATATACAAAAATACACATAGAATAATTAAATTTGTATTAAAATTAATATACAAAATGCACACATACAATAAGGTAAATTTGTATTGAAAAAAAACGCAAAATACAAATAAAACATTGTAAATTTGTTTCAAAATATATATACGAATACACATAAAATAACGTAGATTTCTATAAAAATATATATACAATATACACATGAAATTATGTAAATACGTATAAAAATATATATATAAAATACATATTAAGTAATGTAAATTCGTGTCAAAATAAATAAACAAAATATCATGAAAAGAATGTGTATTTATATGAAAATAAATAATAGATAATAAATTTGTATGAAATATATATGCAAGATACACATTAAATAAGGTAAATATGTATAAAAAAATATATATACAAAAAACAAATAGAATAATGTAAGATCGTATCAAAATAAATACACCGAATATCAATAAAATAATGTAAATTTGTATGAAAATAAAGATGCAAAATTCCCATCAAATAGCGCATTTCTTATAAAAATATATATACCAAAATACACATAAAATATTTAAATTTGTATTGATATAAATATACAAAATGCACATACAATAAGGTAAACTTCTATTGAAAGAGATATGCAAAAATACATATAAAACAAAGTAAATTTGTTTCAAAATATATATACGAATACACATAAAATAACGTAGGTTTCTATAAAAATATATACAAAATACACATAAAATTAGGTAAATACGTATAAAAAAATGTAAACAAAATACACATAAAATAATATAAATTCGAAACAAAATAAATAAACAAAATACCAATAAAAGAATGTGTATTTGTATAAATATAAATGTACAAAATACACATACAAAATAAACATAAAATAAGGTAAATTTGTAATGAAATATATGAACAAAATACACATAAAATAAAGTAAATTTATATGAAAATATATATACAAATACACATAAAATACCATGAATTTGTATAAAATTATATATTCAAAATAAATATTAAATAATGTAAATGCGTATAAAAATATATACGAATACACACAATAAAATTACGTAAATTTTTATGAAAATATATATACAAAATACACATAAAATAATGTAAATACATAGAAAAATATATATACAAAATACACATAAAATAATGTAAATTCGTATCAAAATAAATAAATAAAATTTCCTCTAAAAGAATGTATATGTGTAGGAAAATATATATTCAAAATACAAATAAAATAAAAAAAAATTGTATAAAAATAATACAAAAATACACAAAAATAATTTAAATTTGAAAATAGATATGCAAAATACAAATGAAATTAGGCAAATTTTTATTGAAATACATATATAAACATATAAATATATAAACAAATACACATAAGATAACGTAAATTTCCATAAAATATATGTACAAAATATACATTAAATAATGTAAATATGTCTAAAAATATATATACAAAATACACAGAATAACGTAAAATCGTATCAAAATAAATAAACAGACAATCAATAAAATAATGTAAATTTGTATGAAAATAAAGATGCAAAATACCCATATAATAACGCATATTTGTTTAAAAATATATATACAAAAATACACATAAAATAATTAAATTTGCATCAAAATAAATATACAAAAGGCACATACAATAAAGAAAATTTGTATTGAAATAGATATGCGAAATACACATAAATAATGTAAATTTGTATCAAAATATATATACGAATACACATAAGATTGAGTAAATTTCTATGAAAATATATATTCAAAATACATATAAAATTATGTAAATAAGTATAAAAATATATATATCAAATACACCTAAAATAATGAAAACTCGTATCAAAATAAATAAACAAAATTCCGATAAAAGAACGTATATTTGTAGGAAAATAAATATACAAAATTCACATAAAATTACGAAAATTTGAATAAAAATATATACTAAAATACACAAAATTAATTTAAATTTGTATGAAAATAGATATACATAATACATATAATTAGTTAAATTTGTATTTAAATACATGTACAAAATACACATAAAATAATGTAAATTTGTATAAAATGAAAACAAATTCACATAAAATAACGTTCATTTGTATGAAATATATATACAAAATATACATAGAATAATGTAAAATCGTATCAAAATAAATACACAGAATATCAATAAAATAATGTAAATTTGTATGAAAATAAAGATGCAAAATACCCATAAAATAAAGCATTTTTTTATGAAAATACATATACAAAAATACACATAGAATAATTAAATTTGTATTAAAATTAATATACAAAATGCACGTACAATAAGGTAAATTTATATTGAAAAAATATGCAAAATGCACATAAAACAATGTATATTTGTTTCAAAATATATATACGAATACACATAAAATAACATATATTTCTATAGAAATATATATACAAAATACACATGAAATGACGTAAACACGTATAAAAATATATATACACAATACACATTAAATAATGTGAATTCGCGTCAAAATAAATAAACAAAATATCAATAAAAAATGTGTATTTGTATGAAAATAGATATACAAAATACACATAAAATATTTTAAATTCATATAAAACTCTTTTTATAAAAATATATATACCAAAATAATAAAAAAATTAAATTTGTATTACAATAAATATACAAAATGCACATACAATAAGGTAGATTTATATTGAAATAGATATGCTAAATACATATAAAACAATGTAAATTTGCTTCAAAATATATATACCAATACACATAAAATAACGTATTTTACTATAAAAATATATATACAAAATACACATTAAATGAAGTAAATACGAATAAGAAAATGTATACAAAGTACACATAAAATAATTAAATTTGTATTAAAATAAATATACAAAATACACATACAATAAGGTAAATCTATATTGAAATAGATATGCAAAATAAACATAAAATAATGTAAATTTGTATCAAATCATATACGAATACACACAATAAAATAACGTAAATTTTTATGAAAATATATATAAAAAATACACAAAATAATGTAAATACGTAGAAAAATATATACACAAAATACACAAAAAATTATGTAAATTCTTATGAAAATAAATGAACAAAATTCCACTAAAAGAATGTATATTTATAGGAAAATATAAATACAAAATACAAATATAATAACTAAAATTTGTATAAAAATACATAAAAAATACATAAGAATAGTTTAAATTTGTTTGAAAATAGATATGCAAAATACACATAAAATTAGGCAAATCTGTATTGAAATACATATACAAATTACACATAAAATATTGTAAATTTGTATGAAAATATATAAACAAATACACATAAAATAGCGTAAATTTATATAAAATATATATACAAAATATACATTAAATAATGTAAATGTGTATAAAATATATATACAAAATACACATAGAATAATGTAAAATCGTATCAAAATAAATAAACAGAATATCAATAAATAATGTAAATTTGTATGAAAATAAAGATGCAAAATACCCAAATAATAACGCATATTTTTACAAAAATACACATAAAATAATTAAATTTGTATTAAAATAAATATACAAAATACACATACAATATGGTAAATTTGTATTAAAATAGATATGCAAAATAAACATAAATAATGTAAATTTGTATCAAAATATATATACGAATACCCATAAAATAGAGTAAATTTCTATGAAAATATATATTCAAAACACAAATAAAATGATATAAATAAGTATAAAAATATACATATCAAATACACCTAAAATAATGTAAATTCGTATAAAATAAATAAACAAAATTACGATAAAAGATGCAAGATACACATTAAATAATGTAAATATGTATAAAAAAATATATACAAAAAACAAATAGAATAATGTGAAATCGTATCAAAATAAATACACCGAATATTAATAAAATAATGTAAATTTGTATGAAAATAAAGATGCAAAATTCCCATCAAATAGCGCATTTCTTATAAAAATATATATACCAAAATACACATAAAATATTTAAATTTGTATTGAAATAAATATACAAAATGCACATACAATAAGGTAAATTTGTATTGAAAGAGATATGCAAAAATACATATAAAACAATGTAAATTTGTTTCAAAATATATATACGAATACACATAAAATAACGTAGATTTCTATAAAAATATATATACAAAATACACATAAAATTAAGTAAATACGTATAAAAATAGATATACAAAATACACATAGAATAATGTAAAATTGTTTCAAAAAAAAAAACAGAATATAAATAAAATAATGTAAATTTGTATGAAAATAAAAATGCAAAATACCCATAAAATAAAGCATATTTTTATAAAAATACATATACAAAAATACACATAGCATAATTAAATTTGAATTAAAATTAATATACAAAATGCATATACAATAAGGTAAATTTGTATTGAAAAAATATGCAAAATACACATAAAACAGTGTAAATTTATTTCAAAATCTATATACGAATACTCATAAATCAACGTAGATTTCTATAGAAATATATATACAAAATACACATCAAATGATGTAAACATATATATATATATATATATATATATATATATATATATATATATATATATATATATATATATATATATATATATATATATATATATATATATATATATATATATATATATATATATATATATATATATATATATATATATATATATATATATATATATATATATATATATATATATATATATATATATATATATATCTATATATATATATATATATATATATAAAATACACATTAAATAATGTAAATTTGTATAAATAAACTATATACAAAAATGCACAAAAATAATTTTAATTTGTATGAAAATAAATATACAAAATACACATAAAATTAGGTAAATTTGTATTGAAATACATTTACAAAATACACATAAAATAATGTAAATTTGAATGAAAATATATAAACAAATACACTTAAAATAACGTAAATTTGAATAAAATATATATAAAAAATACACATTAAATAATGTAAATATGTATAAAAGAATATATACAAAACACAAATAGAATAATATAAAATCGTATCAAAATAAATACACAGAATATTAATAAAATAATGTAAATTTGTATGAAAATTAAGATGCAAAATACCCATAAAATAGCGCATTTTTTATAAAAATATTTATACCAAGACACACATAAAATATTTGAATTTGTATTAAAATAAATATACAAAATGCACATACAATAAGGTAAATTTGTATTGAAATAGATATGCAAAATACATATAAGACCATATAAATTTTTTTAAAAATATATATACGAGTACACATAAAATAACGTAGATTTCTATGCAAATATATATACAAATACACATAAAATGAAGTAAATACGTATAAAAAAAGGTATACAAAATACACATAAAATAATGTAAACTCGTATCAAAATAAATAAACAAAATACTAATAAAAGAATGCGTATTGTATATATATAAATATACAAAATACAAATAAAATAACGTAAATTTATATAAAACTATATGCAAAAATACACAAAAGTAATTAAATTTGTGTGAAAATAGATATACAAAATACATGTATTTTGTATATTTATTTTCATACAAATTGAAAGTATTTTATTTATTTTTATATATTTTCATACAAATTTTCGTTATTTAATGTATTTTGTATATTTATTTTTTCTACAAATATACGTTCTTTTATCTGAATTTTGTTTATTGAATTTGAAACGAATTTACCTTATTTTGTATATCTATTTTCATACAAATTAAAATACTTCTGTGTATTTTTGAATATAGTTTTATATAAATTTACGTTATTTTATGTGTATTTTGTATATTTATATTTATATAAATACACATTCTTTTATTGGTATTTTGCATATTTATTTTGATACAATTTACATTATTTTATGTGTATTTTGTATACATTTTTATACGTATTTACTTCATTTTATGTGTATTTTGTATATATATTTTATAGAAATCTACGTTATTTTGTGTGTATTCGTATATATTTTGAAACAAATTTACATAGTTTTATATGTATTTTGCATATCTATTTCAATACAAATTTACCTTATTGTATGTGTTTTTGTATATATTTTAATACAAATTTAATTTTGATGTGTATTTTGGTATATATATTTTATAAATAAAAAATGCGTTATTTTATGGGTATTTTTATAAATATTTTGATACAAATCTACATTATTTATGTATTTTGTATATACATTTCAATTCAAATTTAGCTTATTTTATCTGTATTTTGTATATCTATTTTCATATGAATTTAATTACTGTGTATTTTTGTATATAGTTTTATACAAATTTACGTTATTTTATGTGTATTTTGTATATTTATATTTATTCAAATACATTATTTTGATACATTTACATTATTTTATATGTATTTTGTATACATTTTCATACGTATTTAATTCATTTTATGTGTATTTTGTATATATATTTTATACAAATTAATTTATTTCATGTGTATTTTATATATATTTTATAAAAATACGTTATTTAATGGGTAAATTTACATTGTTTTATTATTCTGTGTATTTATTTTGATACGATTACATTATTCTATTTGTGTTTTGTATATTTTTTTATACATATTTACATTATTTAATGTGTATTTTGTATATTTTAAAACAAATTTACGTTATTTTATGCGCATCTGTTAAAATATTTTGATACAAATTTACATTGTTTTGTACCAAAAACAAATAGAATAATGTAAAATCGTATCAAAATAAATACACAGAATATCAATAAAATAATGTAAATTTGTATGAAAATAAAGATACAAAATTCCCAAAATTATCGCATTTTTATAAAAATATATATACCAAAATACACATAAAATATTTAAATTTGTATTGAAATAAATATACAAAATGCATATACAGTAAGGTAAATTTGTATTGAAAGAGATATTCAAAAATACATATAAAACAATGTAAATTTGTTTCAAAATATATATACGAATACACATAAAATAAAGTAGATTTCTATAGAAATATATATACAAAATACATATGAAATTATGTAAATACGTATAAAAATATATATAGAAAAATACATATCAAATAATGTAAATTCGTGTCAAAATAAATAAACAAAATATCATGAAAAGAATGTGTATTTGTATGAAAATAGATAATAGATAATAAATTTGTATAAAATATATATGCAAGATACACATTAAATTATGTAAATATGTATAAAAAAGTATATACAAAAAACAAATAGAATAATGTAACATCGTATCAAAATAAATACACCGAATATTAATAAAATAATGTAAATTTGTATGAAAATAAAGATGCAAAATTCCCATAAAATAGCGCATTTCTTATAAAAATATATATACCAAAATACACATAAAATATTTAAATTTGCATTGAAATAAATATACAAAATGCACATACAATAAGGTAAATTTGTATTGAAAGAGATATGCAAAAATACATATAAAACAATGTAAATTTGTTTCAAAATATATATACGAATACAAATAAAAAAACGTAGATTTCTATAAAAATATATATACAAAATATACATAAAATTAAGTAAATACGTATAAAAAAATGTATACAAAATACACATAAAATAATGTAATTTCGAATAAAAATAAATGTAAATTTGAATGAAAATATAAAAAACAAATACACTTAAAATAACGTAAATTTGTATAAAATATATATGCAAGATACACATTAAATAATGTAAATGTGTATAAAAATATATATACAAAAAACAAATAGAATAATGTAAAATCGTATCAAAATAAATACACAGAATATCAATAAAATAATGTAAATTTGTATGAAAATAAAGATGCAAAATTCCCAAAAATTATCGCATTTTTTATAAAAATATATATACCAAAATACACATAAAATATTGAAATTTGTATTGAAATAAATATACAAAATGCATATACAGAAAGGTAAATTTGTATTAAAAGAGATATTCAAAAATACATATAAAACAATGTAAATTTGTTTCAAAATATATATACGAATACACATAAATTAAAGTAGATTTCTATAGAAATATATATAAAAAATATATATGAAATTATGTAAATACGTATAAAAATATATATACAAAATACATATCAAATAATATAAATTCATGTCAAAATAAATAAACAAAATATCATGAAAAGAATGTGTATTTGTATAAAAATAGATAATAGATAATAAATTTGTATTAAATATATATGCAAGATACTCATTAAATAATGTAAATATGTATAAAAAAGTATATACAAAAAACAAATAGAATAATGTAACATCGTATCAAAATAAATACACCGAATATTAATAAAATAATGTAAATTTGTATGAAAATAAAGATGCAAAATTCCCATAAAATAGCGCATTTCTTATAAAAATATATATACCAAAATACACATAAAATATTTAAATTTGTATTGAAATAAATATACAAAATGCACATACAATAAGGTAAATTTGTATTGAAAGAGATATGCAAAGATACATATAAAACAATGTAAATTTGTTTCAAAATATATATACGAATACAAATAAAAAAACGTAGATTTCAATAAAAATATATATACAAAATACACATAAAATTAGGTAAACACGTATAAAAAAATGTGTATTTGTAAAAATATATATATACAAAATACACATAAAATATCGTAAATTTGTATAAAACTATATACAAAAATACACAGTAATAATTAAATTTGTATGAAAATATATATACAAAATACAGCTAAAATAAGCTAAATTTGAATTGAAATGTACATACAAAATACATAAAATAATGTAAATCTGTATCAAAATATTTATACAAATACATATAATAACGTAGATTTGTTTAAAAATATATAAACAAAATACACATTAAGTAATGTAAATACGTATAAAAAATATGTACAAAATACACATATAATCATGTAATTCGTATCAAAATAAATAAACAAAATAGCAATAAAATAATGTAAATTTATATGAGAAAACATATACAAATAACGCAAATTTCTATAAAAATATATGTACAAAAATGCACATAAAATAAAGTAAATTTGCAAAAAATTATATATACAAAACACACTATAAATAATGTAAATGCGTACATAAAATAACCTAAATTTGTATAAAACTATATACAAAAATACACAAAAATAATTTAAATTTGTTTGAAAAGAAATATACAAAATACACATAAAATTAGGTAAATTTGTATTGAAATACATATACAAAATACACATCAAATAATGTAAATTTGAATGAAAATATATAAACAAATACACTTAAAATAACGTAAATTTGTATAAAATATATATGCAAGATACACATTAAATAATGTAAATGTGTATAAAAAATATATATACAAAAAACAAATAGAATAATGTAAAATCGTATCAAAATAAATACACAGAATATCAATAAAATAATGTAAATTTGTATGAAAATAAAGATGCAAAATTCCCAAAAATTATCGCATTTTTTATAAAAATATATTTACCAAAATACACATAAAATATTTAAATTTGTATTGAAATAAATATACAAAATACATATACAGTAAGGTAAATTTGTATTGAAAGAGATATTCAAAAATACATATAAAACAATGTAAATTTGTTTCAAAATATATATACGAATACACATAAAATAAAGTAGATTTCTATAGAAATATATATACAAAATACATATGAAATTATGTAAATACGTATAAAAATATATACAAAATACATATCAAATAATGTAAATTCGTGTCAAAATAAATAAAGAAAATATCATGAAAACATACTGTATTTTTATGAAAAAACATAATAGATAATAACTTTGTATAAAATATATATGCAAGATACACATTAAATAATGTAAATATGTATAAAAAGTATATACAAAAAACAAATTGAATAATGTAACATCATATCAAAATAAATACACTGAATATTAATAAAATAATGTAAATTTGTATGAAAATAAAGATGCAAAATTCCTATAAAATAGCGCATTTCTTATAAAATATATATACCAAAATACACATAAAATATTTAAATTTGCATTGAAATAAATATACAAAATGCACATACAATAAGGTAAATTTGTATTGAAAGAGATATGCAAAAATACATATAAAACAATGTAAATTTGTTTCAAAATATATATACGAATACAAATAAAAAAACGTAGATTTCTATAAAAATATATATACAAAATACACATAAAATTAAGTAAATACGTATAAAAAAATGTATACAAAATACACATAAAATAATGTAATTTCGAATTAAAATAAATGTAAATTTGAATGAAAATATAAAAACAAATACACTTAAAATAACGTAAATTTGTATAAAATATATATGCAAGATACACATTAAATAATGTAAATGTGTATAAAAAAATATATACAAAAAACAAATAGAATAATGTAAAATCGTATCAAAATAAATACACAGAATATCAATAAAATAATGTAAATTTGTATGAAAATAAAGATGCAAAATTCCCAAAAATTATCGCATTTTTTATAAAAATATATATACCAAAATACACATAAAATATTTAAATTTGTATTGAAATAAATATACAAAATGCATATACAGTAAGGTAAATTTGTATTAAAAGAGATATTCAAAAATACATATAAAACAATGTAAATTTGTTTCAAAATATATATACGAATACACATAAAATAAAGTAGATTTCTATAGAAATATATATACAAAATACATATGAAATTATGTAAATACGTATAAAAATATATATACAAAATACATATCAAATAATGTAAATTCGTGTCAAAATAAATAAACAAAATATCATGAAAAGAATGTGTATTTGTATGAAAATAGATAATAGATAATAAATTTGTATAAAATATATATGCAAGATACACATTAAATAATGTAAATATGTATAAAAAAGTATATACAAAAAACAAATAGAATAATGTAAAATCGTATCAAAATAAATACACCGAATATTAATAAAATAATGTAAATTTGTATGAAAATAAAGATGCAAAATTCCCATAAAATAGCGCATTTTATAAAATATATATACCAAAATACACATAAAATATTTAAATTTGCATTGAAATAAATATACAAAATGCACATACAATAAGGTAAATTTGTATTGAAAGATATGCAAAATAACATATAAAACAATGTAAATTTGTTTCAAAATATATATACGAATACAAATAAAAAAACGTAGATTTCTATAAAAATATATATACAAAATACACATAAAATTAAGTAAATACGTATAAAAAATGTATACAAAATACACATAAAATAATGTAAATTCGAATTAAAATAAATAAACAAAATACTAATAAAAGAATGTGTATTTGGATAAATATAAATATAAAAAATACACATACAAAATAAACATAAAATAAGGTAGATTTGTAATAAAATATATGTACAAAATACACATAAAATAATGTAAATTTATATGAAAATATATATACAAATACACATAAAATACCATGAATTTGTATAAAAATATATATTCAAAATAAATATTAAATAATGTAAAAGCGTATAAAAATATATATACAAAGTACATATAAAATAATGTAAATTGGTATCAATATAAATCAACAAAACACCAATAAAATAATATATATATATGAATGAAAATAAATTTACAAAATACACATAACATAACTCAAATTTATATTAAAATATATACAAAAATAGAAATAATTTGAGTTTGTATGAAAATAGATATACAAAATATACATAAAACTCGGTAAATTTCTTTTGAAATGTATATACAAAATACCCACAAAATATTGTAAATTTGTGTCAAAATATATAAAGAAATACATATAAAATAACGTAAATTTGTATGAAAAATATATACTAAATACACATAGAATAATGTCAATTCGTATCAAAATGAATGAGCAGAATATCAATTAAATAATGTAAATTTGTATGAAAATAAAGATGCAAAACCCAAAAATAAAGCATATGTTTATAAAATACAGATACAAAAATACACATCGAATAATTAAATTTGTATTAAAATTAATATACAAAATGCGTATATAATAAGGTAAATTTGTATTGAAAAATATGCAACATACACGTTTACTCATACAAATTTATATTATTTTATTGGTATTTTGTTTATTTATTTTGATACGAATTACATGATTATATGTGTATTTTGTACATATTTTTATACGTATTTACATTATTTAATGTGTATTTTGTTTATATATTTTCATACAAATTTACGTTATTATATGTGTATTTGTATAAATATTTTGATACAAATTTACTTTATTTCATGTATTTTGTATATATATTTCAATTCAAATTTAGCTTATTTTGTGTGTATTTTGTATATATTTTCATACAAATTTAATTACTTCTGTGTATTTTTGTATATAGTTTTATATAAATTTACGTTATTTTATGTGTATTTTGTATATTTATATTTATACAAATACACATTCTTTTATTGGTATTTTGTTTATTTATTTTGATACGAATTTACATTATTTTATGTGTATTTTGTATACATTTTTTATACGTATTTACTTCATTTTATGTGTATTTTGTATATATATTTTTATAGAAATCTACGTTATTTTATGTGTATTCGTATATATATTTTGAAACAAATTTACATTGTTTTATATGTATTTTGCATATCTATTTCAATACAAATTTACCTTATTGTATGTGTTTTTTGTATATTTATTTTAATACAAATTTAATTTTTTGATCTGTATTTTGGTATATTTATTTTTATAAATGCGTTATTTTATGGGTATTTTGCTTCTTTATTTTCAAACAAATTTACATTATTTTATTAATATTCTGTGTATTTATTTTGATACGATTTTACATTATTCTATTTGTGTTTTGTACATATTTTTTTTATACAAATTTATGTTATTTTAAGTGAATTTGTTTATGTATTTTCATTCAAATTTACATTATTTTATGTGTATTTTGTGTATGTATTTCAATACAAATTTACCTAATTTTATGTGTATTTTGTATATTTATTTTCATACAAATTTTAAATATTTTTGTGTATTTTTGTATATAGTTTGATACAAATTTAGGTTATTTTATGTGTATTTTGTATATCTATTTTCATACAAATACACATTCTTTTATTGATATTTTGTTTATTTATTTTGAGGCGAGTTTTATGTGAATTTGTTTTCATTTCATACAAATTTACATTATTTTATGTGTATTTTGTACATGTATTTAAATACAAATTTAACTAATTATATGTGTATTTTGTATATCTATTTTCATACAAATTGAAATTTTTTTTTTGTTTTTTTGTATATATTTTTATTCAAATTTTCGTAATCTCATAAAAAATATATATACCAAAATACACATAAAATATTTAAATTTGCATTGAAATAAATATACAAAATGCACATACAATAAGGTAAATTTGTATTGAAAGAGATATGCAAAAATACATATAAAACAATGTAAATTTGTTTCAAAATATATATACGAATACAAAAAAAAAACGTAGATTTCTATAAAAATATATATACAAAATACACATAAAATTAAGTAAATACGTATAAAAAAATGTATACAAAATACACATAAAATAATGTAAATTCGAATTAAAATAAATAAACAAAATACCAATAAAAGAATGGGTATTTGGATAAATATAAATATACAAAATACACATACAAAATAAACATAAAATAAGGTAGATTTGCAAAAAAATATATGTACAAAATACACATAAAATAATGTAAATTTATATAAAAATATATATACAAATACACATAAAATACCATGAATTTGTATAAAAATATATATTCAAAATAAATATTAAATAATGTAAAAGCGTATATAAATATATATACAAATACAGATACAAAAATACACATCGAATAATTAAATTTGTATTAAAATTAATATACAAAATGCGTATATAATAAGGTAAATTTGTATTGAAAAAATATGCAACATACACGTTTACTCATACAAATTTATATTATTTTATTGGTATTTTGTTTATTTTGATACGAATTACATGATTATATGTGTATTTTGTACATATTTTTTATACGTATTTACATTATTTAATGTGTATTTTGTTTATATATTTTCATACAAATTTACGTTATTATATGTGTATTTGTATAAATATTATGATACAAATTTACTTTATTTCATTTATTTTGTATATATATTTCAATTCAAATTTAGCTTATTTTGTGTGTATTTTGTATATATTTTCATACAAATTTAATTACTTCAGTGTATTTTTGTATATAGTTTTATATAAATTTACGTTATTTTATGTGTATTTTGAATATTTATATTTATACAAATACAACTTCTTTTATTGTTATTTTGTTTATTTATTTTGATACGAATTTACATTGTTTTATGTTTTTTTTGTATACATTTTTTTATACGTATTTACTTCATTTTATGTGTATTTTGTATATATATTTTTTATAGAAATCTACGTTATTTTATGTGTATTCGTATATATATTTTGAAACAAATTTACATTGTTTTATATGTATTTTGCATATCTATTTCAATACAAATTTACCTTATTGTATGTGTTTTTTGTATATTTATTTTAATACAAATTTAATTTTTTGATGTGTATTTTGGTATATATATTTTTATAAACAAAAAAAATGCGTTATTTTATGGGTATTTTTCTTCTTTATTTTCATACAAATTTACATTATTTTATTAATATTTTGTGTATTTATTTTGATACGATTTTACATTATTCTATTTGTGTTTTGTACATATTTTTTTTATACAAATTTACGTTATTTTAAGTGTATTTGTTTATGTATTTTCATTCAAATTTACATTATTTTATGTGTATTTTGTGTATGTATTTTAATACAAATTTACCTAATTTTATGTGTATTTTGTATATTTATTTTTGATACAAATTTAAAATATTTTTGTGTATTTTTGTATATAGTTTGATACAAATTTTGGTTATTTTATGTGTATTTTGTATATCTATTTTCATACAAATACACATTTTTTTATTGATATTTTGTTTATTTATTTTGACGCGAATTTTATGTGAATTTGTTTTCATTTCATACAAATTTACATTATTTTATGTGTATTTTGTACATGTATTTAAATACAAATTTAACTAATTATATGTGTATTTTGTATATCTATTTTCATACAAATTGAAATTTATTTTTTTGTTTTTTTGTATATATTTTTATTCAAATTTTCGTAATCTTATAAAAATATATAACAAAATACACATAAAATATTTAAATTTGCATTGAAATAAATATACAAAATGCACATACAATAAGGTAAATTTGTATTGAAAGAGATATGCAAAAATACATATAAAACAATGTAAATTTGTTTCAAAATATATATACGAATACAAATAAAAAAACGTAGATTTCTATAAAAAATATATATACAAAATACACTTAAAATTAAGTAAATACGTATAAAAAAAATGTATACAAAATACACATAAAATAATGTAAATTCGAATTAAAATAAATAAACAAAATACCAATAAAAGAATGTGTATTTGTATAAATATAAATATACAAAATACACATACAAAATAAACATAAAATAAGGTAGATTTGTTAAAATATATATGTACAAAATACACATAAAATAATGTAAATTTATATAAAAATATATATACAAATACACATAAAATACCATGAATTTGTATAAAAATATATATTCAAAATAAATATTAAATAATGTAAAAGCGTATAAAAATATATATACAAAGTACATATAAAATAATGTAAATTCGTATCAATATAAATCAACAAAACACCAATAAAATAATATATATTTGAATGAAAATAAATTTACAAAATACACATAACATAACTAAAATTTGTATTAAAATATATACAAAAATACATAGAAATAATTTGAGTTTGTATGAAAATAGATATACAAAATACACATAAAACTAGGTAAATTTATTTTGAAATGTATATACAAAATACCATAAAATATTGTAAATTTGTGTCATAATATATAAGCAAATACACATAAAATAACGAAAATTTGTATGAAAATATATACAAAATACACATAGAATAATGTCAATTCGTATCAAAATGAATGAGCAGAATATCAATAAAATAATGTAAATTTGTATGAAAATAAAGATGCAAAATACCCAAAAAATAAAGCAGATGTTTATAAAAATACAGATACAAAAATACACATCGAATAATTAAATTTGTATTAAAATTAATACACAAAATACGTATATAATAAGGTAAATTTGTATTGAAAAAATATGCAACATACACGTTTACTCATACAAATTTATATTATTTTATTGGTATTTTGTTTATTTATTTTGATACGAATTACATGATTATATGTGTATTTTGTACATATTTTTTAAACATAAAATAACGTAAATTTGTATGAAAAATATATACAAAATACACATAGAATAAAGTAAATTCTTATCAAATGAATGAGCAGAATATCAATAAATAATGTAAATTTTATGAAAATAAAGATGCAAATTCCCAAAAAATAAAGCATATGTTTATAAAAATACAGATACAAAAATACACTTCGAATAATTAAATTTGTATTAAAATTAATATACAAAATGCTTATATAATAAGGTAAATTTGTATTGAAAAAATATGCATCATTCACGTTTACTCATACAAATTTATATTATTTTATTGGTATTTTGTTTATTTATTTTGATACGAATTACATGATTATATGTGTATTTTGTACATATTTTTTTAGACGTATTTACATTATTTAATGTGTATTTTGTTTATATATTTTCATACAAATTTACGTTATTATATGTGTATTTGTATAAATATTTTGATACAAATTTACTTTATTTCATGTATTTTGTATATATATTTCAATTCAAATTTAGTTTATTTCGTGTGTATTTTGTATATATTTTCATACAAATTTAATTACTTTTGTGTATTTTTGTATATAGTTTTATATAAATTTACGTTATTTTATGTGTATTTTGTATATTTATATTCATACAAATACACATTCTTTTATTGGTATTTTGTTTATTTATTTTGATACGAATTTACATTATTTTATGTGTATTTTGTATACATTTTTTATACGTATTTACTTCATTTTATGTGTATTTTGTATATATATTTTTATAGAAATCTACGTTATTTTATGTGTATTCGTATATATATTTTGAAACAAATTTACATTGTTTTATATGTATTTTGCATATCTATTTCAATACAAATTTACCTTATTGTATGTGTTTTTTGTATATTTATTTTAATACAAATTTAATTTTTTGATGTGTATTTTGGTATATATATTTTTATAAATAAAAAAAATGCGTTATTTTATGGGTATTTTGCTTCTTTATTTTAATACAAATTGACATTATTTTATTAATATTCTGTGTATTTATTTTGATACGATTTTACATTATTCTATTTGTGTTTTGTACATATTTTTTTATACAGATTTACGTTAGTTTAAGTGTATTTGTTTATGTATTTTCATTCAAATTTACATTATTTTATGTGTATTTTGTGTAGGTATTTCAATACAAATTTACCTAATTTTATGTGTATTTTGTATATTTAATTTCATACAAATTTAAAATATTTTTGTATATTTTTGTATATAGTTTGACACAAATTTAGGTTATTGTATGTGTATTTTGTATATCTATTTTCATACAAATACACATTCTTTTATTGATATTTTGTTTATTTATTTTGACGCGAATTTACATTATTTAATGTTTATTTTGTATATATATTTTTATACGTATTTACATCATTTCATGTGTATTTTGTATAGTTTTAAACAAATTCATATTATTTAATGTGTATTTTGTATATATATATTTATACAAATACACATTCTTTTATTGGTATTTTGTTTATTTATTTTGATACTAATTTACATTATTTTATTTGTATTTTGTATACATTTTTTATACGTATTTACTTAATTTTATATGTATTTTGTATATATATTTTTATAGAAATCTACCTTATTTCATGTGTATTCGTATATATATTTTGAAACAAATTTACATTGTTTATATGTATTTTGCTTATTTATTTTTATGTATTCTGTATTTATTTTTGTTATACATAGAATAATGTAAAATCGTATCAAAATAAGTACACAGAATATCAATAAAATAATTTAAATTAGTATGAAAATAAAGATGCAAAATACCCATAAGATAAAGCATTTTTTTTTTAAATACATATACAAAAATACACAAAGAATAATTAAATTTGTATTAAAATTAATATACAAAATGCACACATACAATAAGGTAAATTTGTATTGAAAAAAAAACGCAAAACACAAATAAAACAGTGTAAATTTGTTTCAAAATATATATACGAATACACATAAAATAACGTAGATTTCTATAGAAATATACATACATAATACACATGAAATTATGTAAATACGTATAAAAATATATATATAAAATACATATTAAGTAATGTAAATTCGTGACAAAATAAATAAACAAAATATCATGAAAAGAATGTGTATTTGTATGAAAATAAATAATAGATAATAAATTTGTATGAAATATATGCAAGATACACATTAAATAATATAAATATGTATAAAAAAAATATATACAAAAAACAAATAGAATAATGTGAAATCGTATCAAAATAAATACACCGAATATTAATAAAATAATGTAAATTTGTATGAAAATAAAGATGCAAAATTCCCATCAAATAGCGCATTTCTTATAAAAATATATATACCAAAATACACATAAAATATTTAAATTTGTATTGAAGTAAATATACAAAATGCACATACAATAAGGTGAACTTGTATTGAAAGAGATATGCAAAAATACATATAAAACAATGTAAATTTGTTTCAAAATATATATACGAATACACATAAAAAACGTAGATTTCTATAAAAATATATATACAAAATACACATAAATTAAGTAAATACGTATACAAATAGATATACAAAATACAAATTGGCCTAACTTTATGTGTATTTTGCATATCTATTTTCAAACAAACTTAAATTATTTTTGTGTATTTTTGTATATATTTTTATACAAATTTTAGTTATTTGATTTGTTTTTTGTATATATATTTTCCTACAAATATACATTCTTTTATTGGAATTTCGTGTATTTAATTTTTTACAAATTTTCATTATTTTATGTGTATTTTGTATATATATTTTTCTACGTATTTAAATTATTTTATGTGTATTTTATATATACATTTTCATAAAAATTTACGTTATTTTATTGTGTGTATTCGTATATATTTTGAAACAAATTTTATACAAATTTATGTTATTTTATGTGTATTTGAATATATATTTTCATAAAAATTTATATTATTTCATGTGTATTTTTACATATATTTTATTGCAAATTTACCTTATTATATGTTTATTTTGTATATTTATTTCATTCAATTTTAAATTATTTAATGTGTATTTTTGTATTTGTATTTGTATCGTAAATTTGTATAAAACTATATACAAAAATACACAGAACAAATACACATTCTTTTATTGGTATTTTGTTTATTTATTTTGTTTCGAATTTATATTATTTTATGTGTATTTTGTTTACATTTTTTTTATACGTATTTACCTAATTTTATGTGTATTTTGTATATATATTTTTATAGAAATCTACGTTATTTTATGTCTATTCGTATATATTTTGAAACAAATTTACAATTTTTTATATGTATTTTTGCATATCTCTTTCAACAGAAGTTTACCTTATTGCATGTGCATTTTGTATATTTATTTCTTTACAAATTTAAATATTTTATGTGTATTTTGGTATATATATTTTTATAAGAAATGCGCTATTTGATGGGAATTTTGCATCTTTATTTTCATACAAATTTACATTATTTTATTAATATTCGGTGTATTTATTTTGATACGATTTTATATTATTCTATTTGTTTTTTGTATATATTTTTTTTTATACATATTTGCATTATTTAATGTGTATCTTGCATATATATTACATACAAATTTATTATCTATTATTTATTTTCATACAAATACACATTATTTTCATAATATTTTGTTTATTTATTTTGTCACGAATTTACATTACTTAATATGTATTTTATATATATATATATATATATATATATATATATATATATATATATATATATATATATATATATATATATATATATAGATATATATATATATATATATATATATATATATATATATTTATACGTATTTACATAATTTCATGTGTATTTTGTATATATATTTCTATAGAAATCTACGTTATTTTATGTGTATTCGTATATATATTTTGAAACAAATTTACACTGGTTTATTTGTATTTTGCGTTTTTTTTTCAATACAAATTTACCTTATTGTATGTGTGCATTTTGTATATTAATTTTAATACAAATATAATTATTCTATGTGTATTTTTGTATATGTATTTAAAAAAAAAAGCTTTATCTTATGGGAATTTTGCATCTTTATTTTCATACAAATTTAAATTATTTTATTGATATTCTGTGTACCTATTTTGATACGATTTTACATTATTCAATGTATAACAAAAATAAATACAGAATACACAAAAATAGATATGCAAAATACATATAAACAATGTAAATTTGTTTCAAAATATATATACGAATGCACATGAAATAAGGTAGATTTCTATAAAAATATATATGCAAAATACACATAAAATTAAGTAAATACGTATAAAAAATGTATACAAAATACACATAAAATAATGTAAATTAGTATCAAAATAAATAAACAAAATACCAATAAAAGAATGTGTATTTGTATAAATATATATACAAAATACACATTAAATAATATAAATTTATTTAAAACTATCCAAAATACACATGAAATGATGTAAATCCGTATAAAAATATATATACAAAATACACATTAAATAATGTAAATTTGCGTCAAAAGAAATAAACAAAATATCAATAAAAGAATGTGTATTTGTATGAAAATAGATATACAAAATACACATAAAATAACCTAAATTTGTATCAAACTATATACAAAAATACACAAAAATATTTTAAATTTGTATGAAAATAAATATACAAAATACACATAAAATTTGGTAAATTTGTATGGAAATACATATACAAATTACGCATAAAATAATGTAAATTTGAATGAAAATACATAAACAAATACACTTAAAATAACGTAAATTTGTATAAAAAAATATATACAAAACACAAATAGAATAATGTAAAATCATATCAAAATAAATACACAGAATATTAATAAAATAATGTAAATTTGTATGAAAATAAAGAGGCAAAATACCCATAAAATAATGCATTTTTTTATTTATAAAAATATATATACCAAAATACACATAAAAAAATTAGATTTGTATTAAAATAAATATATAAAAAACACATACAATAAGGTAAATTTGTATTGAAATAGATACGCAAAATAAATATAAAGCAATGTAAATTTGTTTCAAAATATGTATACGAATACACATAAAATAACGTAGATTTCTATAAATATATATATATATATATATATATATATATATATATATATATATATATATATATATATATATATATATATATATATATATATATATATATATATATATATATATATATATATATATATATATATACAAAATACACATAAAATGAAGTAAATACGTATAAAAAAATGTATACAAAATACACATAAAATAATGTAAATTCGTATCAAAATAAATAAACAAAATACCAATAAAAGAATGTGTATTTGTATAAATATAAATATACAAAATACACATAAAATAACGTAAATTTATATAAAACTATATACATAAATACACAGAAGTAATTAAATTTGTATGAAAATATATACAAAATACACACAAAATAAGCTAAATTTGAATTGAAATATATATACAAAATACATTAAATAAAGTAAATTTGTATCAAAATATTTATACAAATACACATATAATAACGTAAATTTGTATGAAAATATATAAACAAAATACACATTAAATAATGTAAATACGTATAAAAAAATGTGTACAAAATACACATATAATCATGTAATTCGTATCAAAATAAATAAACAAAATACCAATAAAATAATATAAATTTGTATGAGTAAACGTGTATGTTGCATATTTTTTCAATACAAATTTACCTTATTATATACGCATTTTGTATATTAATTTTAATACAAATTTAATTATTCGATGTGTATTTTTGTATCTGTATTTTTATAAACATATGCTTTATTTTTTTGTTTTTTTGCATCTTTATTTTCATACAAATATACATTATTTTATTGATATTCTGCTCATTCATTTTGATACGAATTGACATTATTCTATGTGTATTTTGTATATATTTTTCATACAAATTTACGTTATTTTATATGTATTTGTTTATATATTTTAACACAAATTTACAATATTTTATGGCTATTTTGTATATACATTTCAAAAGAAATTTACCTAGTTTTATGTGTATTTTATATATCTATTTTCATACAAAATCAAATTATTTCTATGTATTTTTGTATATATTTTAATACAAATTTTAGTTATGTTATGTGTATTTTGTAAATTTATTTTCATTCATATATATATGTTATTTTATTGGTGTTTTGTTGATTTATATTGATACGAATTTACATTATTTTACATGTACTTTGTATATATATTTTTATACGCTTTTACATTATTTTATATTTATTTTGAATATATATTTTTATACAAATTCATGGTATTTTATGTGTATTTGTATATATATTTTCATATAAATTTACATTATATTATGTGTATTTTGTACATATATTTTATTACAAATCTACCTTATTTTATGTTTATTTTATATATGTATTTTTTATATTTATATTTATCCAAAAACACATTCTTTTATTGGTATTTTGTTTATTTATTTTAAATCGAATTTACATTATTTTATGTGTATTTTGTATACATTTTTTTTATACGTATTTACTTAATTTTATGTGTATTTTGTATATATATTTTTTATAGAAATCTACGTTTTTATTTGTATTCGTATATATATTTTGAAACAAATTTACATTGTTTTATATGTATTTTTGCATATCTCTTTCAATACAAATTTACCTTATTGTATGTGCATTTTGTATATTTATTTCAATACAAATTTAAAAATTTTATGTGTATTTTGGTATATATATTTTTATAAGAAATGCGCTATTTTATGGGAATTTTGCATCTTTATTTTCATACAAATTTACATTATTTTATTAATATTCAGGGTATTTATTTTGATACGAATTTACAATATTCTATTTGTTTTTTGTATATACTTTTTTATACATATTTACATTATTTAATGAGTATCTTGCAAATATATTTTATACAAATTTATTATCTATTATCTATTTTTATACAAATACACATTCTTTACATGATATTTTGTTTATTTATTTTGACACGAATTTACATTATTTGATATGTATTTTGTATATAAATTTTATACGTATTTACATAATTTTATATGTATTTTGTATATATATTTCTATAGAAATCTACTTTATTTTATGTGTATTCGTATATATATTTTGAAACAAATTTACATTGTTTTATATGTATTTTTGAATATCTCTTTTAATACAAATTTACCTTACTGTATATGCATTTTGTATATTTATTTCAATACAAATTTAAATATTTTATGTGTATTTTGGTATATTTATTTTTATAAAAAATGCGATAATTTTGGGGAATTTTGCATCTTTATTTTCATACAAATTTACATTATTTTATTGATATTCTGTGTATTTATTTTGATACGATTTTACATTATTCTATTTGTTTTTTGTATATATTTTTTTATACACATTTACATTATTTAATGTGTATCTTGCATATATAGTTTATACAAATTTACGTTATTTTAAGTGTATTTGTTTTATATTTTCATTCAAATTTACATTTATTTTAATTGAATTTACATTATTTTATGTGTATTTTGCATACATTTTTTATACGTATTTACTTAATTTTATGTGTATTTTGTATATATATTTTTATAGAAATCTACGTTTTTTTATTTGTATTCGTATATATATTTTGAAACAAATTTACATTGTTTTATATGTATTTTTGCATATCTCTTTCAATACAAATTTACCTTATTGTATGTGCATTTTGTATATTTATTTCAATGCAAATTTAAATATTTTATGTGTATTTTGGTATATATATTTTATAAGAAATGCGCTATTTTATGGGAATTTTGCATCTTTATTTTCATACAAATTTACATTATTTTATTAATATTCGGTGTATTTATTTTGATACGATGTTACATTATTCTATTTGTTTTTTGTATATACTTTTTTTTATAAATATTTGCATTATTTAATGTGTATCTTGCATATATATTTTATACAAATTTATTATCTAGTATCTATTTTCATACAAATACACATTCTTTTCATGATATTTTGTTTATTTATTTTGACACGAATTTACATTATTTGATATGTATTTTGTATATATATTTTTATACGTATTTACATAATTTCATATTTATTTTGTATATATATTTCTATAGAAATCTACTTTATTTTATGTGTATTCGTATATATATTTTGAAACAAATTTACATTGTTTTATATGTATTTTTGAATATCTCTTTCAATACAAATTTACCTTACTGTATATGTATTTTGTATATTTATTTCAATACAAATTTAAATATTTGATGTGTATTTTGGTAAATATATTTTTAAAAAAAATATATACTTATACACACAATAAAATAACGTATTTTTTTATGAAAATGTATATACAAAATACACATAAAATAATTTAAATACGTAGAAAAATATATATACAAAAAACACATAAAATAATGTAAATTTGTATGAATATATAAACAAATACACATAAAATAATGTAAATTTGGATAAAATATATATACAAAATGAACATTAACTAATGTAAATATATATAAAAAAAATATACAAAATACACATAGAATAATGTTAAATCGAATCAAAATAAATAAAGAGAATATCAATAAAATAATGTAAATTTGTATGAAAATAAAGATGCAAAATATCCATATAATAACGCATATTTGCATAAAAATATATATACAAAAATACATATAAAATAGTTAAATTTGTATTAAAATAAATATACAAAATGCACGTACAATAAAGTAAATTTGTATTTAAATAGATATGCAAAATACACATCAATAATGTAAATTTGTATCAAAATATATATACGAATACTCATAAAATAGAGTAAATTTCTATGAAAATACATACAAAATAGATATACAAAATACACATATAACTAGTTAAATTTGTATTTAAATACATGTACAAAACACACATAAAATAATGTAGATTTGTATGAAATGAAAACAAATACATTTTATATAAAATATATATACAAAATACACATAGAATAATGTAAAATCATATCAAAATAAATACACAGAATATCAATAAAATAATGTAAATTTGTATGAAAATAAAGATGCAAAAAACCCATAAAATAAAGCATATTTTTATAAAAATACATATACAAAAATACACATAGATTAATCAAATTTGTATTAAAATTAATATACAAAATGCACATACAATAAGGTAAATTTGTATTGAAAAAATATGCAAAATACACATAAAATAATGTAAATTTGTTTCAAAAAATATATACAAATACACATAAAATAACGCAGATTTCTATAGAAATATATATACAAAATAAACTTGAAATAATGTAAATACGTATAAAAATATATATACAAAATACACATTAAATAATATTAATTCGTGTCAAAATAAATAAACAAAATATCATGAAAAGAATGTGTATTTGTATGAAAATAGATATACAAAATACACATAAAATAACCTAAATTTGTATAAAACTATATACAAAAATACACAAAAATAATTTAAACTTGTATGAAAATAAATATACAAAAAACATATAAAAATAGGTAAATTTGTATTGAAATACATATACAAAATACCCATAAAATAATGTAAATTTGAATGAAAATATATAAACATATAGACTTAAAATAACGTAAATTTGTATCAAATATATAATCAAAAAACACATTAAATAATGTAAATATGAATAAAAAAATATATACAAAACACAAATAAAATAATGGAAAATCGTATCAAAATAAATACAGAAAATATTAATAAAATAATGTATATATGTGTGAAAATTAAGATGCAAAATACCCATAAAATAACGCATTTTTTATAAAAATATAAATACGAAAAAACATAAAATATTTGATTTTGTTTTAAAATAAATAGATATACAAAATACACATAAAATAAGCAAAATTTGAATTGAAATATATATACAAAATACATAAAATAATGTAAATTTGTATCAAAATACCTATTCAAATACACATATAGTAACGTAAATTTGTATAAAAATATATAAACAAAATACACATTAAATAATGTAAATACGTATAAAAAATGTACAAAATACACAAATAATCATGTAATTCGTATCAAAATAAATAGACAAAATACCAATAAAATAATGTAAATTTCTATTAGAAAACATATACAAAATACACATAAATAACGCAAATATCAATAAAAATATATATAATATAATATACTTTTATTCATATTTAAAATATTTAATGTATATTTTGTATATATATTTTATCCAAATGTACGTTATTTTATATGTATTTGTTTATATATTTTCATATAAATTTACATTATTTTATGTGAGTTTTGTATATGTATTTCAATACAAATTTGCCTAACTTTATGTGTATTTTGCAAATCTATTTTCAAACAAATTTAAATTATTTTTGTGTATTTTTGTATATATTTTTATACAAATTTTAGTTATTTTATTTGTTTTTTGTATATATATTTTCCTACAAATATACATTCTTTTATTGGAATTTTGTGTATTTAATTTTTTACGAATTTACATTATTTTATGTGTATTTTGTATATATATTTTTCTACGTATTTAAATTATTTTATGTGTATACATTTTCATAAAAATTTACGTTATTTTATTGTGTGTATTCCTATATATTTTGAAACAAATTTTATACAAATTCATATTATTTTATGTCTATTTGTATATATATTTTCATACAAATTTATATTATTTTATGTGTATTCTTACATATATTTTATTACAAATTTACCTTATTTTATGTTCATTTTGTATATTTATTTCATTCAATTTTAAATTATTTAATGTGTATATTTGTATTTGTATTTAGGTTATTTTATGTGTGTTTTCTATATATATTTTCATCCAAAATAACATTATTTTATTGTTATTTTCTTAATTTAACTCGATACGAATTTAGATTATTTCATAGGTATTTTGTATACATATTTTTATACTCATTTACATTATCTAATGTGTGTTTTGTATATATTTTTTTATGCAAACTAATTTTATGTGCATTTTTGTACATATATTTTTATAGAAACTTAAAACGTTATTTTATGTGTATTTTGTATATGTTTTCTCATACAAATTTACATTATTTAATTAGTTTTTTGTTGATTTATTTTGATACGAATGACTTGATTATTGGTGTATTTTGTAAATATTTTTTTATACGTATTTACATTACTTAATGTGTATTTTGTATATATATTTTTTTTACAAATTTACGTTATTATGTGTATTTGTTAAAAATATTTTGAAACGAATTTACTTTATTTTATGTATTTTGTATATATATTTCAATTCAAATTTAGCTTATTTTGTGTGTATTTTGTATATCTATTTTCATACAAATTTAATTACTTCTGTGTATTTTTGTATATAGTTTTATACAAATTTACGTTATTTTATGTGCATTTTGTATATTTATATTTATACAAATACACATTCTCTTATTGGTATTTTGTTTATTTATATTTATACGAGTTTACATTATTTTATGTGTATTTTGAATACATTTTTGTTTCGTATTTACTTAATTTTATTTGTATTTTGTATATATATATTTATAGAAATCTACGTTATTTTATGTGTATTCGTATATATATTTTGAAACAAATTTACATTGTTTTATATGTTTTTTGCATATTTATTTCAATACAAATTTACCTTATTGTATGTGCATTTTGTATATTTATTTTAATACAAATTCAAATATTTTATGTGTATTTTGGTATATATTATTTTTAAAAAAATGCGTTATCTTATAGGTATTTTGCATCTTAGTTTTCATACAAATATACATTATTTTATTAATATTCTGTGTATATATTTTGATACGATTTTATATTATACTATTTGTGTTTTGTAAATATTTTTTTATACATATTTTCATTATTTAATGTGTATTTTTTATATACATTTTATACAAATTAACGTCATTTTAAGTGTATTTGTTTGTATAATTTCATTCAAATTTACATTATTTTAAGAGTATTTTGTATATATATTTCAATACAAATTTATCTAATTTTATGTGTATTTTGTATATTTATTTTCATACAAACTTAAATTATTTTTGTGTTTTTTTGTATATACATATAGAGTAAATTTCTATGAAAATATATATTCAAAATATATATAAAATTATGTAAATAAGTATAAAAATATATATATCAAATACACCTAAAAAAATGAAAATTCGTATCAAAATAAATAAACAAAATTCCGATAAAAGAACGTATATTTGAAGGAAAATAAATATACAAAATACACATAAAATTACGAAAATTTGAATAAAAGTATATACAAAAAAACAAAAAAATAAATTTCAGTTTGTATGAAAATAGATATACAAAATACACATATAATTAGTTAAATTTGTATTTAAATACATGTATATTTGATACAAATTTAAGTAATTTTAAGTCTATATGATTATATATTTTCATTCAAATTTACATTATTTTCAGTGTATTTTGTATATGTATTTCAATACAAATTTACCTATTTTTATATGTTTTTTGTATATTTGTTTTCATACAAGTTTAAATTATTTTTGTGTATTTTTGTATATAGTTTTATACAAATTTAGGTTATTTTATGTGTATTTTATATATCTATTTTCATACAAATACACATTCTTTTCATGGTATTTTGTTTATTTGAATAAAAGTATATACAAAAAAACAAAAAAATAAATTTCAGTTTGTATGAAAATAGATATACAAAATACACATATAATTAGTTAAATTTGTATTTAAATACATGTATATTTGATACAAATTTAAGTAATTTTAAGTCTATATGATTATATATTTTCATTCAAATTTACATTATTTTCAGTGTATTTTGTATATGTATTTCAATACAAATTTACCTATTTTTATATGTTTTTTGTATATTTGTTTTCATACAAGTTTAAATTATTTTTGTGTATTTTTTTATATAGTTTTATACAAATTTAGGTTATTTTATGTGTATTTTATATATCTATTTTCATACAAATACACATTCTTTTCATGGTATTTTGTTTATCTATTTAATGCGTATTTTGTATATATATTTTTATACGTATTTACATTATTTCAAGTGTTATTTGTATATATATTTCTATAGAAATCTGTGTTATTTTATGTGTATTCGTATATATATTTTGAAACAAATTTACATTGTTTTATATGTATTTTGCATATTTTTTCAATACAAATTTACCTTATTGTATGTGCATTTTGTATATTAATTTTAATACAAATTTGATTAATCTATGTGTATTTTTGTAAATGTATTTTTATAAAAATATGCTTTATTTTATTGGTATTTTGCATCTTTATTTTCATACAAATTTATATTATTTTATTGATATTCTGTGTATTTATTTTGATATGTTTTTACATTATTCTATGTGTATTTTGTATATATATTTTATATAAAATGTATTTGTTTTCATTTTATACAAATCTACATTATTTTATGTGTTTTTTGTACATGTATTTAAATACAAATTTAACTAGTTATATGTGTATTTTGTATATCTATTTTGTATGTATATTTTAATAGAAATTTACTCTATTTTATGAGTATTCGTATATATATTTTGATACAAATTTACATTATTAATGTGTATTTTGCATATCTATTTCAATACAAATTTACTTTATTGTACGTGCATTTTGTATATTTATTTTAATACAAATTTAATTATTTTATATGTATTTTTGTATATATGTTTTTATGCAAATATGCGTTATTATGTGTATTTGTATAAGTATTTTGATAGAAATTTACATTATTTTATGTATTTTGTATATATATTTCAATTCAAATTTAGCTTATTTTATGTGTATTTTTTATATCTATCTATTTTAATACAAAATCAAATATTTTATGTTTTTTCGTATATATTTTTATAAAAAATGCGTTATTTTATGGGTATTTTGCATCTTAATTTTCATACAAATTTACAATATTTTATTAATATTTTCTGTATTTATTTTGATACGATTTTACATTATTTTATTTGTGTTTTGTATATATTTTTTTATACATATTTACATTATTTAATGTGTTTTTTGTATATATATTTGATACAAATTTACATTATTTTAAGTCTAGATGTTTATATATTTTCATTCAAATTTACATTATTTTATGTGTATTTTGTATATGTATTTCAATACAAATTTACCTAATTTTATATGTTTTTTGTATATTTATTTTCATACAAGTTTAAATTATTTTTGTGTATTTTTGTATATAGTTTTATACAAATTTAGGTTATTTTATGTGTATTTTGTATTTCTATTTTCATACAAATACACATTCTTTTCATGATATTTTTTTTATTTATTTTGACACGAATGAACATTATTTAATGTGTATTTTGTATATATATTTTTATACGTATTTACATTATTTCAAGTGTATTTTGTATATATATTTCTATAGAAATCCACGTTATTTTATGTGTATTCGTATATATATTTTGAAACAAATTTACATTGTTTTGTGTATTTTGCATATTTTTTCAATACAAATTTACCTTATTGTATATGCATTTTGTATATTAATTTTAATACAAATTTGATTAATCTATGTGTATTTTTGTATATGTATTTTTTTTTAAATATGCTTGATTTTATGGGTATTTTGCATCTTTATTTTCATACAAATTTACATTATTTTATTGATAGTCTGTGTATTTATTTTGATATTATTTTACATTATTCTATGTGTATTTTATATATATATTTTATATAAAATGTATTTGTTTTCATTTCATACAAATCTACATTATTTTATGTGTTTTTTGTACATGTATTTAAATACAAATTTAACTAGTTATATGTGTATTTTGTATATCTATTTTGTATGTATATTTTCATAGAAATTTAATCTATTTTATGAGTATTCGTATATATATTTTGATACAAATTTACATTATTGATGTGTATTTTGCATATTTATTTTAATACAAATTTACTTTATTGTACGTACATTTTGTATATTTATTTTAATACAAATTTAATTATTTTATATGTATTTTTGTATATATATTTTGATGCAAATATGCGTTATTATATGGATATTTTCCATCTTTATTTTCATACAAATTTACATTATTTTATTGATATTCTCTTTATTTATTTTGATGCGATTTAACATTATTCTATGTGTTTTTTGTATATATTTTTTTATACATATTTACATTATTTAATGTTCATTTTGTATATATTTTTTTATCCAAATTTACATTATTTTATGTGTATTTGTTTATATATTTTCATACATATTTACATTATTTTAGGTTTTTTTTGTATATATATTTTTCTACGTATTTAAATTATTTTATGTGTATTTTGTATATACATTTTCATAAAAAATTACGTTATTTTATGGTGTATAAGTATATATTTTGATACAAATTTTATACAAATTCATGTTATTTAATGTGTATTTGTATATTTATTTTCATTCAAATTTATATTATTTTGTGTACTTTTTCATATATTTCATTACAAATTTACATTATTTTATGTTTATTTTGTATATTTATTTCATTCAATTTTAAATTATTTTATGTGTAGATTTGTATTTGTATTTAGGTGATTTTATGTGTATTTTGTATATATATTTTCATCCAAAATTACTTTATTTTATTGGTATTTCTTAATTTAATTCGATACGAATTTAGATTATTTCATAGGTATTTTGTATACATATTTTTATACTCATTTACATTATCAAATGTGTGTTTTGTATATATATTTTTATGCAAATTTATCTAATATTCATTTTTGCACATATATTTTTATAGAAATTTGCGTTATTTTATGTATATAGTTTTATATAAATTTACGTTATTTTATCTGCATTTTGTATATTTATATTTATACAAATACACATTCTTTTATTGGTAAATTGTTTATTTACATTTCTACGAATCTACATTATTTTATGTGTATTTTGTATACATTTTTTTATACGTATTTACTTAATTTTATGTGTATTTTGTATATGTATTTTTATAGAAATCTACGTTATTTTATGTGTATTCGTATATATATTTTGAAACAAATTTCCTTTTTTTTATATGTATTTTCCATATCTATTTCAATACAAATTTACCATATTGTATGTGCATTTTGTATATTTATTTTAATAAAAGTTCAAATATTTAAGTTTGTTTTGGTATCAATAATTTTATAAAAAATGCGTTATTTTATAGGTATTTTGCATCTTAATTTTCATTTTATATGTACTTTGTATATATATTTTTATACGCTCTTACATTATTTAATATTTATTTTGAATATATATTTTTATACAAATTCATGGTATTTTATGTGTATTTGTATATATATTTTCATATAAATCTACATTATTGTATGTGTATTTTGTACATATATTTTATTACAAATCTTCCTTATTTTATGTTTATTTTGTATATGTATTTTGTATATTTATATTTATCCAAATACACATTCTTTTATTGGTATTTTGTTTATTTATTTTAATTCGAATTTACATTATTTTATGTGTATTTTGAATACATTTTTTATACGTATTTACTTAATTTTATGTGTATTTTGTATATATATTTTTATAGAAATCTACGTTTTTTTATTTGTATTCGTATATATATTTTGAAACAAATTTACATTGTTTTATATGTATTTTTGCATATCTCTTTCAATACAAATTTACCTTATTGTATATGGATTTTGTATATTTATTTCAATACAAATATAAAAATTTTATGTGTATTTTGGTATATATATATTTTTATAAGAAATGCGCCATTTTATGGGAATTTTGCATCTTTATTTTCATACAAATTTATATTATTTTATTAATATTCGGTGTATTTATTTTGATACGATTTTACATTATTCTATTTGTTTTTTGTATATACTTTTTTATACATATTTACATTATTTAAGGTGTATCTTGCATATATATTTTATACAAATTTATTATCTATTATCTATTTTCATACAAATACACATTCTTTTCATGATATTTTGTTTATTTATTTTGACACGAATTTACATTATTTGATATGTATTTTGTATATATATTTTTATACGTATTTACATAATTTCATATGTATTTTGTATATATATTTCTATAGAAATCTACTTTATTTTATGTGTATTCGTATATATATTTTGAAACAAATTTACATTGTTTTATATGAAATTTTGAATATCTCTTTTAATACAAATTTACCTTACTGTATATGCATTTTGTATATTTATTTCAATACAAATTTAAATATTTTATGTGTATTTTGGTATATATATTTTTATAAAAATGCGATAATTTTGGGGAATTTTGCATCTTTATTTTCATACAAATTTACATTATTTTATTGATATTCTGTGTATTTATTTTGATACGATTTTACATTATTCTATTTGTTTTTGTATATATTTTTTATACACATTTACATTATTTAATGTGTATCTTGCATATATATTTTATACAAATTTACGTTATTTTAAGTGTATTTGTTTTTATATTTTCATTCAAATTTACATTTATTTTAATTCGAAATTACATTATTTTATGTGTATTTTGTATACATTTTTTTATACGTATTTACTTAATTTTATGTGTATTTTGTATATATATTTTTATAGAAATCTACGTTTTTTTATTTGTATTCGTATATATATTTTGAAACAAATTTACATTGTTTTATATGTATTTTTGCATATCTCTTTCAATACAAATTTACCTTATTGTATGTGCATTTTGTATATTTATTTCAATGCAAATTTAAATATTTTATGTGTATTTTGGTATATATATTTTTATAAGAAATGCGCTATTTTATGGGAATTTTGCATCTTTATTTTCATACAAATTTACATTATTTTATTAATATTCGGTGTATTTATTTTGATACGATGTTACATTATTGTATTTGTTTTTTGTATATACTTTTTTATACATATTTACATTATTTAATGTGTATCTTGCATATATATTTTATACAAATTTACTATCTATTATCTATTTTCATACAAATACACATTCTTTTCATGATATTTTGTTTATTTATTTTGACACGAATTTACATTATTTGATATGTATTTTGTATATATATTTTATACGTATTTACATAATTTCATATGTATTTTGTATATATATTTCTATAGAAATCTACTTTATTTTATGTGTATTCGTATATATATTTTGAAACAAATTTACATTGTTTTATATGTATTTTTGAATATCTCTTTCAATACAAATTTACCTTACTGTATATGCATTTTGTATATTTATTTCAATACAAATTTAAATATTTTATGTGTATTTTGGTAAAAATATTTTTATAAAAAATGCGATAATTTTTGGGAATTTTGCATCTTTATTTTCATACAAATTTACATTATTTTATTGATATTCTGTGTATTTATTTTGATACGTTTTTACATTATTCTATTTGTTTTTTGTATATATTTTTTTATACACATTTACATTATTTAATGTGTATCTTGCATATATATTTTATACAAATTTACGTTATTTTAAGTGTATTTGTTTATATATTTTCATTCAAATTTACATTATTTGATGTGTATTTTGTATATGTATTTCAATACAAATTTACCTAATTTTATGTGTATTTTGTATATCTCTTTTCAAACAAATTTAAATTATTTTTGTGTATTTTTGTATATAGTTTTATACAAATTTAGGTTATTTTATGTACGCATTTACATTATTTAGTGTGTGTTTTGTATATATATTTTTTTGCAAATTTACTTTATTTTATGTGCATTTTTGTACATATATTTTTATAGAAATTTGCGTTATTTGTATATGTTTTCTCTTACAAATTTACATTATTTTATTGTTATTTTGTTTATTTATTTTAATACGAATTACATGATTATATGTGTATTTTGTACATATTTTTTATACGTATTTACATTACTTAATGTGTATTTTGTTTATATATTTTTAAACAAATCTACGTTATTATATGTATTTGTATAAATATTTTGATACATATTTACATTATTTTATGTATTTTGTATGTACATTTCAATTCAAATTTAGCTTATTTTAGCTGTATTTTGTACATATATTTTCATACAAATTTAATTACTTCTGTGTATTTTTGTATATAGTTTTATACAAATTTACGATATTTTATGTGTATTTTGTATATTTATATTTTTACAAATACACATTCTTTTACTGGTATTTTGTTTATTTATTTTGATACGATTTTTATGTATTTTTTGTATTCATGTTTTTATACGTATCTACTTCATTTTATGTGTATTTTGTATACATTTTTATAGAAATCTACGTTATTTTATGTGTATTCGTATATATATTTTGAAACAAATTTACATTGTTTTATATGTATTTTGCATATCTATTTTAATACAAATTTACCTTATAGTTTGTGCATTTTTTATATTTATTTTAATTCAAATTTTAATGTTTTATGTGTATTTTGGTATATATATTTTTATAAAAAATGCGTTATTTTATGGCTATTTTGCATCTTTATTTTCATACAAATTTACATTATTTTATTAATATTCTGTGTATTTATTGTTGATACGATTTTACATTATTCTATTTGTGTTTTGTATATATTTTTTTATACATATTTACATTATTTAATTAGTATTTTGTATATATATTTGATACAAATTTACGTTATTTTAAGTGTATATGTTTATATATTTTCATTCAAATTTCCATTATTTTATGTGTATTTTGTATATGTATTTCAATACAAATTTACCTAATTTTATGTGTATTTTGTATATTTATTTTCATACAAATTTAAACTATTTTTGTGTATTTTTGTATATAGTTTTATACAAACTTAGGTTATTTTATGAGTATTTTGTATATCTATTTTCATACAAATACACATTCTTTTATTGATATTTTGTTTATTTATTTTGACGAGAATTTAAATTATTTAATGTGTATTTTGTATATATATTTTTATAAGTATTTACAACATTTCATGTGTATTTTGTATAGATATTTCTAAAGAAATCTACGTTATATTATATTCGTATATAGATTTTTAAACAAATTTACATTTTTATGTGTATTTTGCTTATTTTTTCAATACAAATTTACCTTATTGTATATGCATTTTGTATATTAATTTTAATACAAATTTAATTATTTTATGTGTATTTTTGTATATGTATTTTTATAAAAATATGCTTTATTTTATGGGTATTTTGTATCTTTATTTTCATACAAATTTACGTTATTTTATTGATATTCTGCTCATTCATTTTGATACGATTTGACATTATTCTATGTGTATTTTGTATATATTTTTCATACAAATTTACGTTATTTTATGTGTATTTGTTTATATATTTTGACACAAATTTACAATATTTTATGGGTATTTTGTATATATATTTCAAAAGAAATTTACCTAGTTTTATGTGTATTTTGAATATCTATTTTCATACAAACTCAAATTATTTTTATGTATTTTTGTATATATTTCAATACAAATTTTAGTTATGTTATGTGTATTTTGTAAATCTATTTTCATTCAAATATATATTATTTTATTGGTATTTGAATTGAAATATATACAAAATACATAAAATAATGTAAATTTGTATCAAAATACTTATACAAATACACATATAATAACGTAAATTTGTATAAAAATATATAAACAAAATACACATTAAATAATGTAAATACGTATAAAAAAATGTACAAAATACACAAATAATCATGTAATTCGTATCAAAATAAATAGACAAAATACCAATAAAATAATGTAAATTTCTATGAGAAAACATATACAAAATACACATAAATAACGCAAATATCAATAAAAATATATATAATATAATATATTTTTATACATATTTAAAATATTTAATGTATATTTTGTATATATATTTTATCCAAATTTACGTTATTTTATATGTATTTGTTTATATATTTTAATACAAATTTACATTATTTTATGTGAGTTTTGTATATGTATTTCAATACAAATTTGCCCAACTTTATGAGTATTTTGCATATCTACTTTTAAAGAAATTTAAATTATTTTTGTGTATTTTTGTATATATTTTTATACAAATTATAGTTATTTTATTTGTTTTTTGTATATATATTTTCCTACAAATATACATTCTTTTATTGGAAATTTGTGTATTTAATTTTTTACGAATTTACATTATTTTATGTGTATTTTGTATATATATTTTTCTACGTATTTAAATTATTTTATGTGTATTTTATATATACATTTTCATAAAAATTTACGTTATTTTATTGTGTGTATTCGTATATATTTTGAAACAAATTTTATACAAATTCATATTATTTTATGTGTATTTGTATATATATTTTCATACAAATTTATATTATTTTATGTGAATTCTTACATATATTTTATTACAAATTTACATTATTTTATGTTTATTTTGTATATTTATTTCATTTAGTATAATCAAATTTAAATTTATTGTATATGCATTTTGTATATTAATTTTAATACAAATTTAATTATTCTATGTGTATTTTTCTAGATGTATTTTTATATAAATATGCTTTATTTTATGGGTATTTTGCATCTTTATTTACATATAAATTTACGTTATTTTATTGATATTCTGCTCATTCATTTTGATACGATTTGACATTATTCTATGTGTATTTTGTATATATTTTTCATACAAATTTACGTTATTTTATGTGTATTTGTTTATATATTTTGACACAAATTTACAATATTTTTTTGTATGTACATTTCAATTCAAATTTAGCTTATTTTAGCTGTATTTTGTACATATATTTTCATACAAATTTAATTACTTTTGTGTATTTTGGTATATAGTTTTATACAAATTTACTATATTATATGTGTATTTTGTATATTTATATTTTTACAAATACACATTCTATTACTGGTATTTTGTTTATTTATTTTGATACGATTTTTATGTATTTTTTGTATTCATTTTTTATACGTATCTACTTCATTTTATGTGTATTTTGTATATATTTTTATAGAAATCTACGTTATTTTATGTGTATTCGTATATATATTTTGAAACAAATTTACATTGTTTTATATGTATTTTGCATATCTATTTCAATACAAATTTACCTTATAGTTTGTGCATTTTTTATATTTATTTTAATACAAATTTTAATATTTTATGTGTATTTTGGTATATATATTTTTATAAAAAATGCGTTATTTTATGGCTATTTTGCATCTTTATTTTCATACAAATTTACATTATTTTATTAATATTCTGTGTATTTATTGTTGATACGATTTTACATTATTCTATTTGTGTTTTGTATATATTTTTTTATACATATTTACATTATTTAATTAGTATTTTGTATATATATTTGATACAAATTTACGTTATTTTAAGTGTATATGTTTATATATTTTCATTCAAATTTCCATTATTTTATGTGTATTTTGTATATGTATTTCAATACAAATTTACCTAATTTTATGTGTATTTTGTATATTTATTTTCATACAAATTTAAACTATTTTTGTGTATTTTTGTATATAGTTTTATACAAACTTAGGTTATTTTATGAGTATTTTGTATATCTATTTTCATACAAATACACATTCTTTTATTGATATTTTGTTTATTTATTTTGACGAGAATTTAAATTATTTAATGTGTATTTTGTATATATATTTTTATACGTATTTACAACATTTCATGTGTATTTTGTATAGATATTTCTAAAGAAATCTACGTTATATTATATTCGAATATAGATTTTTAAACAAATTTACATTTTTATGTGTATTTTGCTTATTTTTTCAATACAAATTTACCTTATTGTATATGCATTTTGTATATTAATTTTAATACAAATTTAATTATTCTATGTGTA
Source organism: Eriocheir sinensis (assembly GCF_024679095.1). Lineage (NCBI taxonomy): Eukaryota > Metazoa > Arthropoda > Malacostraca > Decapoda > Varunidae > Eriocheir > Eriocheir sinensis. The sequence goes on from NW_026111887.1 coordinate 933,236, forward strand.
TTTTTGTATATGTATTTTTATAAAAATATGCTTTATTTTATGGGTATTTTGTATCTTTATTTTCATACAAATTTACGTTATTTTATTGATATTCTGCTCATTCATTTTGATACAATTTGACATTATTCTATGTGTATTTTGTATATATTTTTCATACAAATTTACGTTATTTTATGTGTATTTGTTTATATATTTTGACACAAATTTACAATATTTTATGGGTATTTTGTATATATATTTAAAAAGAAATTTACCTAGTTTTATGTGTATTTTGAATATCTATTTTCATACAAACTCAAATTATTTTTATGTATTTTTGTATATATTTCAATACAAATTTTAGTTATGTTATGTGTATTTTGTAAATCTATTTTCTTTCAAATATATATTATTTTATTGGTATTTGAATTGAAATATATATACAAAATACATAAAATAATGTAAATTTGTATCAAAATACTTATACAAATACACATATAATAACGTAAATTTGTATAAAAATATATAAACAAAATACACATTAAATAATGTAAATACGTATAAAAAAATGTACAAAATACACAAATAATCATGTAATTCGTATCAAAATAAATAGACAAAATACCAATAAAATAATGTAAATTTCTATGAGAAAACATATACAAAATACACATAAATAACGCAAATATCAATAAAAATATATATAATATAATATATTTTTATTCATATTTAAAATATTTAATGTATATTTTGTATATATATTTTATCCAAATTTATGTTATTTTATATGTATTTGTTTATATATTTTAATACAAATTTACATTATTTTATGTGAGTTTTGTATATGTATTTCAATACAAATTTGCCCAACTTTATGAGTATTTTGCATATCTACTTTTAAACAAATTTAAATTATTTTTGTGTATTTTTGTATATATTTTTATACAAATTATAGTTATTTTATTTGTTTTTTGGATATATATTTTCCTACAAATATACATTCTTTTATTGGAAATTTGTGTATTTAATTTTTTACGAATTTATATTATTTTATGTGTATTTTGTATATATATTTTTCTACGTATTTAAATTATTTTATGTGTATTTTATATATATATTTTCATAAAAATTTACGTTATTTTATTGTGTGTATTCGTATATATTTTGAAACAAATTTTATACAAATTCATATTATTTTATGTGTATTTGTATATATATTTTCATACAAATTTATATTATTTTATGTGTATTCTTACATATATTTTATTACAAATTTACATTATTTTATGTTTATTTTGTATATTTATTTCATTTAGTATAATCAAATTTAAATTTATTGTATATGCATTTTGTATATTAATTTTAATACAAATTTAATTATTCTATGTGTATTTTTCTATATGTATTTTTATATAAATACGCTTTATTTTATGGGTATTTTGCATCTTTATTTTCATACAAATTTACGTTATATTATTGATATTCTGCTCATTCATTTTGATACGATTTGACATTATTCTATGTGTATTTTGTATATATTTTTCATACAAATTTACGTTATTTTATTTGTATTTGTTTATATATTTTGACACAAATTTACAATATTTTATGGGTATTTTGTATATACATTTCAAAAGAAATTTACCTAGTTTTATGTGTATTTTGAATATCTATTTTCATACAAACTCAAATTATTTTTATGTATTTTTGTATATATTTCAATACAAATTTTAGTTAGGTTATGTGTATTTTGTAAATCTATTTTCATTCAAATATATATTATTTTATTGGTATTTTGTTGATTTATATTGATACGAATTTACATTATTTGATATGTACTTTGTATATTTATTTTTATACGCATTTACATTATTTAATATTTATTTTGAATATTTAATTTTATACAAATTCATGGTATTTTATGTGTATTTGTATATATATTTTCATATAAATTTACATTATTTTATGTGTATTTTGTTCATATATTTCATTACAAATTTACCTTATTTTATGTTTATTTTGTATGTGTATTTTGTACATTTATATTTATACAAATACACATTTTTTTATTGGTATTTTGTTTATTTATTTTGCTTCGAATTTACATTATTTTATGTGTATTTTGTTTACATTTTTTTATACGTATTTACTTAATTTTATGTGTATTTTGTATATATATTTTTAAAAATATCTACGTTATTTGTTTTGTATTCGTACATATATTTTGAAAGAAATTTACATTGTTTTATATGTACAATAAAGTAAATTTGTATTAAAATAGATATGCAAAATACATATAAAGCAATGTAAATTTGTTTCAAAATATGTATACGAATACACATTAAATAACGTAGATTTCTATAAAAAATATATATACAAAATACACATAAAATGAAGTAAATATGTATAAATAAATGTATGCAAAATACACATAGAATAATGTAAATTCGTATCAAAATAAATAAACAAAATACAAATAAAAGAATGTGTATTTGTATAAATATAAATATACAAAATACACATAGAATAACGTAAATTTATATAAAACTATATACAAAAATACACAGAAGTAATTAAATTTGTATGAAAATATATACAAAATACACACAAAATAAGCTAAATTTGAATTGAAATATATATACAAAATACAAGAAATAAAGTAAATTTGTATCAAAATATTTATACAAATACACATATAATAACGTAAATTTGTATGAAAATATAAACAAAACACATTAAATAATGTAAATACGTATAAAAATGTGTACAAAATACACATATAATCATGTAATTCGTATCAAAATAAATAAACAAAATACCAATAAAATAATATAAATTTGTATGAGTAAACGTGTATAAATATAAATGTACAAAATACACATACAAAATAAACATAAAATAAGGTAAATTTGTAATGAAATATATGTACAAAATACAATTAAAATCTTGTAAATTTATATGAAAATATATATACAAATACACATAAAATACCATGAATTTGTATAAAATTATACATTCAAAATAAATATTAAATAATGTAAATGCGTATAAAAATATATATAAAAAGTACATATAAAATGATGTAAAATCGTATCAATATAAATCAACAAAATACCAATAAAATAATATATATTTGAATGAAAATAGATTTACAAAATACACATAACCTAACTAAAATTTGTATTGAAATATATACAAAAATACATATAAATAATTTGAGTGTATGAAAATAGATATTCAAAATACACATAAAACGAGGTAAATTTCTTTTGAAATATATATACAAAATACCCATAAAATATTGTAAATTTGTGTCAAAATATATAAACAAATACACATAAAATAACGTAAATTTGTATAAAAAATATATACAAAATACACATAGAATAATGTCAAATCGTATCAAAATGAATAAGCAGAATATCAATAAAATAACGCAAATTTGTATGAAAATAAAGATGCAAAATACCCATAAAATAAATCATATTTTTATAAAAATACATATACAAAAATTTACATTATTTGATGTATTTTGTATATATATTTTTATACGTATTTACATAATTTCATATGTATTTTGTATATAAATTTCTATAGAAATCTACTTTATTTTATGTGTATTCGTATATATATTTTGAAACAAATTTACATTGTTTTATATGTATTTTTGAATATCTCTTTTAATACAAATTTTCCTTATTGTATATGCATTTTGTATATTTATTTCAATACAAATTTAAATATTTTATGTGTATTTTTTGTATATATATTTTTATAAAAAATGCGATAATTTTTGGGAAATTTGCATCTTTATTTTCATAAAAATTTACATTATTTTATTGATATTCTGTGTATTTATTTTGATACGATTTTACATTATTCTATTTGTTTTTTGTATATATTTTTTTATACACATTTACATTATTTAATGTGTATCTGTGTATTTTATACAAATTTACGTTATTTTAAGTGTATTTGTTTTTATATTTTCATTCAAATTTACATTTATTTTAATTCGAAATTACATTATTTTATGTGTATTTTGTATACATTTCTTTATACGTATTTACTTAATTTTATGTGTATTTTGTTTATATATTTTTATAAAAATCTACGTTTTTTTATTTGTATTCGTATATATATTTTGAAACAAATTTACATTGTTTTATATGTATTTTTGCATATCTCTTTCAATACAAATTTACCTTATTATATGTGCATTTTGTATATTTATTTCAATGCAAATTTAAATATTTTATGTGTATTTTGGTATATATATTTTTATAAGAAATGCGGTATTTTATGGGAATTTTGCATCTTTATTTTCATACAAATTTACATTATTTTATTAATATTCGGTGTATTTATTTTGATACGATGTTACATTATTCTATTTGTTTTTTGTATATACTTTTTTATACATATTTACATTATTTAATGTGTATCTTCCATACATAATTTATACAAATTTATTATCTATTATCTATTTTCATACAAATACACATTCTTTTCATGATATTTTGTTTATTTATTTTGACACGAATTTACATTATTTGATATGTATTTTTTATATATATTTTTATACGTATTTACATAATTTCATATGTATTTTGTATATATATTTCTATAGAAATCTACTCTATTTTATGTGTATTCGTATATATATTTTGAAACAAATTTACATTATTTTATATGTATTTTTGAATATCTCTTTCAATACAAATTTACCTTACTGTATATGCATTTTGTATATTTATTTCAATACAAATTTAAATATTTTATGTGTATTTTGGTAAATATATTTTTATAAAAAATGCGATAATTTTTGGGAATTTTGTATCTTTATTTTCATACAAATTTACATTATTTTATTGATATTCTGTGAATTTATTTTGATACGATTTTACATTATTCTATTTGTTTTTTGTATATATATTTTTTATACAAATTTACGTTATTTTAAGTGTATTTGTTTATATATTTTCATTCAAATTTACATTATTTGATGTGTATTTTGTATATGTATTTCAATACAAATTTACCTAATTTTATGTGTATTTTGTATATTTCTTTTCAAACAAATTTAAATTATTTTTGTGTATTTTTGTATATAGTTTTATACAAATTTAGGTTATTTTATGTACGCATTTACATTATTTAGTGTGTGTTTTGTATATATATTTTTTAGCAAATTTACTTTATTTTAAGTGCATTTTTGTACATATATTTTTTATAGAAATTTGCGTTATTTGTATATGTTTTCTCATAAAAATTTACATTATTTTATTGCTATTTTGTTTATTTATTTTGATACGAATTACATGATTATATGTGTATTTTGTACATATTTTTATACGTATTTACATTACTTAATGTGTATTTTGTTTATATATTTTTAAACAAATCTACGTTATTATATATATTTGTATAAATATTTTGATACAGATTTACATTATTTTATGTATTTTGTATGTACATCTCAATTCAAATTTAGCTTATTTTAGCTGTATTTTGTATATATATTTTCATACAAATTTAATTATTACTGTGTTTTTTTGTATATAGTTTTATACAAATTTACGATATTTTATGTGTAGTTTGTATATATATATTTTTACAAATACACATTTTTTTATACGTGTTTACCTAATTTTATGTGTATTTTGTATATATATTTTTATAGAAATCTACGTTTTTTTATTTGTATTCGTATATATATTTTGAAACAAATTTACATTGTTTTATATGTATTTTTGCATATCTCTTTCAATACAAATTTACCTTATTGTATGTGCATTTTGAATATTTATTTCAATACAAATTTAAATATTTTATGTGTATTTTGGTATATATATTTTTATAAGAAATGCGCAATTTTATGGGAATTTTGCATCTTTATTTTCATACAAATTTACATTATTTTATTAATATTCGGTGTATTTATTTTGATACGAATTTACATTATTCTATTTGTTTTTTGTATATACTTTTTTATACATATTTACATTATTTAATGAGTATCTTGCATATATATTTTATACAAATTTATTATCTCTTATCTATTTTTATACAAATACACATTCTTTTCATGATATTTTGTTTATTTATTTTGACATGAATTTATATTATTTGATATGTATTTTGTATATATATTTTTATACGTATTTACATAATTTCATATATATTTTTTATATATATTTCTATAGCAATCTACTTTAATTTATGTGTATTCGTATATATATTTTGAAACAAATTTACATTATTTTATATGTATTTTTGAATATCTCTTTTAATACAAATTTACCTTTCTGTATATGCATTTTGTATATTTATTTCAATACAAATTTAAATATTTTATGTGTATTTTGGTATATATATTTTTATAAAAAATGCGATAATTTTGGGGAATTTTGCATCTTTATTTTCATACAAATTTACATTATTTTATTGATATTCTGTGTATTTATTTTGATACGATTTTACATTATTCTATTTGTTTTTTGTATATATTTTTTTATACACATTTACATTATTTAATGTGTATCTTGCATATATATTTTATACAAATTTACGTTATTTTAAGTGTATTTGTTTTTATATTTTCATTCAAATTTACATTTATTCTTATTCGAAATTACATTATTTTATGTGCATTTTGTATACATTTTTTTATACGTATTTACTTAATTTTATGTATATTTTGTATATATATTTTTATAGATATCTACGTTTTTTTATTTGTATTCTTATATAAATTTTGAAACAAATTTACAATGTATTATATATATTTTTGCAGATCTCTTTTAAAAAAAAATTAAAATAGTGTATGTGCATTTTGTATATTTATTTCAATGCAAATTTAAATATTTTATGTGTATTTTGGTATATATATTTTATAAGAAATGCGCTATTTTATTGGAATTTTGCATCTTTATTTTCATACAAATTTACATTATTTTATTGATATTCTGTGTATTTATTTTGATACGATTTTACATTATTCTATTTGTTTTTTGTATAAATTTTTTTTATACACATTTACATTATTTAATATGTATCTTGCATATATTTTATACAAATTTATTATCTATTATCTATTTTCATATATATACACATTCTTTTCATGATATTTTGTTTATTTATTTTGACACAATTTACATTATTTGATATGTATTTTTTATATATATTTTTATACATATTTACATAATTTCATATGTATTTTGTATATATATTTCTATAGAAATCTACTTTATATTATGTGTATTAGTATAAATATTTTGAAACAAATTTACATTGTTTTATATGTATTGTTGTATATCTCTTTCAATACAAATTTAACTTAATGTATATGCATTTTGTATATTTATTTCAATACAAATTTAAATTTTTTATGTGTATTTTGTTAAATATATTTTTTTTTTATATGCGATTATTTTTGTAATTTTGTATCTTTATTTTGAAACAAATTTACTTTATTTTATTGATATTCTGTGTATTTATTTTGATACGATTTTACATTATTCTATTTGTTTTTGTACAAAATAATGTAAATTTGTATCAAAATATTTTAACAGATGCGCATAAAATAACGTAAATTTGTTTTAAATATACAAAATACACATTAACTAATGTAAATATGTATAAAAATATACAAAACACAAATAGAATAATGTAAAATCGTATCAAAATAAATACACAGAATATTAATAAAACAATGTAAATTTGTATGAAAATAAAGATGCAAAATACCCATTAAATAACGCATTTTTTATAAAAATATATATACCAAAATACACATGAAAAAATTAATTTGTATTAAAATAAATATACAAAATACACATACAATAAGGTAAATCTGTATAGAAATAGATATGCAAAATACATATAAACAATGTAAATTTGTTTCAAAATATATATACGAATACACATAAAATAACGTAGATTTGTATAAAAATATATATACAAAATACACATAAAATGAATTAAATACGTATAAGAAAATGTATACAAAATACATATAAAATATTGTAAATTCGTATCAAAATAAATTTGAATAAATATAAATATACAAAATACACATAAAATAACTTAAATTTGTATAAAACTATATACAAAAATACACAGAAGTAATTAAATTCATATGAAAATAGATATACAAAATACAGATAAAAAAAGCTAAATTTGAATTGAAATGTATATACAAAATACATAAAATAATGTAGATTTGTATCAAAATATTTATAAAAGTACCCATAAAATAACGCATTTTTTTTATTTATAAAAATATATATACCAAAATACACATCAAAAAATTAAATTTGTATTAAAATATATATACAAAAAACACATACAATAAGGTAAATTTGTATTGAAATAGATATGCAAAATACATATAAAACTATGTAAATTTGTTTCAAAATATATATACGAATACACATAAAATAACGTAGATTTCTATAAAAATATATATACAAAATACACATAAAATGAAGTAAATACGTATAAAAAAATGTATACAAAATACACATAAAATAATGTAAATTCGTATCAAAATAAATATGCAAAATACCAATAAAAGAATGTGTATTTATATAAATATAAATATACAAAATACACATAAAATAACGTAAATTTATATAAAACTATATTCAAAAATACACAGAAGTATTTAAATTTGTATGAAAATAGATATACAAAATAAGGTAAATTAGTTTCAAATTCAATAAACAAAATTCAGATAAAAGAACGTATATTTGTAGAAAAAATAAATATACAAAATACACATTAAATAACGAAAATTTGTATGAAAATATATAAAAAAATAAACAAAATAATTTCAATTTGTATGAAAATAAATATACAAAATACACATGTATTTTGTATATCTATTTTCACACAAATTTAATTACTTTTGTGTATTTTTGCATATAGTTTTATATAAATTTACGTTATTTTGTTTGTATTTTGTATATTTATATATATACAATACGCATTCTTTTATTAGTATTTTGTTTATTTATTTTGATACGAGTTTACATTATTTTATGTGTATTTTGTATACCTTTTTTTATACGTATTTACTTCATTTTATGTGTATTTTGTATATTTATTTGCATAGAAATCTACGTTATTTTATGTGTACTCGTATATATATTTTTTTAAAAAATTTATATGGTCTTATATGTATTTTGCATATCTATTTCAATACAAATTTACCTTATTGTATGTGCATTTTGTATATTTATTTTAATACAAATTCAAATATTTTATATGTGTCTTGGTATAAATATTTTTATAAAAAATGCGCTATTTTATGGGTATTTTGCATCTTAATTTTCATACAAATTTACATTATTTTATTAATATTCTGTGTATTTATTTTGATACGATTTTATATTATTCTATTTGTGTTTTGTATATATTCTTTTATACATATTTACATTATTTAATGTGTATTTTTTATATATATTTTATTCAAATTTACGTTATTTTAAGTGTATTTGTTTATATTTTCATTCAAATTTACATTATTTTATGTGTATTTTGTAAATGTATTTCAATACAAATTTACCTAATTTTATGTGTATTTTGTATATTTATTTTCATACAAATTAAAATTATTTTTGTGCATTTTTGTATATAGTTTATTTACTTTGACGCGAATTTACATTATTTAATGTGTATTTTATATATATATATATATATATATATATATATATATATATATATATATATATATATATATATATATATATATATATATATATATATATATATATATATATATATATATATATATATATATATATATATTTTTTATACGTGTTTACATCATTTGATGTGTATTTTGTATATATATTTCTATAGAAATCTACGTTGATTTATGAGTATTCGTATTTAGATTTTGAAATAAATTTACACTGTTTTATGTGTATTTTGCATATTTTTCAATACAAATTTACCTTATTGTATATGCATTTTGTATATTAATTTTAATACAAATTTAATTATGCTATGTGTATTTTTGTATATGTATTTTAAAAAAATATGCTTTATTTTATGGGTATTTTGCATTTTTATTTTCATACAAATTTACATTATTTTATTTATATTCTGTTTTTTTTTTAAACAATTTTACATTATTCTATGTGTATTTTGTATATCTATTTTTATACGTATTTACTTAATTTTATGTGTATTTTGTATATATATTTTTATAGAAATCTACGTTATTTTATGTGTATTCATATATATATTTTCAAACAAATTTACTTTGTTTTATATGTATTTTTGCATATCTCTTTCAATACAAATTTACCTTATTGTATGTGCATTTTGTATATTTATTTCAATACAAATTTAAATATTTTATGTGTATTTTGGTATATATATTTTTATAAGAAATGCGCTATTTGATGGGAATTTTGCATCTTTATTTTCATACAAATTTACATTATTTTATTAATATTCGGTGTATTTATTTTGATACGATTTCACATTATTCTATTTGTTTTTTATATATATTTTTTTTATACATATTTACATTATTTAATGTGTATGTTGCATCTTTTATCGTAATTTTGTTTATTTATTTTTATACGAATTTACATTATTTTAGGTGTATTTGATATGTATATTTTATACTTATTTATATCATTTTATTTGTGTTTTGAATATATATTTTCATAGAAATTTACTCTATTTTATGGGTATTCGTATATATATTTTGATACAAATTTACATTATTTATGTTTATTTTGCATATCTATTTTAATACAAATTTACCATATTGTATGTGTATTTTGTATATTTATTTTAATACAAATTTAATTATTTTATGTGTATTTTTGTAAAAATATGCGTTATTATTTGGGTATTTTGCATCTTTATTTTCATACAAATTTACATTATTTATTGATATTCTGTTTATTTATTTTGATACGATTTTACATTATTCTATGTGTATTTTGTATATATATTTTTATACACATTTACATTATTTAATGTATATTTTGTATATATATTTTATATAAATTTACGCTATTTTATGTGTATTTTTTTATATATTTTCATACAAATTTACAATTTTTTATGTGTAATTTGTATATGTATTTCAATACAGATTTGCCTAATTTTATGTGTATTTTGCATATCTATTTTCAAACAAATTTAAACTATTCTTATGTATTTTTTATGTATTTTTATACAAATTTTAGTTATTTTATTTGTATTTTGTATTTATATTTTCCTACAAATATACATTCTTTTAGTGGAATTTTGTTCATTTATTTTCATAAGAATTTACATAATTTTTTGTGTATTTTGTGTATATTTTTCTACGTATTTACATTATTTTGTGTATTTTTATATATATTTTCATAAAAATTTACGTTATTTTATTGTGTGTATTCGTATATGATTTGATACAAATTTACATTATTTTATGTTTATTTTGCATATCTATTTCAATATAGATTTACCTTATTGTATGTGTATTTTGTATATTTATTTTAATACAAATTTAATTATTTTATGTGTACTTTGTATACATTTTCTTATTCGTATTTACTTCATTTAATGTGTATTTTGTATATATATTTTTATAGTAAAATACGTTATTTTATGTGTATTGGTATATATATTTTGAAGCAAATTTACATTGTTTTATATGTATTTAGCATATCTATTTCAATATAAATCTACCTTATTGTATGTGCATTTTGTATAGTTATTGTAATACAAATTTAAAATTTTTATTATTTTGGTATATATATTTTTATAAAAAGAGTTTTATATAAATTTAAAATATTTTATGTGTATTTTGTATATCTATTTTCATACAAATACACATTTTTTATAGATATTTTGTTTATTTATTTTGACGCGAATTCACATTATTTAATGTGAATTGCGTATATATATTTTTATACGTATTTACGTCATTTCATGTGTATTTTGTATATATATTTCTATAGAAATATATGTTATTTTATGTGTATTCGTATATATATTTTGAAACAAATATACATTGTTTTATGTGCATTTTGCATATTTTTTCAATATAAATTTACCTTTTTGTACGTGCATTTTGTATATTAATTTTAATACAAATTTAATTATTCTATGTGTATTTTTGTATATGTATTTTCATACAAAAATGCTTTATTTTATGGGTATTTTGCATCTTTATTTTCATACAAATTTACATTATTTTATTGATATTCTGTGTATTTATTTTGATACGATTTTACATTATTCTTTGTATATTTTGTATATATATTTCATACAAATGAACGTTATTTTATGTGAATTTGTTTTCATTTCATACAAATTTACATTATTTTATGTGTATTTTGTACATGTATTTATATACATATTTAACTAATTATATGTGTATTATGTATATCTATTTTCATACAAATTGAAATTAATTTTGTGTATTTTAGTATATATTTTTATTCAAATTTTCGTAATTTTATGTGAATTTTGTATATTTATTTTCCTACAAATATACGTTCTTTTATCGGAATTTTGTTTATTTATTTTGATACGAGTTTTTATTATTTTAGGTGTATTTGATATATATTTTTTTATACTTATTTACATAATTTTATATGTATTTTGAAAATATATTTTCATAGAAATTTGCTCTATTTTATGTGTATTCGTATATATATTTTGATACAAATTTACATTATTTATGTGTCTTTCGCATATCTATTTCAATACAAATTTTCTTTATTGTATGTGCCTTTTGTATATTTATTTTGATGCAAATTTAATTATTTTATGTGTATTTTTGTATATATATTTTTAAACAAATATGCGTTATTATATGGGCATTTTGCATCTTATTTTCATACAAATTTACATTATTTTATTGATTGTCTGTTTATTTATTTTGATACGATTTTACGTTATTCTGTGTATTTTGTATATATATTTTTAGACATATTTACATTATTTAATGTATATTTTGTACATATATTTTATGGAAATTTACGTTATTTTATGTGTATTTGTTTATATATTTTCATACAAATTTACATTATTTTATGTGTATTTTGTATATGTATTTCAATAAAAATTTGCCTAATTTCATTTGTATTTTGCATATCTATTTTCAAACAAATTTAAATTATTTTTGTGTATTTTTTGTATTATTTTTATACAAATCTTTTTTATTTTATTTGTTTTTTGTATATATATTTTCCTACACATATACATTCTTTTAGATCAAATTTTGTTTTTTTATTTTGATACGAATTTACATTATTTTATGTGTATTTTGTATATATATTTTTCTATGTATTTACATTATTTTAAGTGTATTTTGTATATTTTCATTATTTTATGTGTTTTTTGCATATCTATTTCAATTAAAATCTACCTTATTGTATGTGTATTTTGTATATTTATTTTAATACAAATTTAATTATTTTATGTGTATTTTTGTATATATTTTTTTTTAAATATGAGATATTTTATGGGTATTTTCCATCTTTAATTTTATATATTTTTACATTACGTACATATATTTTATACATATTTACATTATTTAATGTGTATTTTGTTTATATATTTTTATACAAATTTACGTTATTATATGTGTATTTGAATATATATTTTGATACAAATTTACATTATTTTATGTATTTTCTATATTTATTTCAATTCAAATTTAGCTTATTTTATGTGTCTTTTGTATATCTATTTTCATACAAATTTAATTATTTTTGTTTATTTTTGTATATAGTTTTATACAATTTTACGTTATTTTATGTGTATTTTGTATATTTATATTTATACAAGTAAACATTCTTTTATTGGCATTTAGTTTATTTATTTTGATACGAATTTACATTATTTTATGTGTATTTTGTATACATTTTCTTATACGTATTTACTTCATTTTATGTGTATTTTGTATATATATTTTATAGAAATCTACGTTATTTTATGTGTATTCGTATGTATATTTTGAAACAAATTTACATTGTTTTATATGTATTTTTTATATCTATTTCAATACCAATTTACCTTATTGTATGTGCATTTTGTATATTTATTGTAATACAAATTTAAATATTTTATGTGCATTTTGGTATATATATTTTCATAAAAAATGCGTTGTTTTATGGGTATTTTGCATCTTTATTTCCATACAAATTTATATTATTTTATTAATATTCTGTGTATTTATTTTGATACTATTTTACATTATTCTATTTGTGTTTTGTATATATTTTTTTATCCATTTATACATTATTTAATGTGTATTTTCTATATATATTTCATACAAATTTTCGTTATTTTAAGTGTATTTGTTTATATATTTTTATTCAAATTTACATTATTTTATGTGTATTTTGTATATGTATTTCAATAGAAATTTACCTAATTTCATGTGTATTTTGTATATATATTTTATTCAAATTTAAATTATTTTTTGTGTATTTTTGTATAGAGTTTTATACAAATTTACAATATTTTATGTGTATTTTGTATATCTATTTTCATACACATTATCTTTTATTGATATTTTGTTTATTTATTTTGATGCGAATTTACATTATTTAATGTGTATTGTGTATATATATTTTTATACGTATTTACGTCATTTCATACACATTCTTTTATTGATATTTTGTTTATTTATTTTGATGCGAATTTATATTATTTAATGTGTATTGTGTATATATATTTTCATACGTATTTACGTCATTTCATGTGTATTTTGTATATATATTTCTATAGAAATATACGTTATTTTATGTGTATTCGTATATATATTTTGAAACAAATATACATTGTTTTATGTGCATTTTGCATATTTTTTCAATGCAAATTTACCTTATTGTACGTGCATTTTGTATATTAATTTTAATACAAATTTAGCTATTCTATGTGTATTTTTGTATATGTATTTTTATAAAAATATGCTTTATTTTATGGGTATTTTGCATCTTTATTTTCATACAAAATTACATTATTTTATTGATATTCTGTGTATTTATTTTGATACGATTTTACATTATTCTATGTATATTTTGTATATCTATTTTATACCAATGTACGTTATTTTATGTGAATTTGTTTTCATTTCATACAAACCTACATTATTTTATGTGAATTTTGTACATGTATTTAAATACATTCTTTTATTGATATTTTGTTTATTTATTTTGATGCGAATTTATATTATTTAATGTGTATTGTGTATATATATTTTTATACGTATTTACGTCATTTCATGTGTATTTTGTATATATATTTCTATAGAAATATACGTTATTTTATGTGTATTCGTATATATATTTTGAAACAAATATACATTGTTTTATTCGCATTTTGCATATTTTTTCAATACAAATTTACCTTATTGTACGTGCATTTTGTATATTAATTTTAATACAAATTTAGCTATTCTATGTGTATTTTTGTATATGTATTTTTATAAAAATATGCTTTATTTTATGGGTATTTTGCATCTTTATTTTCATACAAAATTATATTATTTTATTGATATTCTGTGTATTTATTTTGATACGATTTTACATTATTCTATGTATATTTTGTATATCTATTTTATACCAATGTACGTTATTTTATGTGAATTTGTTTTCATTTCATACAAATTTACATTATTTTATGTGAATTTTGTACATGTATTTAAATACATTCTTTTATTGATATTTTGTTTATTTATTTTGATGCGAATTTATATTATTTAATGTGTATTGTGTATATATATTTTTATACGTATTTACGTCATTTCATGTGTATTTTGTATATATATTTTTATAGAAATATACGTTATTTTATGTGTATTCGTATATATATTTTGAAACAAATATACATTGTTTTATGTGCATTTTGCATATTTTTTCAATACAAATATCCCTTATTGTACGTGCATTTTGTATATTAATTTTAATACAAATTTAGCTATTCTATGTGTATTTTTGTATATGTATTTTTATAAAAATATGCTTTATTTTATGGGTATTTTGCATCTTTATTTTCATACAAAATTACATTATTTTATTGATATTCTGTGTATTTATTTTGATACGATTTTACATTATTCTATGTATATTTTGTATATCTATTTTATACCAATGTACGTTATTTTATGTGAATTTGTTTTCATTTCATACAAATTTACATTATTTTATGTGAATTTTGTACATGTATTTAAATACATTCTTTTATTGATATTTTGTTTATTTATTTTGATGCGAGTTTATATTATTTAATGTGTATTGTGTATATATATTTTTATACGTATTTACGTCATTTCATGTGTATTTTGTATATATATTTCTATAGAAATATACGTTATTTTATGTGTATTCGTATATATATTTTGAAACATATATACATTGTTTTATGTTCATTTTGCATATTTTTTCAATACAAATTTACCTTATTGTACGTGCATTTTCTATATTAATTTTAATACAAATTTAGCTATTCTATGTGTATTTTTGTATATGTATTTTTATAAAAATATGCTTTATTTTATGGTTATTTTGCATCTTTATTTTCATACAAAATTACATTATTTTATTGATATTCTGTGTATTTATTTTGATGCGATTTTACATTATTCTATGTATATTTTGTATATCTATTTTATACCAATGTACGTTATTTTATGTGAAGTTGTTTTCATTTCATACAAATTTACATTATTTTATGTGAATTTTGTACATGTATTTAAATACAAATTTAACTAATTATATGTGTATTTTGTATATCTATTTTCATACAAATTGAAATTAACTGTGTGTATTTTTGTATATATTTTTATTCAAATTCTAGTAATTTTACGTGTATTTTGTATATTTATTTTCCTACAAATATACGTTCTTTTATCGGAATTTTATTTATTTATTTTGATACGAATTTTCATATTTTTTAGGTGTATTTGATATATATATTTTTATACTTATTTACATAATTTTATATGTATTTTGAATATATATTTTCATAGAAATTTACTCTATATGTATATGCATAGAAAATACACATGAAATAATCTAAATTCGTAACGAAATAAATGAACAAAATACCGATAAAATAATGTAATTTTGAATGAAAATATATATAGAAAATACACATAAAATAACGTATATACAAATAAATATATAAACATAAAATGATTTGAATTTGGATGAAAATAGATATATAAATAAACTTAAAATAAGGCAAATTTGTAATGAAATATATATACAAAATACACATAAAATAATGTAGATTTGTTTCAAAATATATATACGAATACACATAAAATAACGTAGATTTCTATAGAAATATATATACAAAATACACATGAAATGTTGTAAATACGTATAAAAATATAAATACAAAATACACATTAAATAATGTAAATTCGTGTCAAAATAAATAATTAAAATATCAATAAAAGAATGTGTATTTGTATGAAAATACATATACAAAATACACATAAAATAACGTAAATTTGTATAAAACTATATATAAAAATACACAAAAATAAGTTAAATTTGTATGAAAATAAATATACAAAATACACATAAAATTAGGTAAATTTGTAAAGAAATACATATACAAAATACACATAAAATAATGTAAATTTGAATGAAAATATATAAACAAATACACTTAAATTAACATAAATTTGTATAACATATATATAAAATACTCATTAAATAATGTAAATATGTATAAAATATATATATACAAAACACAAATAGAATAATGTAAAATCGTATTAAAATAAATACACAGAATGTAAATAAAATAATGTAAATTTGTATGAAAATAAAGATGCAAAATACCCATAAAATAACGCATTTTTTATAAATATACAAAATACACATGAAAGAATGTAAATACGTATAAAAAATATATACAAAATACACATTAAATAATGTAAATTCTCGTCAAAATAAATAAACAAAATGTCAATACACATAAGATAACATAAATTTGTATAAAACTATATACAAAAATACACAAAAATAATTTAAATTTGTATGAAAATAAATATACAAAATACGCATAAAATTAGGTAAATTTGTATTGAAATACATATACAAAATACACATAAAATACTGTAAATTTGAATGAAAATACATAAACAAATACACTTAAAATAACGTAAATTTGTATAAAAAAATTTATACAAAACACAAATATAATAATGTAAAATCGTATCAAAATAAATACACAGAATATTAATAAAATAATGTAAATTTGTATGAAAATAAAGAAGCAAAATACCCATAAAATAACGCTTTTTTTTTAAATATATATACAAAAATACACATAAAAAAATTTATTTGTATTAAAATAAATATACAAAATACACATACAATAAGGTAAATCTGTATTGAAATAGATATGCAAAATACATATAAAACAATGCAAATTTGTTTCAAAATATATATACGAATAAACATAAAATAACGTAGATTTGTATAAAAAAAATATATAAAAAATACACGTAAAATGAAGTAAATACGTATAAAAAAATGTAAACAAAATACACATAAAATAATGTAAATTCGTATCAAAATAAATAAACAAAATACCAATAAAAGAATGTGTATTTGTATAAATATAAATATACAAAATACACATAAAATAACGTAAATTTGTATAAAACTATATACAAAAATACACAGAAGTAATTAAATTCGTATGAAAATAGATATACAAAATACAGATAAAATAAGCTAAATTTGAATTGAAATGTATATACAAAATACATAAAATAATGTAAATTTGTATCAAAATATTTATAAAAATACATATAATAACGTAAATTTGTTTAAAAATATATAAACAAAATACATATTAAGTAATGTAAATACGTATAAAAAATATGTACAAAATACACATATAATCATGTAATTCGTATCAAACTAAATAAACAAAATAGCAATAAAATAAAGTAAATTTGTATGAGAAAACATATACAAATACATATAAAATAACGCTAATTTCTATAAAAATATATGTCCAAAAATGAACGTAAAACAAATTAACTTTGGATAAAAATATATATACAAAACACACATTAAATAATGTAAATGCGTACATAAAATAACCTAAATTTGTATAAAACTATATACAAAAATACACAAAAATAATTTAAATTTGTATGAAAAGAAATATACAAAATACACATAAAATTAGGTTAATTTCTATTGAAATACATATACAAAATACACATAAAATAATGTAAATTTGAAAGAAAATATATAAACAAATACACATATAATAACGTAAATTTGTATGAAATATATATACAAAATACACATTAAATAATGTAAATATGTATAAAAAATATATACAAAACACAAATAGAATAATGTAAAATCGTATCAAAATATATACACAGAATATTAATAAAATAATGTAAATTTGTATGAAAATTAAGATGCAAAATACCTATAAAATAACGCATTTTTTATAAAATTATTGATACCAAAATACACATAAAATATTTGAATATGTATCAAAATAAATATACAAAATGCACATACAATAAGGTAAATTTGTATTGAAATAGATATGCAAAATACATATAAAATAATGTAAATTTGTTTCAAAATATATATGCGAATACACATAAAATAACGTAGATTTCTATAAAAATACATATACAAAATACACATAAAATTAAGTAAATACGTATAAAAAATGTATACAAAATACACATAAAATAATGTAAATTCGTATAAATATAAATAAACAATATAGCAATAAAAGAATGTGTATTTGTATAAATATAAATATACAAAATGCACATAAAATAACGTAAATTTATATAAAACTATACATAAAATAACGCAAATTTCTTTAAAAATATATGTACAAAAATGAACATAAAATAAATTTGCATAAAAATATATATACAAAACACACATTAGATATTGTAAATGAGTATAAAAATATGTATACAAAATACCTATGAAATAATCTAAATTCGTATCGAATTAAATTAAGAAAATACCAATATAATAATGTAATTTTGGATGAAGATATATATACAAAATACACATAAAAAAAAACTAAATACAAATACAAATATACACATAAAATAATTTAAAATTGAATGAAATAAATATACAAAATAAACATAAAATAAGGTAAAGTTGTAATGAAATATATGAAAAAATACACATAAAATAATATAAATTTGTATGAAAATATATATACAAATACACATTAAATAACATGAATTTGTATAAAATTTGTATCAAAATATATACGAATACACACAATAAAATAACGTAATTTTTTTATGAAAATGTATATACAAAATACACATAAAATAATGTAAATTTGTATAAAAATATATAAACAAATACACATAAAATAATGTAAATTTGGATAAAATATATACAAAATAAACCTTAAATAATGTAAATATGTATAAAAAATATATACAAAATACACATAGAATAATGTTAAATCGTATCAAAATAAATAAAGAGAATATCAATAAAATAATGTAAATTTGTATGAAAATAAAGCACCAAAATATCCATATAATAACGCAAAATATATATAATTTAATAAATATAAAATAATTAAATTTGTATTAAAATAAATATACAAAATGCACGTACAATAAAGAAAATTTGTATTGAAATAGATATGCAAAATACACATCAATAATGTAAATTTGTATCAAAATATATATACGAATACTCATAAAATAGAGTAAATTTCTATGAAAATATACATACAAAATAGATATACAAAATACACATATAACTGGTTAAATTTGTATTTAAATACATGTACAAAAAACACATAAAATAATGTAGATTTGTATGAAATGAAAACAAATACATTTTATATAAAATATATATACAAAATACACATAGAATAATGTAAAATCATACCAAATAAATACACAGAATATCAATAAAATAATGTAAATTTGTATGAAAATAAAGATGCAAAATACCCATAAAATAAAGCATATATTTTTAAAATACATACAAAAAATACATAGATTAATCAAATTTGTATTAAAACTAATATACAAAATGCACATACAATAATGTAAATTTGTATTGAAAAAATATGCAAAATACACATAAAACAATGTAAATTTGTTTCAAAATATATATACGAATACACATAAAATAACGTAGATTTCTATAGAAATATATATACAAAATACACTTGAAATAATGTAAATACGTATAAAAATATATATACAAAATACACATTAAATAATGTTAATTCGTGTCAAAATAAATAAAAAATATCATGAAAAGAATGTGTATTTGTATAACAATAGATATACAAAATACACATAAAATAACCTAAATTTGTATAAAACTATATACAAAATAAACAAAAATAATTTAAACTTGTATGAAAATAAATATACAAAAAACATAAAATTAGGTAAATTTGTATTGAAATACATAAACAAAATACACATAAAATAATGTAAATTTGAATGAAAATATATAAACATATAGACTTAAAATAACGTAAATTTGTATCAAATATATATACAAAAAACACATTAAATAATGTAAATATGTATAAAAAAATATATACAAAACACAAATAAAATAATGTAAAATCGTATCAAAATAAATACAGAAAATATTAATAAAATAATGTAAATTTGTATGAAAATTAAGATTCAAAGTACCCATGTCATGTGTATTCGTATATATATTTTGAAACAAATTTACATTGTTTATATGTATTTTGCATATCTATTTTTGTGTATTCTGTATTTATTTTTTTTATACATAGAATAATGTAAAATCGTATCAAAATAAGTACACAGAATATCAATAAAATAATTTAAATTTGTATGAAAACAAAGATGCAAAATACCCATAAGATAAAGCATATTATTTAAAAATACATATAAAAAATACACATAGAATAATTAAATTTGTATTAAAATTAATATACAAAATGCACACATACAATAAGGTAAATTTGTATTGAAAAAAAACGCAAAATACAAATAAAACATTGTAAATTTGTTTCAAAATATATATACGAATACACATAAAATAACGTAGATTTCTATAGAAATATATATACAAAATACACATGAAATTATGTAAATACGTATAAAAATATATATATAAAATACATATTAAGTAATGTAAATTCGTGACAAAATAAATAAACAAAATATCATGAAAAGAATGTGTATTTGTATGAAAATAAATAGTAGATAATAAATTTGTATGAAATATATATGCAAGATATACATTAAATAAGGTAAATATGTATAAAAAAAATATACAAAAAACAAATAGAATAATGTAAGATCGTATCAAAATAAATACACCGAATATTGATAAAATAATGTAAATTTGTATGAAAATAAAGATGCAAAATTCCCAACAAATAGCGCATTTCTTATAAAAATATATATACCAAAATACACATAAAACATTTAAATTTCTATTGAAATAAATATACAAAATGCACATACAATAAGGTAAACTTCTATTGAAAGAGATATGCAAAAATACATATAAAACAAAGTAAATTTGTTTCAAAATATATATACGAATACACATAAAATAACGTAGATTTCTATAAAAATATATATACAAAATACACATAAAATTAGGTAAATACGTATAAAAAAATGTAAACAAAATACACATAAAATAATATAAATTCGAAACAAAATAAATAAACAAAATACCAATAAAAGAATGTGTATTTGTATAAATATAAATGTACAAAATACACATACAAAATAAACATAAAATAAGGTCAATTTGTAATGAAATATATGTTCAAAATACACATAAAATAATGTAAATTTATATGAAAATATATATACAAATACACATAAAATACCATGAATTTGTATAAAATTATATATTCAAAATAAATATTAAATAATGTAAATGCGTATAAAAATATATATAAAAAGTACATATAAAATAATGTAAACTCGTATCAATATAAATCAACAAAATTCCAATAAAATAATATATGTTTGAATGAAAATAGATTTACAAAATACACATAAAATAACTATAATTTGTATTGAAATACATAAAAATACATAAAAATAATTTGAGTTTGTATGAAAATAGATATTCAAAATACACATAAAACTAGGTAAGTTTCTTTTGAAATATATATACAAAATACCCATAAAATATTATAAATTTGTGTCAGAATATATAAACAAATACACATAAAATAACGTAAATTTGTTTCAAAAATATATACAAAATACACATAGAATATGTCAAATCGTATCAAAATGAATGAGCAGAATATCAATAAAATAACGTAAATTTGTATGAAAATAAAGATGCAAAATACCCATAAAATAAAGCATATTTTTATAAAAATACATATAAAAAAATACACATAGAATAATTAAATTTGTATTAAAATTAATATACAAAA
Organism: Eriocheir sinensis; assembly: GCF_024679095.1. Classification (NCBI taxonomy): domain Eukaryota; kingdom Metazoa; phylum Arthropoda; class Malacostraca; order Decapoda; family Varunidae; genus Eriocheir; species Eriocheir sinensis. The sequence goes on from NW_026111887.1 coordinate 956,639, forward strand.
TGCATATACAATAAAGTAAATTTGTATTGAAAAAATATGCAAAATACACAAAAAAGTGTAAATTTGTTTAAAAATCTATATACGAATACACATAATATAACGTAGATTTCTATAGAAATATATATACAAAATACACATGAAATGATGTAAATACGTATAAAAATATATATACAAAATACACATTAAATAATTTAAATTCTCGTCAAAATAAATAAACAAAATATCAATAAAAGAATGTGTATTTGTATGAAAATAGATTTACAAAATACTCATAAAATAACCTAAGTTTGTATAAAACTATATACAAAAATACACAAAAATAATTTAAATTTGTATGAAAATAAATATACAAAATACACATAAAATTATTTTGTATCTCTATTTTATACAAATGTACGTTATTTTATGTGAATTTGTTTTCATTTCATACAAATTTACATTATTTTATGTGTATTTTGTACATGTATTTAAATACAAATTTAACTAATTACATATTTTTATAAAAATACATATACAAAAATACACATAGATTAATCAAATTTGTATTAAAATTAATATACAAAATACACATACAATAAGGTAAATTTGTATTGAAAAAATATGCAAAATACACATAAAACAATGTAAATTTGTTTCAAAATATATATACGAATACACATAAAATAACGCAGATTTCTATAGTAATATATATATACAAAATACACTTTAAATAATGTAAATACGTATAAAAATATATATACAAAATACACATTAAATAATGTTAATTAGTGTCAAAATAAATAAACAAAATATCATGAAAAGAATGTGTATTTGTATGAAAATAGATATACAAAATACACATAAAATAACCTAAATTTGTATAAAACTATAAACAAAAATACACAAAAATAATTTAAACTTGTATGAAAATAAATATACAAAAAACATATAAAATTAGGTAAATTTGTATTGAAATACATATACAAAATACACATAAAATAATGTAAATTTAAATGAAAATATATAAACATATAGACTTAAAATAACGTAAATTTGTATCAAATATATATACAAAAAACACATTAAATAAAGTAAATATGTCTAAAAAAATATATACAAAACACAAATAAAATAATGTAAAATCGTATCAAAATAAATACAGAAAATATTAATAAAATAATGTAAATTTGTATGAAAATTAAGATGCAAAATACCCATAAAATAACGCATTTTTTATAAAAAATATATATACGAAAAAACGTAAAATATTTGATTTTGTATTAAAATAAAAAGATATACAAAATACACATAAAATAAGCTAAATTAAATGAAAAATATATACAAAATACACATAGAATAATGTAAAATCGTATCAAAATAAATACACAGAATATCAATAAAATAATGTAATTTTGTATGAAAATAAAGATGCAAAATACACATAGAATAAAGCATATTTCATTAAAATACATATACAAAAATACATAGAATAATTAAATTTGTATTAAAATTAATATACAAAATGCACGTACAATAACGTAAATTTGTATTGAAAAATATACAAAATGCACATTAAAGCGTAAATTTGTTTAAAATCTATATACGAATACACATAAAATAACGTAGATTTCTATAGAATATATATACAAAATACACATGAAATGATGTAAATACGTATAAAATATATATATACAAAATACACATTAAATAATTTAAATTCTCGTCAAAATAAATAAACAAAATATCAATAAAAGAATGTGTATTTGATGAATAGATATACAAAATACTCATATAATTATTATAATTATTATAATTATTTTATCTGTATTTTGTATATCTATTTTCATACGAATTTAATTACTTCTGTGTATTTTTGTATATAGTTTTATATAAATTACGTTATTTTATGTGTATTTTGTATATTTATATTTATACAAATACACATTCTTTTATTGGTATTTTGTTTATTTATTTTGATACGAATTTATATTATTTTATGTGTATTTTGTATACATTTTTTTATACGTATTTACTTCATTTTATGTGTATTTTGTACATATTTTTTATACGTATTTACATTACTTAATGATTATTTTGTTTATATATTTTCAAACAAATCTACGTTATTATATGTATTTGTATAAATATTTTGATACAGATTTACATTATTTTATGTATTTTGTATGTACATTTCAATTCAAATTTAGCTTATTTTAGCTGTATTTTGTATATATTTTTTCATACAAATTTAATTACTTCTGTGTATTTTTGTATATAGTTTTATACAAATTTACGATATTTTATGTGTATTTTGTATATTTATATTTTTACAAATGCACATTCTTTTACTGGTATTTGGTTTATTTATTTTGATACGATTTTTATGTATTTTTTGTATTCATTTTTTATACGTATTTACTTCATTTTATGTGTATTTTGTATATATTTTTATAGAAATCTACGTTATTTTATGTGTATTCGTATATATATTTTGAAACAAATTTACTTTGTTTTATATGTATTTTGCATATCTATTTCAATACAAATTTGCACATTTACTTTATTTTATGTGCATTTTTGTTCATATATTTTTTTATAAAATTTGCGTTATTTTATGTGTATTTGTATATGTTTTCTCATGCAAATTTATATTATTTTATTGCTATTTTGTTTATTTATTTTGATACAAATGAAAATAGATATACAAAATATACATAAAATAAACTAAATTTGTATTGAAATATATATACAAAATACATAAAATAATGTAAATTTGTATCAAAATATTTTAACAGATGCGCATAAAATAACGTAAATTTGTTTTAAAATATACAAAATACACATTAAATAATGTAAATATGTATAAAAAAATATATACAAAACACAAATAGAATAATGTAAAATCGTATCAAAATAAATACACAGAATATTAATAAAACAATGTAAATTTGTATGAAAATAAAGATGCAAAATACCCATTAAATAACGCATTTTTTATAAAAATATATATACCAAAATACACATGAAAAAATTAATTTGTATTAAAATAAATATACAAAATACACATACATATACACATATTTCTGTATTGAAATAGATATGCAAAATACATATAAAACAATGTAAATTTGTTTCAAAATATATATACGAATACACATAAAATAACGTAGATTTGTATAAAAATATATATACAAAATACACATAAAATGAATTAAATACGTATAAGAAAATGTATACAAAATACACATAAAATAATGTAAATTCGTATCAAAATAAATAAAGAAAATACCAATAAAAGAATATGTATTTGTATAAATATAAATATACAAAATACTCATAAAATAACGTAAGTTTGTATAAAACTATATACAAAAATACACAGAAGTAATTAAATTCGTATGAAAATAGATATACAATATACAGATAAAAAAAGCTAAATTTGAATTGAAATGTATATACAAAATACATAAAATAATGTAGATTTGTATCAAAATATTTATAAAAATACCCATAAAATAACGCATTTTTTTTATTTATAAAAATATATATACCAAAATACACATCAAAAAATTAAATTTGTATTAAAATAAATATACAAAAAACACATACAATAATGTAAATTTGTATTGAAATAGATATGCAAAATACATATAAAACAATGTAAATTTGTTTCAAAATACATATACGAATACACATAAAATAACGTAGATTTCTATAAAAATATATACACAAAATACACATAAAATGAAGTAAATACGTATAAAAAAATGTATACAAAATACACATAAAATAATGTAAATTCGTATCAAAATAAATAAACAAAATACCAATAAAAGAATGTGTATTTGTATATATATAAATATACAAAATACACATAAAATAACGTAAATTTGTATAAAACTACTCAAAACTACACAGAAGTAATTAAATTCGTATGAAAATAGATATACAAAATACAGATAAAATAAGCTAAATTTGAATTGAAATGTATATACAAAATACAATATTTATGTGTATATTTGTATTTGTATTTAGGTTATTTTATGTGTATTTTGTATATCTATTTTTATACAAATACACATTCTTTAATTGATATTTTGTTTATTTATTTTGACGCGATTTTACATTATTTAATGTGTATTTTATATATATATTTTTATACGTGTTTACATCATTTGATGTGTATTTTGTATATATATTTCTATAGAAATCTACGTTGATTTATGAGTATTCGTATATAGATTTTGAAATAAATTTACACTGTTTTATGTGTATTTTGCATATTTTTTCAACACAAATTTACCTTATTGTATATGCATTTTGTATATTAATTTTAATACAAATTTAATTATGCTATGTGTATTTTTGTATATGTATTTTTATAAAAATATGCTTTATTTTATGGGTATTTTGCATTTTTATTTTCATACAAATTTACATTATTTTATTTATATTCTGTTTATTTTTTTTAAACAATTTTACATTATTCTATGTGTATTTTGTATATCTATTTTTATACGTATTTACTTAATTTATGTGTATTTTGTATATATTTTTATAGAAATCTAAGTTATTTTATGTGTATTCGTATATATTTTGAAACAAATTTACATTGTTTTATATGTATTTTTGCATATCTCTTTCAATACAAGTTTACCTTATTGTATGTGCATTTTGTATATTTACTTCAATACAAATTTAAATATTTTATGTGTATTTTGGTATATATATTTTTATAAGAAATGCGCTATTTGATGGGAATTTTGCATCTTTATTTTCATACAAATTTACATTATTTTATTGATATTCGGTGTATTTATTTTGATACGATTTCACATTATTCTATTTGTTTTTTGTATATATTTTTTTATACATATTTACATTATTTAATGTGTATCTTGCATATATATTTCATACAAATTTATTATCTATTATTTATTTTCATTCAAATACACATTCTTTTCATGATATTTTGTTTATTTATTTTGACACGAATTTAATTAGATATATATTTTGTATATATATTTTTATACGTATTTACATAATTTCATGTGTATTTTGTATATATATTTCTATAGAAATCTACGTTATTTTATGTGTATTCATATATATATTTTCAAACAAATTTACTTTGTTTTATATGTGTTTTTGAATATCTCTTTCAATACATATTTACCTTACTGTATATGCATTTTGTATATTTATTTCAATACAAATTTAAATATTTTATGTGTATTTTGGTATATATATTTTTATAAAAAATGCGCTATTTTATGGGAATTTTGCATCTTTCTTTTCATACAAATTTACATTATTTTATTGATATTCTGTGTATTTATATTGATAGGATTTTACATTATTCTATTTCTTTTTTGTAAATATTTTTTTATACACATTTACATTATTTAATGTGTATCTTGCATATATATTTTATACAAATTTACGTTATTTTAAGTGTATTTGTTTATATATTTTCATTCAAATTTACATTATTCTATGTGTATTTTGTATATTTCAATACAAATTTACCTAATTTTATGTGTATTTTGTATATTTCTTTTCATACAAATTTTAAATATTTTTGTGTATTTTTGTATATAGTTTTATACAAATTTAGGTTATTTTATGTACGCATTTACTTTATTTAATGTGTGTTTTGTATATATATTTTATGCAAATTTACTTTATTTTATGTGCATTTTTGTACATATATTTTTTAGAAATTTGTTAATCTATGTGTATTTGTATATGTTTTCTCATACAAATTTACATTATTTGATTGCTATTTTGTTTATTTATTTTGATACGAATGAAAATAGATATACAAAATATACATAAAATTAACTAAATTTGTATTGAAATATATATACAAAATACATAAAATAATGTAAATTTGTATCAAAATATTTTAACAGATGCGCATAAAATAACGTAAATTTGTTTTAAAATATACAAAATACACATTAAATAATGTAAATATGTATAAAAAAATATATACAAAACACAAATAGAATAATGTAAAATCGTATTAAAATAAATACACAGAATATTAATAAAACAATGTAAATTTGTATGAAAATAAAGATGCAAAATACCCATTAAATAACGCATTTTTTATAAAAATATATATACCAAAATACACATGAAAAAATTAATTTGTATTAAAATAAATATACAAAATACACATACAATAAGGTAAATCTATATTGAAATAGATATGCAAAATACATATAAAACAATGTAAATTTGTTTCAAAATATATATACGAATACACATAAAATAACGTAGATTTGTATAAAAATATATTACAAAATACACATAAAATGAAGTAAATACGTATAAGAAAATGTATACAAAATACACATAAAATAATGTAAATTCGTATCAAAATAAATAAACAAAATACCAATAAAAGAATGTGTATTTGTATAAATATAAATATACAAAATACACATAAAATAACGTAAATTTGTATAAAACTATACAAAAATACACAGAAGTAATTAAATTCGTATGAAAATAGATATACAAAATACAGATAAAATAAGCTAAATTTGAATTGAAATGTGTATACAAAATACAATATTTATGTGTATATTTGTATTTGTATTTAGGTTATTTTATGTGTATTTTGTATATCTATTTTCATACAAATACACATTCTTTAATTGATATTTTGTTTATTTATTTTGACGCGATTTTACATTATTTAATGTGTATTTTATATATATATTTTTATACGTGTTTACATCATTTGATGTGTATTTTGTATATATATTTCTATAGAAATCTACGTTGATTTATGAGTATTCGTATATAGATTTTGAAATAAATTTACACTGTTTTATGTGTATTTTGCATATTTTTTCAACACAAATTTACCTTATTGTATATGCATTTTGTATATTAATTTTAATACAAATTTAATTATGCTATGTGTATTTTTTTATATGTATTTTTATAAAAATATGCTTTATTTTATGGGTATTTTGCATTTTTATTTTCATACAAATTTACATTATTTTATTTATATTCTGTTTATTTTTTTTTTTTAAACAATTTTAAATTATTCTATGTTTATTTTGTATATCTATTTTTATACGTATTTACTTAATTTATGTGTATTTTGTATATATATTTTTATAGAAATCTACGTTATTTTATGTGTATTCGTATATATTTTGAAACAAATTTACATTGTTTTATATGTATTTTTGCATATCTCTTTCAATACAAGTTTACCTTATTGTATGTGCATTTTGTATATTTACTTCAATACAAATTTAAATATTTTATGTGTATTTTGGTATATATATTTTTATAAGAAATGCGCTATTTGATGGGAATTTTGCATCTTTATTTTCATACAAATTTACATTATTTTATTAATATTCGGTGTATTTATTTTGATACGATTTCACATTATTCTATTTGTTTTTTGTATATATTTTTTTTATACATATTTACATTATTTAATGTGTATCTTGCATATATATTTCATACAAATTTATTATCTATTATTTATTTTCATACAAATACACATTCTTTTCATGATATTTTGTTTATTTATTTTGACACGAATTTAATTAGATATATATTTTGTATATATATTTTTATACGTATTTACATAATTTCATGTGTATTTTGTATATATATTTCTATAGAAATCTACGTTATTTTATGTGTATTCGTATATATATTTTGAAACAAATTTACTTTGTTTTATATGTGTTTTTGAATATCTCTTTCAATACATATTTACCTTACTGTATATGCATTTTGTATATTTATTTCAATAAAAATTTAAATATTTTATGTGTATTTTGGTATATATATTTTTATAAAAAATGCGCTATTTTATGGGAATTTTGCATCTTTCTTTTCATACAAATTTACATTATTTTATTGATATTCTGTGTATTTATATTGATAGGATTTTACATTATTCTATTTCTGTTTTGTAAATATTTTTTTATACACATTTACATTATTTAATGTGTATCTTGCATATATATTTTATACAAATTTACGTTATTTTAAGTGTATTTGTTTATATATTTTCATTCAAATTTACATTATTCTATGTGTATTTTGTATATTTCAATACAAATTTACTTAATTTTATGTGTATTTTGTATATTTCTTTTCATACAAATTTTAAATATTTTTGTGTATTTTTGTATATAGTTTTATACAAATTTAGGTTATTTTATGTACGCATTTACTTTATTTAATGTGTGTTTTGTATATATATTTTTATGCAAATTTACTTTATTTTATGTGCATTTTTGTACATATATTTTTTTAGAAATTTGCGTTAATCTATGTGTATTTGTATATGTTTTCTCATACAAATTTACATTATTTGATTGCTATTTTGTTTATTTATTTTGATACGAATGAAAATAGATATACAAAATATACATAAAATAAACTAAATTTGTATTGAAATATATATACAAAATACATAAAATAATGTAAATTTGTATCAAAATATTTTAACAGATGCGCATAAAATAACGTAAATTTGTTTTAAAATATACAAAATACACATTAAATAATGTAAATATGTATAAAAAAATATATACAAAACACAAATAGAATAATGTAAAATCGTATTAAAATAAATACACAGAATATTAATAAAACAATGTAAATTTGTATGAAAATAAGGATGCAAAATACCCATTTAATAACGCATTTTTTATAAAAATATATATACCAAAATACACATGAAAAAATTTATTTGTATTAAAATAAATATACAAAATACACATACAATAAGGTAAATCTGTATTGAAATAGATATGCAAAATACATATAAAACAATGTAAATTTGTTTCAAAATATATATCATAATACACATAAAATAAGTTAGATTTGTAAAAAAATATATATACAAAATACACATAAAATGAAGTAAATACGTATAAGAAAATGTATACAAAATACACATAAAATAATGTAAATTCGTATCAAAATAAATAAACAAAATACCAATAAAAGAATGTGTATTTGTATAAATATATATATACAAAATACACATAAAATAACGTAAATTTGTATAAAACTGTACAAAAATACACAAAAGTAATTAAATTCGTATGAAAATAGATATACAAAATACAGATAAAATAAGCTAAATTTGAATTGAAATGTATATACAAAATACAATATTTTATGTGTATATTTGTATTTGTATTTAGGTTATTTTATGTGTATTTTGTATATATATTTTCATCCAAAATTACATTATTTTATTGGTATTTTCTTAATTTAATTCGATACGAGTTTAGATTATTTCATAGGTATTTTCTATACATATTTTTATACTCATTTACATTATCTAAAGTGTGTTTTGTATATATATTTTTATGCAAATTTATTTTATGTTAATTTTTGTACATATATTTTTATAGAAATTTGCGTTATTTTATGTATATAGTTTTATATAAATTTACGTTATTTTATGTGCATTTTGTATATTTATATTTATACAAATACACATTCTTTTATTTTTATATTGTTTATTTACATTTATACTAATTTACATTATCTTATGTGTATTTTGTATACATTTTTTTATACGTATTTACTTAATTTTATATGTATTTTGTATATGTATTTTTATAGAAATCTACGTTATTTTAAGTGTATTCGTATATATATTTTGAAACAAATTTACATTATTTTATATGTATTTTGCATATCTATTTCAATACAAATTTACCTTATTGTATGTGCATTTTGTATATTTATTTTAATACAAATTGAACTATTTTATGTGTATTTTGGTATCAATAGTTTTATAAAAAAAACGTAAATTTGTATAAAAAAATATGTACAAAACACAAATAGAATAATGTAAAATCGTATCAAAATAAATACACAGAATATTAATAAAATAATGTAAATTTGTATGAAAATAAAGAAGCAAAATACCCATAAAATGACGCATTTTTTTTATTTATAAAAATATATATACCAAAATACACATCAAAAAATTAAATTTGTATTAAAATAAATATACAAAAAACACATACAATAAGGTAAATTTGTATTGAAATAGATATGCAAAATACATATAAAGCAATGTAAATTTGTTTCAAAATATATATACGAATACACATAAAATAACGTAGATTTCTATAAAAATATATATACAAAATACACATAAAATGAAGTAAATACGTATCAAAAAATGTATACAAAATACACATAAAATAATGTAAATTCGTATGAAAATAAATAAACAAAATACCAATAAAAGAATGTGTATTTGTATAAATATAAATATACAAAATACACATAAAATAACGTAAATTTATATAAAACTACATACAAAAATACACAGAAGTAATTAAATTTGTATGAAAATATATACAAAATACACACAAACTATGCTAAATTTGAATTGAAATATATATACAAAATACACATATTTTGCTTATCTATTTTCAAACAAATTTAAATTATTTTTGAGTATTTTTGAATATATTTATTTTTGTTATACATAGAATAATGTAAAATCGTATCAAAATAAGTACAAAGAATATCAATAAAATAATTTAAATTTGTATGAAAATAAAGATGCAAAATACCCATAAGATAAAGCATTTTTTTTTAAATACATATACAAAAATACACATAGAATAATTAAATTTGTATTAAAATTAATATACATAATGCACACATACAAAGAGGTAAATTTGTATTAAAAAAAAACGCAAAATATGCTTTATTTTATGGGTATTTTGCATCTTTATTTTCATACAAAATTATATTATTTCATTGATATTCTGTGTATTTATTTTGATACGATTTTACATTATTCTATGTATATTTTGTATATCTATTTTATACCAATGTACGTTATTTTATATGAATTTGTTTTCATTTCATACAAATTTACATTATTTTATGTGAATTTTGTACATGTATTTAAATACATTCATTTATTGATATTTTGTTTATTTATTTTGATGCGAATTTATATTATTTAATGTGTATTGTGTATATATATTTTTATACGTATTTACGTCATTTCATGTGTATTTTGTATATATATTTCTATAGAAATATACGTTATTTTTTGTGTGTTCGTATATATATTTTGAAACAAATATACATTGTTTTATGTGCATTTTGCATATTTTTTCAATATAAATTTACCTTATTGTACGTGCATTTTGTATATTAATTTTAATACAAATTTAGCTATTCTATGTGTATTTTTGTATATGTATTTTTATAAAAATATGCTTCATTTTATGGGTATTTTGCATCTTTACTTTCATACAAAATTACATTATTTTATTGATATTCTGTGTATTTATTTTGATACGATTTTACATTATTCTATGTATATTTTGTATATCTATTTTATACCAATGTACGTTATTTTATGTGAATTTGTTTTCATTTCATACAAATTTACAATATTTTATGTGAATTTTGTACATGTATTTAAATACAAATTTAATTAATTATATGTGTATTTTGTATATCTATTTTCATACAAATTGAAATTAATTGTGTGTATTTTTGTATATATTTTTATTCAAATTTTCGTAATTTTATGTGTATTTTGTATATTTATTTTCCTACAAATATACGTTCTTTTATCGGAATTTTATTTATTTATTTTGATACGAATTTTCATTTTTTTAGGTGTATTTGATATATATATTTTTATACTTATTTACATAATTTTATATGTATTTTGAATATATATTTTCATAGAAATTTACTCTATATGTATATGTATAGAAAATACACATGAAATAATCTAAATTCGTAACGAAATAAATGAACAAAATACCGATAAAATAATGTAATTTTGAATGAAAATATATATAGAAAATACACATAAAATAACGTAAATAAAAATAAATATATAAACATAAAATGATTTGAATTTGAATGAAAATAGATATAAAAATAAACTTAAAATAAGGCAAATTTATAATGAAATATATATACAAAATACACATAAAATAATGTAGATTTGTTTCAAAATATATATACGAATACACATAAAATAACGTAGATTTCTATAGATATATATATACAAAATACATTTGAAATGTTGTAAATACGTATAAAAATATATATACAAAATACACATTAAATAATGTAAATTTGTGTCAAAATAAATAATTAAAATATCAATAAAAGAATGTGTATTTGTATGAAAATACATATACAAAATACACATAAAATAACGTAAATTTGTATAAAACTATATATAAAAATACACAAAAATAAGTTAAATTTGTATGAAAATAAATATACAAAATACACATAAAATTAGGTAAATTTGTAAAGAAATACATATACAAAATACACATAAAATAATGTAAATTTGAATGAAAATATATAAACAAATACACTTAAATTAACATAAATTTGTATAACATATATATAAAATACTCATTAAATAATGTAAATATGTATAAAAAATATATATACAAAACACAAATAGAATAATGTAAAATCGTATTAAAATAAAATAATGTAAATTTGTATGAAAATAAAGATGCAAAATACCCATAAAATAACGCATTTTTTATAACTATACAAAATACACATGAAAGAATGTAAATACGTATAAAAGTATATATACAAAATACACATTAAATAATGTAAATTCGCGTCAAAATAAATAAACAAAATGTCAATAAAAGAATGTGTATTTGTATGATAATAAATATACAAAATACATAAGATAACATAAATTTGTATAAAACTATATACAAAATACACAAAATATTTTAAATTTGTATGAAAATAAATATACAAAATACACATAAAATTAGGTAAATTTGTATTGAAATACATACACAAAAAACACATAAAATAATGTAAATTTGAATGAAAATACATAAACAAATACACTTAAAATAAAGTAAATTTGTATAAAAAAAATATGTACAAAACACAAATAGAATAATGTAAAATCGTATCAAAATAAATACACAGAATATTAATAAAATAATGTAAATTTGTATGAAAATAAAGAAGCAAAATACCCATAAAATAACGCATTTTGTTTATTTATAAAAATATATATACCAAAATACACACAAAAAAATTTAATTTGTATTAAAATAAATATACAATAAACACATACAAAAAGGTAAATTTGTATTGTAATAGATATGCAAAATACATATAAAACAATGTAAATTTGTTTCAAAATATATATACGAATACACATAAAATAACGTAGATTTCTATAAAAATATATATACAAAATACACATAAAATGAAGTAAATACGTATAAAAAAATGTATACAAAAAACTCATAAAATAATGTAAATTCGTATCAAAATAAATAAACAAAATACCAATAAAAGAATGTGTATTTGTATAAATATAAATATACAAAATACACATAAAATAACGTAAATTTATATAAAACTATATACAAATATACACAGAAGTAATTAAATTTGTATGAAAATATATACAAAATACACACAAAATAAGCTAAATTTGAATTGAAATATATATACAAAATACATGAAATAAAGTAAATTTGTATCAAAATATTTATACAAATACACATATAATAACGTAAATTTGTATGAAAATATATAAACAAAATACACATTAAATAATGTAAATACGTATAAAAAATATGTACAAAATACACGTATAATCATGTAATTCGTATCAAAATAAATAAACAAAATACCAATAAAATAATATAAATTTGAATGAGTAAACGTGTATGTTGCATATTTTTTCAATACAAATTTACCTTATTATATACTCATTTTGTATATTAATTTTAATACAAATTTAATTATTCGATGTGTATTTTTGTATCTGTATTTGTATATATATTTTTATACGCTTTTACATTATTTAATATTTATTTTGAATATATATTTTTATACAAATTCATAGTATTTTATGTGTATTTGTATATATATTTTTATATAAATTTACATTATTTTATGTGTATTTTGTACATATATTTTTTTTACAAATCTACCTTATTTTATGTTTATTTTGTATGTGTATTTTGTATATTTATATTTATCCAAATACACATTCTTTTATTGGTATTTTGTTTATTTATTTTAATTCTAATTTACATTATTTTATATGTATTTTGTATACAATTTTTTATACGTATTTAATTAATTTTATGTGTATTTTGAATATATATTTTATAGAAATTACGTTTTTATTTGTATTCGTATATATATTTTGAAACAAAGTTACATTGTTTTATATGTATTTTGCATATCTCCTTCAATACAAATTTACCTTATTATATGTGCATTTTGTATATTTATTTCAATGCAAATTTAAATATTTTATGTATTTTGGTATATATTTTTATAAGATTGAAAATTTGAATAAAAATATATACAAAAAAACTAAAAATAAATTTCAATTTGTATAAAAATATATACAAAATACACATATAATCAGTTAAATTTGTATTTAAATAAATATACAAAATATCACATAAAATAATGTAAATTTGTATGAAAACAAAACAAATTCACATAAAATAACGCGTCCAAAAATAAATAAACAAAATATCAATAAAAGAATGTGTAACTTTGTATGAAAATATATATACAAAACACACATAAAATAACCTAAATTTGTATAAAACTATATACAAAAATGCACAAAATAATTTAAATTTGTATGAAAATAAATATACAAAATACACATAAAATTAGGTTAATTTGTATTGAAATACATATACAAAATATATAAAATAATGTAAATTTGAAAGAAAATATATAAACAAATACACATATAATAACGTAAATTTGTATAAAAAATATATACAAAACACAAATAGAATAATGTAAAATCGTATCAAAATATATACACAGAATATTAATAAAATAATGTAAATTTGTATGAAAATTAAGATGCAAAATACCTATATAATAACGCATTTTTTAAAAAAATATTGATACCAAAATACACATAAAATATTTGAATTTGTATTAAAATAAATATACAAAATGCACATACAATAAGGTAAATTTGTATAGAAATAGATATGCAAAATACATATAAAATAATGTAAATTTGTTTCAAAATATATATACGAATACACATAAAATAACGTAGATTTCTATAAAAATACATATACAAAATACACATAATATTAAATAAATACGTATTAAAAAAATGTAAAAAAATATACATAAAATAATGTAAATTCGTATAAATGTAAATAAACAATATACCAATAAAAGAATGTGTATTTGTGTAAATATTAATATACAAAATGCACATAAAATAACGTAAATTTATATAAAACTATATACATAAAGTAATTAAATTTCTATAAAAATATATGTACAAAAATGAACATAAAATAAATTTGCATAAAAATATATAGTCAAAACACACTTTAGATAATGTAAATGAGTATAAAATAATGTATACAAAATACCTATGAAATAATCTAAATTCGTATCGAAGTAAATTAAGAAAATATCAATAAAATAAAGTAATTTTGATAAAATATATACAAAATACACATAAAATAACCTAAATGAAAATAAATACAAAATACACATAAAATAATTTAAAATTGAATGAATAAATATACAAATAAACATAAAATAAGTTAATTTGTAATGAAATATATGAAAATACAAATTTAAATAATTTGTATTTATGTATATATATACAAATACACATTAAATAATTTAATATTTATTTTGTATCAAAATATATACTTATACACACAATAAAATAACGTAGTTTTTTTATGAAAATGTATATATAATATACACATAAAATAATTTATATGTAGAAAATATATATACAAAACACATAAAATAATGTAGATTTGTATGAAAATATATAAACAAATACACATAAAATAATGTAAATTTGATAAAATATATATATAAAATGAACATTAAATAATGTAAATATGTATAAAAAATATAAAAATACATATAGAATAATGTTAAAGCGTATCAAAATAAATAAAGAGAATATCAATAAAATAATGTAAATTTGTATGAAAATAAAGATGCAAAATATCCATATAATAACGCATATTTGCATAAAAATATATATACAAAAATACATATAAAATTGTTAAATTTGTATTAAAATAAATATACAAAATGCACGTACAATAAAGTAAATTTGTATTGAAATAGATGTGCAAAATACACATCAATAATGTAAATTTGTATCAAAATATATATACGAATACTCATAAAATAGAGTAAATTTCTATGAAAATATACATACAAAATAGATATACAAAATACACATATAACTAGTTAAATTTGTATTTAAATACATGTACAAAAAACATATAAAATAATGTAGATTTGTATGAAATGAAAACAAATACATTTATAAATATTTATACAAAATACACATAGAATAATGTAAAATCATATAAAAATAAATACACAGAATATCAATAAAATAATGTATATTTGTATGAAAATAAAGATGCAAAATACCCCTCAAATAAAGCATATTTTTTTATAAAAATACATATACAAAAATACACATAGATTAATCAAATTTGTATTAAAATTAATATACAAAATGCACATACAATAAGGTAAATTTGTATTGAAAAAATATGCAAAATACACATAAAATAATGTAAATTTGTTTCAAAATATATATACGAATACACATAAAATAACGCAGATTTCTATAGAAATATATATACAAAATACACTTGAAATAATGTAAATACGTATAAAAATATATTAAATAAGGTTAATTCATGTCAAAATAAATAAACAAAATATCATGAAAAGAATGTATTTGTATGAAAATAGAGATACAAAATACACATAAAATAATTTAAATTTGTATAAAAATATATATACAAAAATACACAAAAAATTAAACTTGTATGAAAATAAATATACAAAAACCTATAAATATATGTAAATTTGTATTGAAATAAATATTCAAAATACACATAAAATAATTTAAATTTGAATGAAAATATATATAGATATAGACTTAAAATATCGTAAATTTGTATCAAATATATATACAAAAAACATTAAATAATGTAAAATGAATAAAAATATATACAAAACACATAAAATAATGTAAATCGTATCAAAATAAATACAGAAAATATTAATAAAATAATGTAAATATGTATGAAAATTAATATAAATACCCATAAAATAATGCATTTTTATAAAAATGTAAATACCAAAAAAACATAAAATATTTGATTTTGTATTAAAATAAATAGATATACAAAATACACATAAAATAAGCTAAATTTGAATTGAAATATATATACAAAATACATAAAATAATGTAAAGTTGTATCAAAATACCTATACAAATACATATATAATAACGTAAATTTGTATAAATATAAACAAAATACACATTAAATAATATAAATACGTATAAAAAAAATGTAAAAAATACACAAATAATCATGTAATTCGTATCAAAATAAATAAACAAAATACCAATAAAATAATGTATATTTCTATTAGAAAACATATACAAAATACACATAAATAACGCAAATATCAATAAAAATATATATAATATAATATATTTTTATACATATTTAAAATATTTAATGTATATTTTGTATATATATTTTATCCAAATTTACGTGATTTTATATGTATTTGTTTATATATTTTCATACAAATTTCATTATTTTATTTGAGTTTTGTATATGTATTTCAATACAAATTTGCCTAACTTTATGTGTATTTTGCATATCTATTTTCAAACAAATTTAAATTATTTTTGTGTATATTTGTATATATTTTTATACAAATTTTAGTTATTTTATTTGTTTTTTGTATATATATTTTCCTACAAATATACATTCTTTTATTGGAATTTTGTGTATTTAGTTTTTTACGAATTTACATTATTTTATGTGTATTTTGTATATATATTTTTCTACGTATTTAAACTATTTTATGTGTATTTTATATATACATTTTCATAAAAATTTACGTTATTTTTTGTGTGTATTCGTATATTTTGAAACATTTTATACAAATTCATGTTATTTTATGAGTATTTGTATATATATTTTCATACAAATTTATATTATTTTATGTTTATTCTTACATATATTTTATTACAAATTTACCTTATTTTATGTTTATTTTGTATATTTATTTCATTCAATTTTAAATTTTTTAATGTGTATATTTGTATTTGTATTTAGGTTATTTTATGTGTGTTTTCTATATATATTTTCATCCAAAATTACATTATTTTATTGTTATTTTCTTAATTTAACTCGATACGAATTTAGATTATTTCATAGGTATTTTGTATACATATTTTTATACTCATTTACATTATCTAATGTGTGTTTTGTATATATTTTTTTATGCAAACTAATTTTATGTGCAATTTTGTACATATATTTTTATAGAAACTTAAAACGTTATTTTATGTGTATTTTGTATATGTTTTCTCATACAAATTTACATTATTTAATTAGTTTTTTGTTGATTTATTTTGATACGAATGACTTGATTATTGGTGTATTTTGTAAATATTCTGTGTATTTATTTTGATATGATTTTACATTATTCTATGTGTATTTTGTATATATATTTTATATAAAATGTATTTGTTTTCATTTCATACAAATCTACATTATTTTATGTGTGTTTTGTACATGTATTTAAATACAAATTTAACTAGTTATATGTGTATTCTGTATATCTATTTTGTATGTATATTTTCATAGAAATTTACTCTATTTTATGAGTATTCGTATATATATTTTGATACAAATTTACATTATTGATGTGTATTTTGCATATCTATTTCAATACAAATTTACTTTATTGTACGTGCATTTTGTATATTTATTTTAATACAAATTTAACTATTTTATATGTATTTTTGTATATATATTTTTATGCAAATATGCGTTATTATATGGATATTTTGCATCTTTATTTTCATACAAATTTACATTATTTTATTGATATTCTCTTTATTTATTTTGATTCGATTTAACATTATTCTATGTGTATTTTGTATATTTTTTTTTATATATATTTACATTAGTTAATGTTCATTTTGTATATATATTTTATCCAAATTTACATTATTTTATGTGTATTTGTTTATATATTTTCATACATATTTACATTATTTTAGTTTTTTTTTGTATATATATTTTTCTACGCATTTAAATTATTTTATGTGTATTTTGTATATACATTTTCATAAAAAAAATTACGTTATTTTATTGTGTGTATAAGTATATATTTTGATACAAATTTTATACAAATTCATGTTATTTAATGTGTATTTGTATATTTATTTTCATTCAAATTTATATTATTTTATGTGTACTTTTTCATATATTTCATTACAAATTTACATTATTTTATGTTTATTTTGTATATTTATTTCATTCAGTTTTAAATTATTTTATGTGTAGATTTGTATTTGTATTTAGGTGATTTTATGTGTATTTTGTATATATATTTTCATCCAAAACTACTTTATTTTATTGGTATTTCTTAATTTAATTCGATACGAATTTAGATTATTTCATAGGTATTTTGTATACATATTTTTATACTCATTTACATTATCAAATGTGTGTTTTGTATATATATTTTTATGCAAATTTATCTAATATTCATTTTTGCACATATATTTTTATAGAAATTTGCGTTATTTTATGTATATAGTTTTATATAAATTTACGTTATTTTATCTGCATTTTGTATATTTATATTTATACAAATACACATTCTTTTATTGGTAAATTGTTTATTTACATTTATACGAATTTACATTATTTTATGTGTATTTTGTATACATTTTTTTATACGTATTTACTTAATTTTATGTGTATTTTGTATATGTATTTTTATAGAAATCTACGTTATTTTATGTGTATTCGAATATATATTTTGAAACAAATTTACATTATTTTATATGTATTTTCCATATCTATTTCAATACAAATTTACCATATTGTATGTGCATTTTGTATATTTATTTTAATAAAAGTTCAAATATTTAAGTTTGTTTTGGTATCAATAATTTTATAAAAAATGCGTTATTTTATAGGTATTTTGCATCTTAATTTTCATTTTATATGTACTTTGTATATATATTTTTATACGCTCTTACATTATTTAATATTTATTTTGAATATATATTTTATACAAATTCATGGTATTTTATGTGTATTTGTATATATTTTCATATAAATCTACATTATTGTATGTGTATTTTGTACATATATTTTATTACAAATCTTCCTTATTTTATGTTTATTTTGTATATGTATTTTGTATATTTATATTTATCCAAATACACATTCTTTTATTGGTATTTTGTTTATTTATTTTAATTCGAATTTACATTATTTTATGTGTATTTTGAATACATTTTTTATACGTATTTACTTAATTTTATGTGTATTTTGTATATATATTTTTATAGAAATCTACGTTTTTTTATTTGTATTCGTATATATATTTTGAAACAAATTTACATTGTTTTATATGTATTTTTGCATATCTCTTTCAATACAAATTTACCTTATTGTATATGGATTTTGTATATTTATTTCAATACAAATATAAAAATTTTATGTGTATTTTGGTATATATATTTTTATAAGAAATGCGCTATTTTATGGGAATTTTGCATCTTTATTTTCATACAAATTTATATTATTTTATTAATATTCGGTGTATTTATTTTGATACGATTTTACATTATTCTATTTGTTTTTTGTATATACTTTTTTATACATATTTACATTATTTAAGGTGTATCTTGCATATATATTTTATACAAATTTATTATCTATTATCTATTTTCAAACAAATACACATTCTTTTCATGATATTTTGTTTATTTTTTTGACACGAATTTACATTATTTGATATGTATTTTGTATATATATTTTTATACGTATTTACATAATTTCATATGTATTTTGTATATATATTTCTATAGAAATCTACTTTATTTTATGTGTATTCGTATATATATTTTGAAACAAATTTACATTGTTTTATATGAAATTTTGAATATCTCTTTTAATACAAATTTACCTTACTGTATATGCATTTTGTATATTTATTTCAATACAAATTTAAATATTTTATGTGTATCTTGGTATATATATTTTTATAAAAAATGCGATAATTTTTGGGAATTTTGCATCTTTATTTTCATACAAATTTACATTATTTTATTGATATTCTGTGTATTTATTTTGATACGATTTTACATTATTCTATTTGTTTTTTGTATATATTTTTTTTATACACATTTACATTATTTAATGTGTATCTTGCATATATATTTTATACAAATTTACGTTATTTTAAGTGTATTTGTTTTTTTTATTTTCATTCAAATTTACATTTATTTTAATTCGAAATTACATTATTTTATGTGTATTTTGTATACATTTTTTTATACGTATTTACTTAATTTTATGTGTATTTTGTATATATATTTTTATAGAAATCTACGTTTTTTTATTTGTATTCGTATATATATTTTGAAACAAATTTACATTGTTTTCTATGTATTTTTGCATATCTCTTTCAATACAAATTTACCTTATTGTATGTGCATTTTGTATATTTATTTCAATGCAAATTTAAATATTTTATGTGTATTTTGGTATATATATTTTTATAAGAAATGCGCTATTTTATGGGAATTTTGCATCTTTATTTTCATACAAATTTACATTATTTTATTAATATTCGGTGTATTTATTTTGATACGATGTTACATTATTGTATTTGTTTTTTGTATATACTTTTTTATACATATTTACATTATTTAATGTGTATCTTGCATATATATTTTATACAAATTTACTATCTATTATCTATTTTCATACAAATACACATTCTTTTCATGATATTTTGTTTATTTATTTTGACACGAATTTACATTATTTGATATGTATTTTGTATATATATTTTTATACGTATTTACATAATTTCATATGTATTTTGTATATATATTTCTATAGAAATCTACTTTATTTTATGTGTATTCGTATATATATTTTGAAACAAATTTACATTGTTTTATATGTATTTTTGAATATCTCTTTCTATACAAATTTACCTTACTGTATATGCATTTTGTATATTTATTTCAATACAAATTTAAATATTTTATGTGTATTTTGGTAAAAATATTTTTATAAAAAATGCGATAATTTTTGGGAATTTTGCATCTTTATTTTCATACAAATTTACATTATTTTATTGATATTCTGTGTATTTATTTTGATACGTTTTTACATTATTCTATTTGTTTTTTGTATATATATTTTTTATACACATTTACATTATTTAATGTGTATCTTGCATATATATTTTATACAAATTTACGTTATTTTAAGTGTATTTGTTTATATATTTTCATTCAAATTTACATTATTTGATGTGTATTTTGTATATGTATTTCAATACAAATTTACCTAATTTTATGTGTATTTTGTATATCTCTTTTCAAACAAATTTAAATTATTTTTGTGTATTTTTGTATATAGTTTTATACAAATTTAGGTTATTTTATGTACGCATTTACATTATTTAGTGTGTGTTTTGTATATATATTTTTTTGCAAATTTACTTTATTTTATGTGCATTTTTGTACATATATTTTTATAGAAATTTGCGTTATTTGTATATGTTTTCTCTTACAAATTTACATTATTTTATTGTTATTTTGTTTATTTATTTTAATACGAATTACATGATTATATGTGTATTTTGTACATATTTATTATACGTATTTACATTACTTAATGTGTATTTTGTTTATATATTTTTAAACAAATCTACGTTATTATATGTATTTGTATAAATATTTTGATACATATTTACATTATTTTATGTATTTTGTATGTACATTTCAATTCAAATTTAGCTTATTTTAGCTGTATTTTGTACATATATTTTCATACAAATTTAATTACTTCTGTGTATTTTTGTATATAGTTTTATACAAATTTACGATATTTTATGTGTATTTTGTATATATATATTTTTACAAATACACATTCTTTTACTGGTATTTTGTTTATTTATTTTGATACGATTTTTATGTATTTTTTGTATTCATGTTTTTATCCGTATCTACTTCATTTTATGTGTATTTTGTATACATTTTTATAGAAATCTACGTTATTTTATGTGTATTCGTATATATATTTTGAAACAAATTTACATTGTTTTATATGTATTTTGCATATCTATTTGAATACAAATTTACCTTATAGTTTGTGCATTTTTTATATTTATTTTAATACAAATTTTAATATTTTATGTGTATTTTGGTATATATATTTTTATAAAAAATGCGTTATTTTATGGCTATTTTGCATCTTTATTTTCATACAAATTTACATTATTTTATTAATATTCTGTGTATTTATTGTTGATACGATTTTACATTATTCTATTTGTGTTTTGTATATATTTTTTTATACATATTTACATTATTTAATTAGTATTTTGTATATATATTTGATACAAATTTACGTTATTTTAAGTGTATATGTTTATATATTTTCATTCAAATTTCCATTATTTTATGTGTATTTTGTATATGTATTTCAATACAAATTTACCTAATTTTATGTGTATTTTGTATATTTATTTTCATACAAATTTAAACTATTTTTGTGTATTTTTGTATATAGTTTTATACAAACTTAGGTTATTTTATGAGTATTTTGTATATCTATTTTCATACAAATACACATTCTTTTATTGATATTTTGTTTATTTATTTTGACGAGAATTTAAATTATTTAATGTGTATTTTGTATATATATTTTTATAAGTATTTACAACATTTCATGTGTATTTTGTATAGATATTTCTAAAGAAATCTACGTTATATTATATTCATATATAGATTTTTAAACAAATTTACATTTTTATGTGTATTTTGCTTATTTTTTCAATACAAATTTACCTTATTGTATATGCATTTTGTATATTAATTTTAATACAAATTTAATTATTCTATGTGTATTTTTGTATATGTATTTTTATAAAAATATGCTTTATTTTATGGGTATTTTGTATCTTTATTTTCATACAAATTTACGTTATTTTATTGATATTCTGCTCATTCATTTTGATACGATTTGATATTATTCTATGTGTATTTTGTATATATTTTTCATACAAATTTACGTTATTTTATGTGTATTTGTTTATATATTTTGACACAAATTTACAATATTTTATGGGTATTTTGTATATATATTTAAAAAGAAATTTACCTAGTTTTATGTGTATTTTGAATATCTATTTTCATACAAACTCAAATTATTTTTATGTATTTTTGTATATATTTCAATACAAATTTTAGTTATGTTATGTGTATTTTGTAAATCTATTTTCATTCAAATATATATTATTTTATTGGTATTTGAATTGAAATATATATACAAAATACATAAAATAATGTAAATTTGTATCAAAATACTTATACAAATACACATATAATAACGTAAATTTGTATAAAAATATATAAACAAAATACACATTAATAATGTAAATACGTATAAAAAAATGTACAAAATACACAAATAATCATGTAATTCGTATCAAAATAAATAGACAAAATACCAATAAAATAATGTAAATTTCTATGAGAAAACATATACAAAATACACATAAATAACGCAAATATCAATAAAAATATATATAATATAATATATTTTTATACATATTTAAAATATTTAATGTATATTTTGTATATATATTTTATCCAAATTTATGTTATTTTATATGTATTTGTTTATATATTTTAATACAAATTTACATTATTTTATGTGAGTTTTGTATATGTATTTCAATACAAATTTGCCCAACTTTATGAGTATTTTGCATATCTACTTTTAAAGAAATTTAAATTATTTTTGTGTATTTTTGTATATTTTTATACAAATTATAGTTATTTTATTTGTTTTTTGTATATATATTTTCCTACAAATATACATTCTTTTATTGGAAATTTGTGTATTTAATTTTTTACGAATTTACATTATTTTATGTGTATTTTGTATATATATTTTTCTACGTATTTAAATTATTTTATGTGTATTTTATATATACATTTTCATAAAAATTTACGTTATTTTATTGTGTGTATTCGTATATATTTTGAAACAAATTTTATACAAATTCATATTATTTTATGTGTATTTGTATATATATTTTCATACAAATTTATATTATTTTATGTGAATTCTTACATATATTTTATTACAAATTTACATTATTTTATGTTTATTTTATATATTTATTTCATTTAGTATAATCAAATTTAAATTTATTGTATATGCATTTTGTATATTAATTTTAATACAAATTTAATTATTCTATGTGTATTTTTCTAGATGTATTTTTATATAAATATGTTTTATTTTATGGGTATTTTGCATCTTTATTTTCATATAAATTTACGTTATTTTATTGATATTCTGCTCATTCATTTTGATACGATTTGACATTATTCTATGTGTATTTTGTATATATTTTTCATACAAATTTACGTTATTTTATGTGTATTTGTTTATATATTTTGACACAAATTTACAATATTTTTTTTGTATGTACATTTCAATTCAAATTTAGCTTATTTTAGCTGTATTTTGTACATATATTTTCATACAAATTTAATTACTTCTGTGTATTTTTGTATATAGTTTTATACAAATTTACGATATTTTATGTGTATTTTGTATATTTATATTTTTACAAATACACATTCTTTTACTGGTATTTTGTTTATTTATTTTGATACGATTTTTATGTATTTTTTGTATTCATTTTTTTACACGTATCTACTTCATTTTATGTGTATTTTGTATATATTTTTATAGAAATCTACGTTATTTTATGTGTATTCGTATATATATTTTGAAACAAATTTACATTGTTTTATATGTATTTTGCATATCTATTTCAATACAAATTTACCTTATAGTTTGTGCATTTTTTATATTTATTTTAATACAAATTTTAATATTTTATGTGTATTTTGGTATATATATTTTTATAAAAAATGCGTTATTTTATGGCTATTTTGCATCTTTATTTTCATACAAATTTACATTATTTTATTAATATTCTGTGTATTTATTGTTGATACGATTTTACATTATTCTATTTGTGTTTTGTATATATTTTTTTATACATATTTACATTATTTAATTTGTATTTTGTATATATATTTGATACAAATTTACGTTATTTTAAGTGTATATGTTTATATATTTTCATTCAAATTTCCATTATTTTATGTGTATTTTGTATATGTATTTCAATACAAATTTACCTAATTTTATGTGTATTTTGTATATTTATTTTCATACAAATTTAAACTATTTTTGTGTATTTTTGTATATAGTTTTATACAAACTTAGGTTATTTTATGAGTATTTTGTATATCTATTTTCATACAAATACACATTCTTTTATTGATATTTTGTTTATTTATTTTGACGAGAATTTAAATTATTTAATGTGTATTTTGTATATATATTTTTATACGTATTTACAGCATTTCATGTGTATTTTGTATAGATATTTCTAAAGAAATCTACGTTATATTATATTCGAATATAGATTTTTAAACAAATTTACATTTTTATGTGTATTTTGCTTATTTTTTCAATACAAATTTACCTTATTGTATATGCATTTTGTATATTAATTTTAATACAAATTTAATTATTCTATGTGTATTTTTGTATATGTATTTTTATAAAAATATGCTTTATTTTATGGGTATTTTGTATCTTTATTTTCATACAAATTTACGTTATTTTATTGATATTCTGCTCATTCATTTTGATACAATTTGACATTATTCTATGTGTATTTTGTATATATTTTTCCTACAAATTTACGTTATTTTATGTGTATTTGTTTATATATTTTGACACAAATTTACAATATTTTATGGGTATTTTGTATATATATTTAAAAAGAAATTTACCTAGTTTTATGTGTATTTTGAATATCTATTTTCATACAAACTCAAATTATTTTTATGTATTTTTGTATATATTTCAATACAAATTTTAGTTATGTTATGTGTATTTTGTAAATCTATTTTCATTCAAATATATATTATTTTATTGGTATTTGAATTGAAATATATATACAAAATACATATAAGAACGTAAATTTGTATAAAAATATATAAACAAAATACACATTAAATAATGTAAATACGTATAAAAAAATGTACAAAATACACAAATAATCATGTAATTCGTATCAAAATAAATAGACAAAATACCAATAAAATAATGTAAATTTCTATGAGAAAACATATACAAAATACACATAAATAACGCAAATATCAATAAAAATATATATAATATAATATATTTTTAAACATATTTAAAATATTTAATGTATATTTTGTATATATATATTTTATCCAAATTTATGTTATTTTATATGTATTTGTTTATATATTTTAATACAAATTTACATTATTTTATGTGAGTTTTGTATATGTATTTCAATACAAATTTGCCCAACTTTATGAGTATTTTGCATATCTACTTTTAAACAAATTTAAATTATTTTTGTGTATTTTTGTATATATTTTTATACAAATTATAGTTATTTTATTTGTTTTTTGGATATATATTTTCCTACAAATATACATTCTTTTATTGGAAATTTGTGTATTTAATTTTTTACGAATTTACATTATTTTATGTGTATTTTGTATATATATTTTTCT
The DNA here is from genome assembly GCF_024679095.1 of Eriocheir sinensis. Classification (NCBI taxonomy): domain Eukaryota; kingdom Metazoa; phylum Arthropoda; class Malacostraca; order Decapoda; family Varunidae; genus Eriocheir; species Eriocheir sinensis. The sequence continues at coordinate 984,396 of NW_026111887.1, forward strand.
ACGTATTTAAATTATTTTATGTGTATTTTATATATACATTTTCATAAAAAATTTACGTTATTTTATTGTGTGTATTCGTATATATTTTGAAACAAATTTTATACAAATTCATATTATTTCATGTGTATTTGTATATATATTTTCATACAAATTTATATTATTTTATGTGTATTCTTACATATATTTTATTACAAATTTACATTATTTTATGTTTATTTTGTATATTTATTTCATTTAGTATAATCAAATTTAAATTTATTGTATATGCATTTTGTATATTAATTTTAATACAAATTTAATTATTCTATGTGTATTTTTCTATATGTATTTTTATATAAATATGCTTTATTTTATGGGTATTTTGCATCTTTATTTTCATACAAATTTACGTTATTTTATTGATATTCTGCTCATTCATTTTGATACGATTTGACATTATTCTATGTGTATTTTGTATATATTTTTCATACAAATTTACGTTATTTTATTTGTATTTGTTTATATATTTTGACACAAATTTACAATATTTTATGGGTATTTTCTATATACATTTCAAAAGAAATTTACCTAGTTTTATGTGTATTTTGAATATCTATTTTCATACAAACTCAAATTATTTTTATGTATTTTTGTATATATTTCAATACAAATTTTAGTTAGGTTATGTGTATTTTGTAAATCTATTTTCATTCAAATATATATTATTTTATTGGTATTTTGTTGATTTATATTGATACGAATTTACATTATTTGATATGTACTTTGTATATATATTTTTATACGCATTTACATTATTTAATATTTATTTTGAATATATAATTTTATACAAATTCATGGTATTTTATGTGTATTTGTATATATATTTTCATATAAATTTACATTATTTTATGTGTATTTTGTTCATATATTTCATTACAAATTTACCTTATTTTATGTTTATTTTGTATGTGTATTTTGTACATTTATATTTATACAAATACACATTTTTTTATTGGTATTTTGTTTATTTATTTTGCTTCGAATTTACATTATTTTATGTGTATTTTGTTTATATTTTTTTATACGTATTTACTTAATTTTATGTGTATTTTGTATATATATTTTTAAAAATATCTACGTTATTTGTTTTGTATTCGTACATATATTTTGAAAGAAATTTACATTGTTTTATATGTACAATAAAGTAAATTTGTATTAAAATAGATATGCAAAATACATATAAAGCAATGTAAATTTGTTTCAAAATATGTATACGAATACACATTAAATAACGTAGATTTCTATAAAAAATATATATACAAAATACACATAAAATGAAGTAAATATGTATAAATAAATGTATGCAAAATACACATAGAATAATGTAAATTCGTATCAAAATAAATAAACAAAATACAAATAAAAGAATGTGTATTTGTATAAATATAAATATACAAAATACACATAGAATAACGTAAATTTATATAAAACTATATACAAAAATACACAGAAGTAATTAAATTTGTATGAAAATATATACAAAATACACACAAAATAAGCTAAATTTGAATTGAAATATATATACAAAATACAAGAAATAAAGTAAATTTGTATCAAAATATTTATACAAATACACATATAATAACGTAAATTTGTATGAAAATATATAAACAAAATACACATTAAATAATGTAAATACGTATAAAAAAATGTGTACAAAATACACATATAATCATGTAATTCGTATCAACATAAATAAACAAAATACCAATAAAATAATATAAATTTGTATGAGTAAACGTGTATAAATATAAATGTACAAAATACACATACAAAATAAACATAAAATAAGGTAAATTTGTAAATATATGTACAAAATACACATAAAATAATGTAAATTTATATGAAAATATATATACAAATACACATAAAATACCATGAATTTGTATAAAATTATACATTCAAAATAAATATTAAATAATGTAAATGCGTATAAAAATATATATAAAAAGTACATATAAAATGATGTAAACTCGTATCAATATAAATCAACAAAATACCAATAAAATAATATATATTTGAATGAAAATAGATTTACAAAATACACATAACCTAACTAAAATTTGTATTGAAATATATACAAAAATACATATAAATAATTTGAGTGTATGAAAATAGATATTCAAAATACACATAAAACGAGGTAAATTTCTTTTGAAATATATATACAAAATACCCATAAAATATTGTAAATTTGTGTCAAAATATATAAACATATACACATAAAATAACGTAAATTTGTATAAAAAATATATACAAAATACACATAGAATAATGTCAAATCGTATCAAAATGAATAAGCAGAATATCAATAAAATAACGCAAATTTGTATGAAAATAAAGATGCAAAATACCCATAAAATAAATCATATTTTTATAAAAATACATATACAAAAATTTACATTATTTGATGTATTTTGTATATATATTTTTATACGTATTTACATAATTTCATATGTATTTTGTATATAAATTTCTATAGAAATCTACTTTATTTTATGTGTATTCGTACATATATTTTGAAACAAATTTACATTGTTTTATATGTATTTTTGAATATCTCTTTTAATACAAATTTTCCTTATTGTATATGCATTTTGTATATTTATTTCAATACAAATTTAAATATTTTATGTGTATTTTTTGTATATATATTTTTATAAAAAATGCGATAATTTTTGGGAAATTTGCATCTTTATTTTCATAAAAATTTACATTATTTTATTGATATTCTGTGTATTTATTTTGATACGATTTTACATTATTCTATTTGTTTTTTGTATATATTTTTTTATACACATTTACATTATTTAATGTGTATCTTGCGTATATATTTTATACAAATTTACGTTATTTTAAGTGTATTTGTTTTTATATTTTCATTCAAATTTACATTTATTTTAATTCGAAATTACATTATTTTATGTGTATTTTGTATACATTTCTTTATACGTATTTACTTAATTTTATGTGTATTTTGTTTATATATTTTTATAAAAATCTACGTTTTTTTATTTGTATTCGTATATATATTTTGAAACAAATTTACATTGTTTTATATGTATTTTTGCATATCTCTTTCAATACAAATTTACCTTATTATATGTGCATTTTGTATATTTATTTCAATGCAAATTTAAATATTTTATGTGTATTTTGGTATATATATTTTTATAAGAAATGCGGTATTTTATGGGAATTTTGCATCTTTATTTTCATACAAATTTACATTATTTTATTAATATTCGGTGTATTTATTTTGATACGATGTTACATTATTCTATTTGTTTTTTGTATGTACTTTTTTATACATATTTACATTATTTAATGTGTATCTTCCATACATAATTTATACAAATTTATTATCTATTATCTATTTTCATACAAATACACATTATTTTCATGATATTTTGTTTATTTATTTTGACACGAATTTACATTATTTGATATGTATTTTTTATATATATTTTTATACGTATTTACATAATTTCATATGTATTTTGTATATATATTTCTATAGAAATCTACTTTATTTTATGTGTATTCGTATATATATTTTGAAACAAATTTACATTATTTTATATGTATTTTTGAATATCTCTTTCAATACAAATTTACCTTACTGTATATGCATTTTGTATATTTATTTCAATACAAATTTAAATATTTTATGTGTATTTTGGTAAATATATTTTTATAAAAAATGCGATAATTTTTGGGAATTTTGTATCTTTATTTTCATACAAATTTACATTATTTTATTGATATTCTGTGAATTTATTTTGATACGATTTTACATTATTCTATTTGTTTTTTGTATATATATTTTTTATACAAATTTACGTTATTTTAAGTGTATTTGTTTATATATTTTCATTCAAATTTACATTATTTGATGTGTATTTTGTATATGTATTTCAATACAAATTTACCTAATTTTATGTGTATTTTGTATATTTCTTTTCAAACAAATTTAAATTATTTTTTTTTTTTTTTGTATATAGTTTTATACAAATTTAGGTTATTTTATGTACGCATTTACATTATTTAGTGTGTGTTTTGTATATATATTTTTTAGCAAATTTACTTTATTTTAAGTGTATTTTTGTACATATATTTTTTTATAGAAATTTGCGTTATTTGTATATGTTTTCTCATAAAAATTTACATTATTTTATTGCTATTTTGTTTATTTATTTTGATACGAATTACATGATTATATGTGTATTTTGTACATATTTTTTATACGTATTTACATTACTTAATGTGTATTTTGTTTATATATTTTTAAACAAATCTACGTTATTATATATATTTGTATAAATATTTTGATACAGATTTACATTATTTTATGTATTTTGTATGTACATTTCAATTCAAATTTAGCTTATTTTAGCTGTATTTTGTATATATATTTTCATACAAATTTAATTATTACTGTGTATTTTTGTATATAGTTTTATACAAATTTACGATATTTTATGTGTAGTTTGTATATATATATTTTTACAAATACACATTTTTTTATACGTGTTTACCTAATTTTATGTGTATTTTGTATATATATTTTTATAGAAATCTACGTTTTTTTATTTGTATTCGTATATATATTTTATTTAATGTGTATCTTGCATATTTTTTATACAAATTTATTATCTATTATCTATTTTCATACAAATACACATTCTTTTCATGATATTTTGTTTATTTATTTTGACACGAATTTACATTATTTGATATGTATTTTTTATATATATTTTTATACATATTTACATAATTTCATATGTATTTTGTATATATATTTCTATAGAAATCTACTTTATTTTATGTGTATTCGTATATATATTTTGAAACAAATTTACATTGTTTTATATGTATTTTTGAATATCTCTTTCAATACAAATTTACCTTACTGTATATGCATTTTGTATATTTATTTCAATACAAATTTAAATATTTTATGTGTATTTTGGTAAATATATTTTTATAAAAAATGCGATAATTTTTGGGAATTTTGTATCTTTATTTTCATACAAATTTACATTATTTTATTGATATTCTGTGTATTTATTTTGATACGATTTTACATTATTCTATTTGTTTTTTGTACAAAATAATGTAAATTTGTATCAAAATATTTTAACAGATGCGCATAAAATAACGTAAATTTGTTTTAAAATATACAAAATACACATTAACTAATGTAAATATGTATAAAAAAATATATACAAAACACAAATAGAATAATGTAAAATCGTATCAAAATAAATACACAGAATATTAATAAAACAATGTAAATTTGTATGAAAATAAAGATGCAAAATACCCATTAAATAACGCATTTTTATTAAAAATATATATACCAAAATACACATGAAAAAATTAATTTATATTAAAATAAATATACAAAATACACATACAATAAGGTAAATCTGTATTGAAATAGATATGCAAAATACATATAAAACAATGTAAATTTGTTTCAAAATATATATACGAATACACATAAAATAACGTAGATTTGTATAAAAATATATATACAAAATACACATAAAATGAATTAAATACGTATAAGAAAATGTATACAAAATACATATAAAATAATGTAAATTCGTATCAAAATAAATTTGAATAAATATAAATATACAAAATACACATAAAATAACTTAAATTTGTATAAAACTATATACAAAAATACACAAAAGTAATTAAATTCATATGAAAATAGATATACAAAATACAGATAAAAAAAGCTAAATTTGAATTGAAATGTATATACAAAATACATAAAATAATGTAGATTTGTATCAAAATATTTATAAAAGTACCCATAAAATAACGCATTTTTTTATTTATAAAAATATATATACCAAAATACACATTAAAAAATTAAATTTGTATTAAAATATATATACAAAAAACACATACAATAAGGTAAATTTGTATTGAAATAGATATGCAAAATACATATAAAACTATGTAAATTTGTTTCAAAATATATATACGAATACACATAAAATGAAGTAAATACGTATAAAAAAATGTATACAAAATACACATAAAATAATGTAAATTCGTATCAAAATAAATATGCAAAATACCAATAAAAGAATGTGTATTTATATAAATATAAATATACAAAATACACATAAAATAACGTAAATTTATATAAAACTATATTCAAAAATACACAGAAGTATTTTAATTTGTATGAAAATAGATATACAAAATAAGGTAAATTCGTTTCAAATTCAATAAACAAAATTCAGATAAAAGAACGTATATTTGTAGAAAAAATAAATATACAAAATACACATTAAATAACGAAAATTTGTATGAAAATATATAAAAAAATAAACAAAATAATTTCAATTTGTATGAAAATAAATATACAAAATACACATGTATTTTGTATATCTATTTTCACACAAATTTAATTACTTTTGTGTATTTTTGCATATAGTTTTATATAAATTTACGTTATTTTGTTTGTATTTTGTATATTTATATATATACAATACGCATTCTTTTATTAGTATTTTGTTTATTTATTTTGATACGAGTTTACATTATTTTATGTGTATTTTGTATACCTTTTTTTATACGTATTTACTTCATTTTATGTGTATTTTGTATATTTATTTGCATAGAAATCTACGTTATTTTATGTGTACTCGTATATATATTTTTTAAAAAAATTTATATGGTCTTATATGTATTTTGCATATCTATTTCAATACAAATTTACCTTATTGTATGTGCATTTTGTATATTTATTTTAATACAAATTCAAATATTTTATATGTGTCTTGGTATAAATATTTTTATAAAAAATGCGCTATTTTATGGGTATTTTGCATCTTAATTTTCATACAAACTTACATTATTTTATTAATATTCTGTGTATTTATTTTGATACGATTTTATATTATTTTATTTGTGTTTTGTATATATTCTTTTATACATATTTACATTATTTAATGTGTATTTTTTATATATATTTTATTCAAATTTACGTTATTTTAAGTGTATTTGTTTATATATTTTCATTCAAATTTACATTATTTTATGTGTATTTTGTAAATGTATTTCAATACAAATTTACCTAATTTTATGTGTATTTTGTATATTTATTTTCATACAAATTAAAATTATTTTTGTGCATTTTTGTATATAGTTTATTTACTTTGACGCGAATTTACATTATTTAATGTGTATTTTATATATATATATATATATATATATATATATATATATATATATATATATATATATATATATATATATATATATATATATATATATATATATATATATATATATATATATATATATATATATATAGATATATATATATATATATATATATATATTTATATATATATTTTATACGTGTTTACATCATTTGATGTGTATTTTGTATATATATTTCTATAGAAATCTACGTTGATTTATGAGTATTCGTATTTAGATTTTGAAATAAATTTACACTGTTTTATGTGTATTTTGCATATTTTTTCAATACAAATTTACCTTATTGTATATGCATTTTGTATATTAATTTTAATACAAATTTAATTATGCTATGTGTATTTTTGTATATGTATTTTTATAAAAATATGCTTTATTTTATGGGTATTTTGCATTTTTATTTTCATACAAATTTACATTATTTTATTTATATTCTGTTTTTTTTTTAAACAATTTTACATTATTCTATGTGTATTTTGTATATCTATTTTTATACGTATTTACTTAATTTTATGTGTATTTTGTATATATATTTTTATAGAAATCTACGTTATTTTATGTGTATTCATATATATATTTTCAAACAAATTTACTTTGTTTTATATGTATTTTTGCATATCTCTTTCAATACAAATTTACCTTATTGTATGTGCATTTTGTATATTTATTTCAATACAAATTTAAATATTTTATGTGTATTTTGGAATATATATTTTTATAAGAAATGCGCTATTTGATGGGAATTTTGCATCTTTATTTTCATACAAATTTACATTATTTTATTAATATTCGGTGTATTTATTTTGATACGATTTCACATTATTCTATTTGTTTTTTATATATATTTTTTTTATACATATTTACATTATTTAATGTGTATGTTGCATCTTTTATCGTAATTTTGTTTATTTATTTTTATACGAATTTACATTATTTTAGGTGTATTTGATATGTATATTTTTATACTTATTTATATCATTTTATTTGTGTTTTGAATATATATTTTCATAGAAATTTACTCTATTTTATGGGTATTCGTATATATATTTTGATACAAATTTACATTATTTATGTTTATTTTGCATATCTATTTTAATACAAATTTACCATATTGTATGTGTATTTTGTATATATATTTTAATACAAATTTAATTATTTTATGTGTATTTTTGTAAAAATATGCGTTATTATTTGGGTATTTTGCATCTTTATTTTCATACAAATTTACATTATTTATTGATATTCTGTTTATTTATTTTGATACGATTTTACATTATTCTATGTGTATTTTGTATATATATTTTTATACACATTTACATTATTTAATGTATATTTTGTATATATATTTTATATAAATCTACGCTATTTTATGTGTATTTTTTTTATATATTTTCATACAAATTTACAATTTTTTATGTGTAATTTGTATATGTATTTCAATACAGATTTGCCTAATTTTATGTGTATTTTGCATATCTATTTTCAAACAAATTTAAACTATTCTTATGTATTTTTTATGTATTTTTATACAAATTTTAGTTATTTTATTTGTATTTTGTATTTATATTTTCCTACAAATATACATTCTTTTAGTGGAATTTTGTTCATTTATTTTCATAAGAATTTACATAATTTTTTGTGTATTTTGTGTGTATATTTTTCTACGTATTTACATTATTTTGTGTATTTTTTATATATATTTTCATAAAAATTTACGTTATTTTATTGTGTGTATTCGTGTATGATTTGATACAAATTTACATTATTTTATGTTTATTTTGCATATCTATTTCAATATAGATTTACCTTACTGTATGTGTATTTTGTATATTTATTTTAATACAAATTTAATTATTTTATGTGTGCTTTGTATACATTTTCTTATTCGTATTTACTTCATTTAATGTGTATTTTGTATATATATTTTTATAGTAAAATACGTTATTTTATGTGTATTGGTATATATATTTTGAAGCAAATTTACATTGTTTTATATGTATTTAGCATATCTATTTCAATATAAATCTACCTTATTGTATGTGCATTTTGTATATTTATTGTAATACAAATTTAAAAATTTTATTATTTTGGTATATATGTTTTTATAAAAAGAGTTTTATATGAATTTAAAATATTTTATGTGTATTTTGTATATCTATTTTCATACAAATACACATTTTTTATTGATATTTTTTTTATTTATTTTGACGCGAATTCACATTATTTAATGTGTATTGTGTATATATATTTTTATACGTGTTTACGTCATTTCATGTGTATTTTGTATATATATTTCTATAGAAATATATGTTATTTTATGTGTATTCGTATATATATTTTGAAACAAATATACATTGTTTTATGTGCATTTTGCATATTTTTTCAATATAAATTTACCTTATTGTACGTGCATTTTGTATATTAATTTTAATACAAATTTAATTATTCTATGTGTATTTTTGTATATGTATTTTCATAAAAAAATGCTTTATTTTATGGGTATTTTGCATCTTTATTTTCATACAAATTTACATTATTTTATTAATATTCTGTGTATTTATTTTGATACGATTTTACATTATTCTATGTATATTTTGTATATATATTTCATACAAATGAACGTTATTTTATGTGAATTTGTTTTCATTTTATACAAATTTACATTATTTTATGTGTATTATGTACATGTATTTAAATACAAATTTAACTAATTATATGTGTATTATGTATATCTATTTTCATACAAATTTAAATTAATTTTGTGTATTTTAGTATATATTTTTATTCAAATTTTCATAATTTTATGTGAATTTTGTATATTTATTTTCCTACAAATATGCGTTCTTTTATCGGAATTATGTTTATTTATTTTGATACGAGTTTTCATTATTTTAGGTGTATTTCATATATATTTTTATACTTATTTACATAATTTTATATGTATTTTGAATATATATTTTCATAGAAATTTACTCAATCTTATGTGTATTCGTATATATATTTTGATACAAATTTACATTATTTATGTGTATTTCGCATATCTATTTCAATACAAATTTTCTTTATTGTATGTGCCTTTTGTATATTTATTTTGATGCAAATTTAATTATTTTATGTGTAATTTTGTATATATATTTTTAAACAAATATGCGTTATTATATGGGTATTTTGCATCTTTATTTTCATACAAATTTACATTATTTTATTGATTGTCTGTTTATTTATTTTGATACGATTTTACGTTATTCTGTGTATTTTGTATATATATTTTTAGACATATTTACATTATTTAATGTATATTTTGTACATATATTTTATGGAAATTTACGTTATCTTATGTGTATTTGTTTATATATTTATATGTTTATATATGTATTTCAATAAAAATTTGCCTAATTTCATTTGTATTTTGCATATCTATTTTCAAATTTAAATTATTTTTGTGTATTTTTGTATTATTTTTATACAAATTTTTTTTATTTTATTTTTATTTTGAATATATATTTTCCTACACATATACATTCTTTTAGAGGAAATTTTATTTATTTATTTTGATACGAATTTACATTATTTTATGTGTATTTTGTATATATATTTTTCTATGTATTTACATTATTTTATGTGTATTTTGTATATATATTTTCATAAAAATTTACGTAATTTTATTGTGTGTAATCGTATATATTTTTATGCGCATTTACATTATTTAATATTCATTTTGAATATATAATTTAATACAAATTCATGGTATTTTATGTGTATTTGTATATATATTTTCATATAAATTTACATTATTTTATGTGTATTTTGTACATATATTTCATTACAAATTTACCTTATTTTATGTTTATTTTGTATGTGTATTTTGTACATTTATATTTATACAAATACACATTCTTTTATTGGTATTTTGTTTATTTATTTTGTTTCGAATTTATATTATTTTATGTGTATTTTGTTTACATTTTTTTATACGTATTTACCTAATTTTATGTGTATTTTGTATATATATTTTTATAGAAACCTACGTTATTTTATGTGTATTCGTATATATATTTTGAAACAAATTTACCTTGTTTTATATGTATTTTTGCATATCTCTTTCAATAGAAGTTTACCTTATTGTATGTGCATTTTGTATATTTATATCAATACAAATTTAAATATTTTATGTGTATTTTGGTATATATATTTTTATAAGAAATGCGCTATTTGATGGGAATTTTGCATCTTTATTTTCATACAAATTTACATTATTTTATTAATATTCGGTGTATTTATTTTGATACGATCTTACACTATTCTATTTGCTTTTTGTATATATATTTTTTATACATATTTACCTTATTTAATGTATATCTTGCATATATATTTCATACAAATTTATTATCTATTATTTATTTTCATACAAATACACATTCTTTTCATGATATTTTGTTTATTTATTTTGACACGAATTTACATTACTTAATATGTATTTTATATATATATTTTTATACGTATTTACATAATTTCATGTGTATTTTGTATATATATTTCTATAGAAATCTACGTTATTTTATGTGTATTCGTATATATATTTTGAAACAAATTTACAATGTTTTATTTGTATTTTGCGTTTTTTTTTCAATACAAATTTACCTTATTGTATGTGTGCATTTTGTATATTAATTTTAATACAAATTTAATTATTCTATGTTTATTTTTGTATATGTATTTAAAAAAAAAATATGCTTTATCTTATGGGTATTTTGCATCTTTGTTTTCATACAAATTTAAATTATTTTATTTATATTCTGTGTACTTATTTTGATACGATTTTACATTTTTCTATGTATAAAAAAAATAAATACAGAATACACAAAAATAGATATGCAAAATACATATAAACAATGTAAATTTGTTTCAAAATATATATACGAATACACATGACATGTGTATTTTGAATCTTAATTTTCATAAAAATTTACATTATTTTATTAATATTTTCTGTATTTATTTTCATACGCATTTACATTATTTTATTTGTGTTTTGTATATATTTTTTTATACATATTTACATTATTTAATGTGTTTTTTGTATATATATTTGATACAAATTTACGTTATTTTAAGTCTATATGTTTATATATTTTCATTCAAATTTACATTATTTTATGTGTATTTTGTATATGTATTTCAATACAAATTTACCTAATTTTATGTTTTTTGTATATTTATTTTCATACAAGTTTAAATTATTTTTGTTTATTTTTGTATATAGTTTTATACAAATTTAGGTTATTTTATGTGTATTTTGTATATCTATTTTCATACAAATACACATTCTTTTCATGATATTTTTTTTATTTATTTTGACACGAATTAACATTATTTAATGTGTATTTTGAATATATATTTTTATACGTATTTACATTATTTACAGGGTATTTTGTATATATATTTCTATAGAAATCTACGTTATCTTATGTGTATTCGTATATATATTTTAAAACAAATTTACATTGTTTTATGTGTATTTTGCATATTTTTTTCAATACAAATTTACCTTAGTGTATGTGCATTTTGTATATTAATTTTAATACAAATTTGATTAATGTATGTGTATTTTTGTGTATGTATTTTTATAAAAATATGCTTTATTTTATGGGTATTTTGCATCTTTATTTTCATACAAATTGAAATTATTTTTGTTTATTTTTTTATATATTTTCATACAAATTTTCGTTATTTAATGTGTATTTTGTATATTTATTTTTTCTACAAATATACGTTCTTTTATCTGAATTTTGTTTATTGAATTTGAAACGAATTTACCTTATTTTGTATATCTATTTTCATACAAATTAAAATACTTCTGCGTATTTTTGTATATAGTTTTATATAAATTTACGTTATTTTATGTGTATTTTGTATATTTATATTTATATAAATACACATTCTTTTATTGGTATTTTGTATATATATTTTGATACGAATTTACATTATTTTATGTGTATTTTGTATACATTTTTTTATACGTATTTACTTCATTTTATGTGTATTTTGTATATATATTTTTATAGAAATCTACGTTATTTTATGTGTATTCGTATATATTTTTATACGTATTTACATTATTTCAAGTGTATTTTGTATATATATTTCTATAGAAATCTACGTTATCTTATGTGTATTCGTATATATATTTTGAAACAAATTTACATTGTTTTATGTGTATTTTGCATATTTTTCCAATACAAATTTACATTATATAGGTGCATTTTGAATATTAATTTTAATACAAAATTGATTAATGTATGTGTATTTTTGTGTATGTATTTTTATAAAAATATGCTTTATTTTATGGGTATTTTGCATCTTTATTTTCATACAAATTGAAATTATTTTTGTTTATTTTTTTATATATTTTCATACAAATTTTCGTTATTTAATGTGTTTTTTGTATATTTATTTTTTCTACAAATATACGTTCTTTTATCTGAATTTTGTTTATTGAATTTGAAACGAATTTACCTTATTTTGTATATCTATTTTCATACAAATTAAAATACTTCTGTGTATTTTTGTATATAGTTTTATATAAATTTACGTTATTTTATGTGTATTTTGTATATTTATATTTATACAAATACACATTCTTTTATTGGTATTTTGTATATTTATTTTGATACGAATTTACATTATTTTATGTGTATTTTGTATACATTTTTTATACGTATTTACTTCATTTTATGTGTATTTTGTATATATATTTTTATAGAAATCTACGTTATTTTATGTGTATTCGTATATATATTTTGAAACAAATTTACATTGTTTTATATGTATTTTGCATATCTATTTCAATACAAATTTACCTTATTGTATGTGTTTTTTGTATATTTATTTTAATACAAATTTAATTTTTTGATGTGTATTTTGATATATATATTTTTATAAATAAAAAAAATGCATTATTTTATGGGTATTTTTATGAATATTTTGATACAAATCTACATTATTTTATGTATTTTGTATATACATTTCAATTCAAATTTAGCTTATTTTATCTGTATTTTGTATATCTATTTTCATACGAATTTAATTACTTCTGTGTATTTTTGTATATAGTTTTATACAAATTTACGTAATTTTATGTGTATTTTGTATATTTATATTTATACAAATACACATTCTTTTATTTGTATTTTGTTTATTTATTTTGATACGAATTTACATTATTTTATGTGTATTTTCTATACATTTTCTTATACGTATTTAATTCATTTTATGTGTATTTTGTATATATATTTTTATACAAATCTACGTTATTTTATGTGTATTCGTATATATATTTTGAAACAAATTTACATTGTTTTATATGTATTTTGCATATCTATTTCAATACAGATTTACCTTATTGTATGTGTATTTTGTATATTTATTTTAATAGAAATTAATTTTTTCATGTGTATTTTGGTATATATATTTTTATAAAAAATGCGTTATTTAAAGGGTATTTTGCATCTTTATTTTCATACAAATTTACATTGTTTTATTAATATTCTGTGTATTTATTTTGATACGATTTTACATTATTCTATTTGTGTTTTGTATATATTTTTTATACATATTTACATTATTTAATGTGTATTTTTTATATATATTTTATACAAATTTACGTTATTTTAAGTGTATTTGTTTATATATTTTCATTCAAATTTACATTATTTTATGTGTATTTTGTAAATGTATTTCAATACAAATTTACCTAATTTTATGTGTATTTTGTATATTTATTTTCATACAAATTAAAATTATTTTTTGTATTTTTGTATATAGTTTTATACAAATTTAGGTGATTTTATGTGTATATTGTATATCTATTTTCATACAAATACACATTCTTTTATTGATATTTTGTTTATTTACTTTGACGCGAATTTACATTATTTAATGTGTATTATATATATATATATATATATATATATATATATATATATATATATATATATATATATATATATATATATATATATATATATATATATATATATATATATATATATATATATATATATATATATATATATATATATATATATATATATATATATATATATATATATATATATATATTTATACGTGTTTACATCATTTGATGTTTATTTTGTATATATATTTCTATAGAAATCTACGTTGATATATGAGTATTCGTATATAGATTTTGAAATAAATTTACACTGTTTTATGTGTATTTTGCATATTTTTTCAATACAAATTTACCTTATTGTATATGCATTTTGTATATTAATTTTAATACAAATTTAATTATGCTATGTGTATTTTTGTATATGTATTTTTATAAAAATATGCTTTATTTTATGGGTATTTTGCATTTTTATTTTCATACAAATTTACATTATTTTATTTATATTGTTTTTTTTTTTTTTTGAAACAATTTTACATTATTCTATGTGTATTTTGTATATCTATTTTTGTACGTATTTACTTAATTTTATGTGTATTTTGTATATATATTTTTATAGAAATCTACGTTATTTTATGTGTATTCGTATATATATTTTTAAACAAATTTACATTGTTTTATATGTATTTTTGAATATCTCTTTCAATACAAATTTACCTTATTGTATGTGCCTTTTGTATATTTATTTCAATCCAAATTTAAATATTTTATGTGTATTTTGGTATATATATTTTTATAAGAAATGCGCTATTTGATGGGAATTTTGCATCTTTATTTTCATACAAATTTACATTATTATATTAATATTCGGTGTATTTATTTTGATACGATCTCACATTATTCTATTTGTTTTTTGTATATATTTTTTTATACATATTTACATTAATTAATGTGTACATTATTCTATTTGTTTTTTGTATATATTTTTTTATACATATTTACATTAATTAATGTGTATCTTGCATCTTTTATCGTAATTTTGTTTATTTATTTTTATTCGAATTTACATTATTTTAGGTGTATTTGATATGTATATTTTTATACTTATTTATATCATTTTATTTGTGTTTTGAATATATATTTTCATAGAAATTTACTCTATTTTATGGGTATTCGTATATATATTTTGATACAAATTTACATTATTTATGTTTATTTTGCATATCTATTTCAATACAAATTTACCATATTGTATGTGTATTTTGTATATTTATTTTAATACAAATTTAATTATTTTATGTGTATTTTTGTAAAAATATGCGTTATTATTTGGGTATTTTGCATCTTTATTTTCATACAAATTTACATTATTTTATTGATATTCTGTTTATTTATTTTGATACGATTTTACATTATTCTATGTGTATTTTGTATATATATTTTTATACACATTTAAATTATTTAATGTATATTTTGTATATATATTTTATATAAATTTACGCTATTTTATGTGTATTTGTTTATATATTTTCATACAAATTTACAATATTTCATGTGTAATTTGTATATGTATTTCAATACAGATTTGCCTAGTTTTATGTGTATTTTGCATATCTATTTTCAAACAAATTTAAATTATTTATATGTATTTTATATATTTTTATACAAATTTAAGTTATTTTATTTGTATTTTGTATTTATATTTTCCTACAAATATACATTCTTTTAGTGGAATTTTGTTCATTTATTTTCATAAGAATTTACATAATTTTATGTGTATTTTGTATATATATTTTTCTACGTATTTACATTATTTTGTGTATTTTTTATATATATTTTCATAAAAATTTACGTTATTTTATTGTGTGTATTCGTATATGATTTGATACAAATTTACATTATTTTATGTTTATTTTGCATATCTATTTCAATATAGATTCACCTTATTGTATGTGTATTTTGTATATTTATTTTAATACAAATTTAATTATTTTATGTGTACTTTGTATACATTTTCTTATACGTATTTACTTCATTTAATGTGTATTTTGTATATATATTGTTATAGTAATCTAAGTTATTTTATGTTTATTGGTATATATATTTTGAAGCAAATTTACATTGTTTTATATGTATTTAGCATATCTATTTCAATATAAATCTACCTTATTGTATGTGCATTTTGTATAGTTATTGTAATACAAATTTAAAAAATTTATTATTTTGGTATATATATTTTTATAAAAAGAGTTTTATATAAATTTAAAATATTTTATGTGTATTTTGTATATCTATTTTCATACAAATACACATTTTTTATTGATATTTTTTTTATTTATTTTGACGCGAATTCACATTATTTAATGTGTATTGCGTATATATATTTTTATACGTATTTACGTCATTTCATGTGTATTTTGTATATATATTTCTATAGAAATATATGTTATTTTATGTGTATTCGTATATATATTTTGAAACAAATATACATTGTTTTATGTGCATTTTGCATATTTTTTCAATATAAATTTACCTTTTTGTACGTGCATTTTGTATATTAATTTTAATACAAATTTAATTATTCTATGTGTATTTTTGAATATGTATTTTCATACAAAAATGCTTTATTTGATGGGTATTTTGCATCTTTATTTTCATACAAATTTACATTATTTTATTGATATTCTGTGTATTTATTTTGATACGATTTTACATTATTCTATGTATATTTAGTATATATATTTCATACAAATGAACGTTATTTTATGTGAATTTGTTTTCATTTCATACAAATTTACATTATTTTATGTGTATTTTGTACATGTATTTATATACATATTTAACTAATTATATGTGTATTATGTATATCTATTTTCATACAAATTGAAATTAATTTTGTGTATTTTAGTATAGAAATTTACTCTATTTTATGGGTATTCGTATATATATTTTGATACAAATTTACATTATTTATGTTTATTTTGCATATCTATTTCAATACAAATTTACCATATTGTATGTGTATTTTGTATATTTATTTTAATACAAATTTAATTATTTTATGTGTATTTTTGTAAGAATATGCGTTATTATTTGGGTATTTTGCATCTTTATTTTCATACAAATTTACATTATTTTATTGATATTCTGTTTATTTATTTTGATACGATTTTACATTATTCTATGTGTATTTTGTATATATATTTTTATACACATTTACATTATTTATTGTATATTTTGTATATATATTTTATATAAATTTACGCTATTTTATGTGTATTTGTTTATATATTTTCATACAAATTTACAATATTTTATGTGTAATTTGTATATGTATTTCAATACAGATTTGCCTAGTTTTATGTGTATTTTGCATATCTATTTTCAAACAAATTTAAATTATTTTATGTATTTTTTATATATTTTTATACAAATTTAAGTTATTTTATTTGTATTTTGTATTTATATTTTCCTACAAATATACATTCTTTTAGTGGAATTTTGTTCATTTATTTTCATAAGAATTTACATAATTTTATGTGTATTTTGTATATATATTTTTCTACGTATTTACATTATTTTGTGTATTTTTTATATATATTTTCATAAAAATTTACGTTATTTTATTGTGTGTATTCGTATATGATTTGATACAAATTTACATTATTTTATGTTTATTTTGCATATCTATTTCAATATAGATTCACCTTATTGTATGTGTATTTTGTATATTTATTTTAATACAAATTTAATTATTTTATGTGTACTTTGTATACATTTTCTTATACGTATTTACTTCATTTAATGTGTATTTTGTATATATATTTTTATAGTAATCTATGTTATTTTATGTGTATTGGTATATATATTTTGAAGCAAATTTACATTGTTTTATATGTATTTAGCATATCTATTTCAATATAAATCTACCTTATTGTATGTGCATTTTGTATAGTTATTGTAATACAAATTTAAAATTTTTATTATTTTGGTATATATTTTTATAAAAAGAGTTTTATATAAATTTAAAATATTTTATGTGTATTTTGTATATCTATTTTCATACAAATACACATTTTTTATAGATATTTTGTTTATTTATTTTGACGCGAATTCACATTATTTAATGTGAATTGCGTATATATATTTTTATACGTATTTACGTCATTTCATGTGTATTTTGTATATATATTTCTATAGAAATATATGTTATTTTATGTGTATTCGTATATATATTTTGAAACAAATATACATTGTTTTATGTGCATTTTGCATATTTTTTCAATATAAATTTACCTTTTTGTACGTGCATTTTGTATATTAATTTTAATACAAATTTAATTATTCTATGTGTATTTTTGTATATGTATTTTCATACAAAAATGCTTTATTTTATGGGTATTTTGCATCTTTATTTTCATACAAATTTACATTATTTTATTGATATTCTGTGTATTTATTTTGATACGATTTTACATTATTCTATGTATATTTTGTATATATATTTCATACAAATGAACGTTATTTTATGTGAATTTGTTTTCATTTCATACAAATTTACATTATTTTATGTGTATTTTGTACATGTATTTATATACATATTTAACTAATTATATGTGTATTATGTATATCTATTTTCATACAAATTGAAATTAATTTTGTGTATTTTAGTATATATTTTATTCAAATTTTCGTAATTTTATGTGAATTTTGTATATTTATTTTCCTACAAATATACGTTCTTTTATCGGAATTTTGTTTATTTATTTTGATACGAGTTTTTATTATTTTAGGTGTATTTGATATATATTTTTTTATACTTATTTACATAATTTTATATGTATTTTGAAAATATATTTTCATAGAAATTTGCTCTATTTTATGTGTATTCGTATATATATTTTGATACAAATTTACATTATTTATGTGTCTTTCGCATATCTATTTCAATACAAATTTTCTTTATTGTATGTGCCTTTTGTATATTTATTTTGATGCAAATTTAATTATTTTATTTGTATTTTTGTATATATATTTTTAAACAAATATGCGTTATTATATGGGCATTTTGCATCTTATTTTCATACAAATTTACATTATTTTATTGATTGTCTGTTTATTTATTTTGATACGATTTTACGTTATTCTGTGTATTTTGTATATATATTTTTAGACATATTTACATTATTTAATGTATATTTTGTACATATATTTTATGGAAATTTACGTTATCTTATGTGTATTTGTTTATATATTTTCATACAAATTTACATTATTTTATGTGTATTTTGTATATGTATTTCAATAAAAATTTGCCTAATTTCATTTGTATTTTGCATATCTATTTTCAAACAAATTTAAATTATTTTTGTGTATTTTTTGTATTATTTTTATACAAATTTTTTTTATTTTATTTGTATTTTGTATATATATTTTCCTACACATATACATTCTTTTAGAGGAAATTTTGTTTTTTTATTTTGATACGAATTTACATTATTTTATGTGTATTTTGTATATATATTTTTCTATGTATTTACATTATTTTATGTGTATTTTGTATATTTTCATTATTTTATGTGTTTTTTGCATATCTATTTCAATTAAAATCTACCTTATTGTATGTGTATTTTGTATATTTATTTTAATACAAATTTAATTATTTTATGTGTATTTTTGTATATATTTTTTTTAAACATGAGTTATTTCATGGGTATTTTGCATCTTTATTTTTAGAAATTTTTACATTACGTACATATCTTTTATACGTATTTACATTATTTAATGTGTATTTTTTTTATATATTTTTATACAAATTTACGTTATTATGTGTGTATTTGAATATATTTATTTCACAAATTTACATTATTTTATGTATTTTCTATATTTATTTCAGTTCAAATTTAGCTTATTTTATGTGTCTTTTGTATATCTATTTTCATGCAAATTTAAATATTTTTGTTTATTTTTGCATATAGTTTTATACAATTTTACGTAATTTTATGTGTATTTTGTATATTTATATTTATACAAGTACACATTCTTTTATTGGCGTTTAGTTTATTTATTTTGATACGAATTTACATTATTTTATGAGTATTTTGTATACACTTTCTTATACGTATTTACTTCATTTTATGAGTATTTTGTATATATATTTTTATAGAAATCTACGTTATTTTATGTGTATTCGTATATATATTTTGAAACAAATTTACATATGTATATAAGTATTTTGCATAACTAATTCAATACAAATTTACCATAATGTATGTTCATTTTGTATATTTATTGTAATACAAATTTAAATATTTTATTTTCATTTTGGTATATATATTTTCATAAAAAGGCGTAATTTTATGGGTATTTTTCATCTTTATTTTCATTCAAATTTACAATATTTTTTTAATATTCTGTGTATTTATTTTGATAATATTTTACATTATTCTCTTTGTGTTTTGTATATTTTTTTTACATATTTACATTATTTAATGTGTATTTTGTATATATATTTCATACAAATTTATGTTATTTTAAGTGTAGTTGTTTATATATTTTATTCAAATTTACATTATTTTATGTGTATTTTGTATATGTATTTCAATAGAAATTTACCTAATTTCATGTGTATTTTGTATATATATTTTATACAAATTTAAATTATTTTTGTGTATTTTGTATAGAGTTTTATACATTTACAATATTTTATGTGTATTTTGCATATCTATTTTCATACAAATACACATTCTTTTACTGATATTTTGTTTATTGATTTTGATGCGAATTTACATTATTTAATGTGTATTGTGTATATATATTTTTATACGTATTTACGTCATTTCATGTGTATTTTGTATATATATTTCTATAGAAATATACGTTATTTTATGTGTATTCGTATATATTTTGAAACAAATATACATTGTTTTATGTGCATTTTGCATATTTTTCAATACAAATTTACCTTATTGTACGTGCATTTTGTATATTAATTTTAATACAAATTTAGCTATTCTATGTGTATTTTGTATATGTATTTTATGAAAATATGCTTTATTTTATGGGTATTTTGTATCTTTATTTTCATACAAAATTACATTATTTTATTGATATTCTGTGTATTTATTTTGATACGATTTTACATTATTCTATGTATATTTTGTATATCTATTTTATACCAATGTACGTTATTTTATGTGAATTTGTTTTCATTTCATACAAATTTACATTATTTTATGTGAATTTTGTACATGTATTTAAATACAAATTTAACTAATTATATATGTATTTTGTATATCTATTTTCATACAAATTGAAATTAATTGTGTGTATTTTTGTATATATTTTTATTCAAATTTTCGTAATTTTACGTGTATTTTGTATATTTATTTTCCTACAAATATACGTTCTTTTATCGGAATTTTATTTATTTATTTTGATGCGAATTTTCATTTTTTTTAGGTGTATTTGTTATATATATTTTTATACTTATTTACATAATTTTATATGTATTTTGAATATATATTTTCATAGAAATTTACTCTATATGTATATGTATAGAAAATACACATGAAATAATCTAAATTCGTATCGAAATAAATGAACAAAATACCGATAAAATAATATAATTTTGAATGAAAATATATATAGAAAATACACATAAAATAACGTAAATACAAATAAATATATACACATAAAATGATTTAAATTTGAATGAAAAAAGATATAAATAAATATTATAATGAAATATATCTACAAAATACACTTAAAATAATGTAGATTTGTTTCAAAATATATATACGAATACACATAAAATAACGTAGATTTCTATAGAAATATATATACAAAATACACATGAAATGTTGTAAATACGTATAAAAATATATATACAAAATACACATTAAATAATGTAAATTCGTGTCAAAATAAATAGTTAAAATATCAATAAAAGAATGTGTATTTGTATGAAAATACATATACAAAATACACATAAAATAACGTAAATTTGTATAAAACTATACATAAAAATACACAAAAATAAGTTAAATTTGTATGAAAATAAATATACAAAATACACATAAAACTTGGTAAATTTGTAAAGAAATACATATACAAAATACACATCAAATAACGTAGATTTGAATGAAAATATATAAACAAATACACTTAAATTAACATAAATTTGAATAAAATATATATAAAAAATACTCATTAAATAATGTAATTATGTATAAAAAATATATATACAAAACACAAATAGAATAATGTAAAATCGAATTAAAATAAATACACAGAATGTAAATAAAATAATGTAAATTTGTATGAAAATAAAGATGTAAAATACCCATAAAATAACGCATTTTTTATAAATATACAAAATACACATGAAAGGATGTAAATACGTATAAAAATATATATACAAAATACACATTAAATAATGTAAACTCGCGTCAAAATAAAAAAAAAAATGTCAAAAAAGAATGTGTATTTGTATGAAAATAAATATACAAAATACACATAAGATAACATAAATTTGTATAAAACTATATACAAAAATACACAAAAATAATTTAAATTTGTATGAAAATAAATATTCAAAATACACATAAAATTAGGTAAATTTGTATTAAAATACATATACAAAATACACATAAAATACTGTAAATTTGAATGAAAATACATAAACAAATACACTTAAAATAACGTAAATTTGTATAAAAAAATATATACAAAACACAAATAGAATAATGTAGAATCGTATCAAAATAAATACACAGAATATGAATAAAATAATGTAAATTTGTATGAAACTAAAGAAGCAAAATACCCATAAAATTACGCATTTTTTTTTAAATATATATACAAAAATACACATAAAAAAAAAATTTTGTATTAAAATAATTATACAAAATACACATACAATAAGGTAAATCTGTATTGAAATAGATATGTGAAATACATATAAAACAATGTAAATTTGTTTCAAAATATATATACGAATACACATAAAATAACGTAGATTTGTATAAAAATATATATACAAAATACACGTAAAATGAAGAAAATACGTATAAAAAAAGGTATACAAAATACACATAAAATAATGTAAATTAGTATCAAAATAGATAAACAAAATACCAATAAAAGAATGTGTATTTGTATAAATATAAATATACAAAATACACATAAAATAACGTAAATTTGTATAAAACTATATACAAAAATACACAGAAGTAATTAAATTCGTATGAAAATAGATATACAAAATACAGATAAAATAAGCTAAATTTGAATTGAAATGTATATACAAAATACATAAAATAATGTAAATTTGTATCAAAATATTTATAAAAATACATATAATAACGTAAATTTGTTTAAAAATATATAAACAAAATTCACATTAAGTAATGTAAATACGTATAAAAAATATGTACAAAATACACCTATAATCATGTAATTTGTATCAAACTAAATAAACAAAATAGCAATAAAATAATGTAAATTTGTATGAGAAAACATATACAAATACATATAAAATAACGCTAATTTCTATAAAAAGATATGTCCAAAATGAACGTGAAATAAAGTAACTTTGGATTAAAATATATATACAAAACACACATTAAATAATGTAAATGCGTACGTAAAATAATTTAAATTTGTCTGAAAAGAAATATACAAAATACACATAAAATTAGGTTAATTTGTATTGAAATAAATATACAAAATACACATAAAATAATGTAAATTTGAAAGAAAATATATAAACAAATACACATATAATAACGTAAATTTGTATGAAATATATATACAAAATACACATTAAATAATGTAAATATGTATTAAAAAATATATACAATACACAAATAGAATAATGTAATATCGTATCAAAATATATACTCAGAATATTAATAAAATAATGTAAATTTGTATGAAAGTTAAGATTCAAAATACCTATAAAATAACGCATTTTTTATAAAATTATTGATACCAAAATACACATAAAATATTTGAATTTGTATCAAAATAAATATACAAAATGCACATACAATAAGGTAAATTTGTATTGAAATAGATATGCAAAATACATATAAAATAATGTAAATTTGTTTCAAAATATATATGCGAATACACATAAAATAACGTAGATTTCTATAAAATACATATACAAAATACACATAAAATTAAGTAAATACGTATAAAAAATGTATACAAAATACACATAAAATAATGTAAATTGTATAAATATAAATAAACAATATAGCAATAAAAGAATGTGTATTTGTATAAATATAAATATACAAAATGCACATAAAATAACGTAAATTTATATAAAACTATACATAAAATAACGCAAATTTCTATAAAAATATATGTACAAAAATGAACACAAAATAAATTTGCATAAAAATATATATACAAAACACACATTAGATAATGTAAATGAGTATAAAAATATGTATACAAAATACCTATGAAATAATCTAAATTCGTATCGAATTAAATTAAGAAAATACCAATATAATAATGTAATTTTGGATGAAAATATATATACAAAATACACATAAAAAAAACTAAATACAAATGCAAATATACACATAAAATAATTTAAAATTGAATGAAATCAATATACAAAATAAACATAAAATAAGGTAAAGTTGTAATGAAATATATGAAAAAATACACATAAAATAATATAAATTTGTATGAAAATATATATACAAATACACATTAAATAACATGAATTTGTATAAAATTTGTATCAAAATATATACGAATACACACAATAAAATAACGTGATTTTTTTTATGAAATGTATATACAAAATACACATAAAATAATGTAAATTTGTATAAAAATATATAAACAAATACACATAAAATAATGTAAATTTGGATAAAATATATATACAAAATAAACCTTAAATAATGTAAATATGTATAAAAAATATATACAAAATACACATAGAATAATGTTAAATCGTATCAAAATAAATAAAGAGAATATCAATAAAATAATGTAAATTTGTATGAAAATAAAGCACCAAAATATCCATATAATAACGCAAAATATATATACAAAAATACATATAAAATAATTAAATTTGTATTAAAATAAATATACAAAATGCACGTACAATAAAGAAAATTTGTATTGAAATAAATATGCAAAATACACATCAATAATGTAAATTTGTATCAAAATATATATACGAATACTCATAAAATAGAGTAAATTTCTATGAAAATATACATACAAAATAGATATACAAAATACACATATAACTGGTTAAATTTGTATTTAAATACATGTACAAAAAACACATAAAATAATGTAGATTTGTATGAAATGAAAACAAATACATTTTATATAAAATATATATACACAATACACATAGAATAATGTAAAATCATACCAAATAAATACACAGAATATCAATAAAATAATGTAAATTTGTATGAAAATAAAGATGCAAAATACCCATAAAATAAAGCATATTTTTATAAAAATACATACACAAAAATACACATAGATTAATCAAATTTGAATTAAAACTAATATACAAAATGCACATACAATAATGTAAATTTGTATTGAAAAAATATGCAAAATACACATAAAACAATGTAAATTTGTTTCAAAATATATATACGAATACACATAAAATAACGTAGATTTCTATAGAAATATATATACAAAATACACTTGAAATAATGTAAATACGTATAAAAATATATATA
The DNA here is from genome assembly GCF_024679095.1 of Eriocheir sinensis. NCBI lineage: Eukaryota > Metazoa > Arthropoda > Malacostraca > Decapoda > Varunidae > Eriocheir > Eriocheir sinensis. Next base: position 1,011,342 of record NW_026111887.1, read on the forward strand.
CAAAATACACATTAAATAATGTTAATTCGTGTCAAAATAAATAAAAAAAATATCATGAAAAGAATGTGTATTTGTATAAAAATAGATATACAAAATACACATAAAATAACCTAAATTTGTATAAAACTATATACAAAAATAAACAAAAATAATTTAAACTTGTATGAAAATAAATATACAAAAAACATAAAATTAGGTAAATTTGTATTGAAATACATATTCAAAATACACATAAAATAATGTAAATTTGAATGAAAATATATAAACATATAGACTTAAAATAACGTAAATTTGTATCAAATATATATACAAAAAACACATTAAATAATGTAAATATGTATAAAAAAATATATACAAAACACAAATAAAATAATGTAAAATCGTATCAAAATAAATACAGAAAATATTAATAAAATAATGTAAATATGTATGAAAATTAAGATTCAAAATACCCATGTCATGTGTATTCGTATATATATTTTGAAACAAATTTACATTGTTTATATGTATTTTGCATATCTATTTTTGTGTATTCTGTATTTATTTTTGTTATACATAGAATAATGTAAAATCGTATCAAAATAAGTACACAGAATATCAATAAAATAATTTAAATTTGTATGAAAACAAAGATGCAAAATACCCATAAGATAAAGCATATTTTAAAAAAAAAAATACATATACAAAAATACACATAGAATAATTAAATTTGTATTAAATTTAATATACAAAATGCACACATACAATAAGGTAAATTTGTATTGAAAAAAAACGCAAAATACAAATAAAACATTGTAAATTTGTTTCAAAATATATATACGAATACACATAAAATAACGTAGATTTCTATAGAAATATATATACAAAATACACATGAAATTATGTAAATACGTATAAATTTTTTTATATAAAATACATATTAAGTAATGTAAATTCGTGACAAAATAAATAAACAAAATATCATGAAAAGAATGTGTATTTGTATGAAAATAAATAATAGATAATAAATTTGTATGAAATATATATGCAAGATATACATTAAATAAGGTAAATATGTATAAAAAAATATACAAAAAACAAATAGAATAATGTAAGATCGTATCAAAATAAATACACCGAATATTGAAAAAATAATGTAAATTTGTATGAAAATAAAGATGCAAAATTCCCATCAAATAGCGCATTTCTTATAAATATATATATATATATACCAAAATACACATAAAATATTTAAATTTGTATTGAAATGAATATACAAAATGCACATTCAATAAGGTAAACTTCTATTGAAAGAGATATGCAAAAATACATATAAAACTAAGTAAATTTGTTTCAAAATATATATACGAATACACATAAAATAACGTAGATTTCTATAAAAATATATATACAAAATACACATAAAATTAGGTAAATACGTATAAAAAAATGTAAACAAAATACACATAAAATAATATAAATTCGAAACAAAATAAATAAACAAAATACCAATAAAAGAATGTGTATTTGTATAAATATAAATGTACAAAATACACATACAAAATAAACATAAAATAAGGTCAATTTTAATGAAATATATGTTCAAAATACACATAAAATAATGTAAATTTATATGAAAATATATATACAAATACACATAAAATACCATGAATTTGTATAAAATTATATATTCAAAATAAATATTAAATAATGTAAATGCGTATAAAAATATATATAAAAAGTACATATAAAATAATGTAAATTCGTATCAATATAAATCAACAAAATTTCAATAAAATAATATATGTTTGAATGAAAATAGATTTACAAAATACACATAAAATAACTATAATTTGTATTAAAATATATACAAAAATACATAAAAATAATATGAGTTTGTATGAAAATAGATATACAAAATACATATAAAACTAGGTAATTTTTTTAAAAATATATATACAAAATACCCATAAAATATTATAAATTTGTGTCAGAATATATCAACAAATACACATTAAATAACGTAAATTTGTATAAAATTTATATACAAAATACACATAGAATATGTCAAATCGTATCAAAATGAATGAGCAGAATATCAATAAAATAACGTAAATTTGTATGAAAATAAAGATGCAAAATACCCATAAAATAAAGCATAATTTTATAAAAATACATATAAAAAAATACACATAGAATAATTAAATTTGTATTAAAATTAATATACAAAATGCATATACAATAAAGTAAGTTTGTATTGAAAAAATATGCAAATACACAAAAAGTGTAAATTTGTTTAAAATCTATATACGAATACACATAATATAACGTAGATTTCTATAGAAATATATATACAAAATACACATGAAATGATGTAAATACGTATAAAAATATATATACAAAATACACATTAAATAATTTAAATTCTCGTCAAAATAAATAAACAAAATATCAATAAAAGAATGTGTATTTGTATGAAAATAGATTTACAAAATACTCATAAAATAACATAAGTTTGTATAAAACTATATACAAAAATACACAAAAATAATTTAAATTTGTATGAAAATAAATATACAAAATACACATAAAATTATTTTGTATCTCTATTTTATACAAATGTACGTTATTTTATGTGAATTTGTTTTCATTTCATACAAATTTACATTATCTTATGTGTATTTTGTACATGTATTTAAATACAAATTTAACTAATTACATATTTTTATAAAAATACATATACAAAAATACACATAGATAAATCAAATTTGTATTAAAATTAATATACAAAATGCACATACAATAAGGTAAATTTGTATTGAAAAAATATGCAAAATACACATAAAACAATGTAAATTTGTTTCAAAATATATATTCGAATACATATAAAATAACGCAGATTTCTATAGAAATATATATACAAAATACACTTGAAATAATGTAAATACGTATAAAAATATATATACAAAATACACATTAAATAATGTTAATTCGTGTCAAAATAAATAAACAAAATATCATGAAAAGAATGTGTATTTGTATGAAAATAGATTACAAAATACACATAAAATAACCTAAATTTGTATAAAACTATATACAAAAATACACAAAAATAATTTAAACTTGTATGAAAATAAATATACAAAAAACATATAAAAATAGGTAAATTTGTATTGAAATACATATACAAAATACACATAAAATAATGTAAATTTGAATGAAAATATATAAACATATAGACTTAAAATAACGTAAATTTGTATCAAATATATATACAAAAAAAACATTAAATAATGTAAATATGTATAAGAAAATATATACAAAACAAAAATAAAATAATGTAAAATCGTATCAAAATAAATACAGAAAATATTAATAAAATAATGTAAATTTGTATGAAAATTAAGATGTAAAATACCCATAAAATAACACATTTTTTATAAAAATATATATTCAAAAAAACATAAAATATTTGATTTTGTATTAAAATAAATAGATATACAAAATACACATAAAATAAGCTAAATTTGAATTGAAATATATATACAAAATACATAAAATAATGTAAATTTGTATCAAAATACCTATACAAATACACATATAATAACGTAAATTTGTATAAAAATATATAAACAAAATACACATTAAATAATGTAAACACGTATAAAAAAAATGTAAAAAATACACAAATAATCATGTAACTCGTATCAAAATAAATAGACAAAATACCAATAAAATAATGTAAATTTCTATGAGAAAACATATTTAAAATACACATAAATAACGCAAATATCAATAAAAATATATATAATATAATATATTTTTATACATATTTAAAATATTTAATGTATGTTTTGTATATATATATTTTATCCAAATTTACGTGATTTTATATGTATTTGTTTATATATTTTCATACAAATTTACATTATTTTATGTGCGTTTTGTATATCTATTTCAATACAAATTTGCCTAACTTTATGAGTATTTTGCATATCTATTTTCAAACAAATTTAAATTATTTTTGTGTATTTTTGTATATATTTTTATACAAATTTTAGTTATTTTATTTGTTTTTTGTATATATATTTTCCTACAAATATACATTCTTTTATTGGAATTTTGTGTATTTAATTTTTTACGAATTTACATTATTTTATATGTATTTTGTATATATATTTTTCTACGTGTTCAAACTATTTTATGTGTATTTTATACATACATTTTCATAAAAATTTACGTTATTTTATTGTGTATTCTTATATATTTTGAAACATTTTATACAAATTCATGTTATTTTATGTGTATTTGTATATATATTTTCATACAAATTTATATTATTTTATGTGTATTCTTACATATATTTTATTACAAATTTACCTTATTTTATGTTTATTTTGTATATTTATTTCATTCAGTTTTAAATTATTTAATGTGTATATTTGTATTTGTATTTAGGTTATTTTATGTGTGTTTTCTATATATATTTTCATCCAACATTACATTATTTTATTGTTATTTTCTTAATTTAACTCGATACGAATTTAGATTATTTCATAGGCATTTTGTATACATATTTTTATACTCATTTACATTATCTAATGTGTGTTTTGTATATATTTTTTTATGCAAACTAATTTTATGTGCATTTTTGTACATATATTTTTATAGAAACTTAAAACGTTATTTTATGTGTATTTTGTATATGTTTTCTCATACAAATTTACATTATGTAATTAGTTTTTTGTTTATTTATTTTGATACGAATGACTTGATTATTGGTGTATTTTGTAAATTTTTTTATACGTATTTACATTACTTAATGTGTATTTTATTTATATATTTTTTTTACAAATTTACGTTATTATATGTGTATTTGTTAAAATATTTTGAAACAATTTACTTTATTTTATGTATTTTGTATATATGTTTCAATTCAAATTTAGCTTATTTTGTGTGTATTTTGTATATCTATTTTCATGCAAATTTAATTATTTCTGTATATTTTTGTATATAGTTTTATACAAATTTACGTTATTTTATGTGCATTTTGTATATTTATGTTTATACAAATACACATTCTCTTATTGGTATTTTGTTTATTTATATTTATACGAATTTAAATTATTTTATGTGTATTTTGCATACATTTTTGATTCGTATTTACTTAATTTCATTTTTATTTTGTATATATATATGTATAGAAATCTACGTTATTTTATGTGTATTCGTATATATATTTTGAAACAAATTTACATTGTTTTATATGTTTTTTGCATATCTATATCAATACAAATTTACCTTATTGTATGTGCATTTTGTATATTTATTTTAATACAAATTCAAATATTTTATGTGTATTTTGGTATATATAATTTTAAAAAAATGCGTTATTTTATAGGTATTTTGCATCTTAGTTTTCATACAAATGTACATTATTTTATTAATATTCTGTGTATATATTTTGATACGATTTTATATTATACTATTTGTGTTTTGTATATTTTTTTTTATACATATTTTCATTATTTAATGTGTATTTTTTATATATATTTTATACAAATTAACGTTATTTTAAGTGTATTTGTTTATATAATTTCATTAAAATTTACATTATTTTATGTGTATTTTGTATATGTATTTCAATACAAATTTACCTAATTTTATGTGTATTTTGTATATTTATTTTCATACAAATTTAAATTATTTTGTTTTTTTGTTCATACATATAGAGTAAATTTCTATGAAAATATATATTCAAAATACATATAAAATTATGTAAATAAGTATAAAAATATATATATATCAAATACACCTAAAAATATGAAAATTCGTATCAAAATAAATAAACAAAATTCCGATAAAAGAACGTATATTTGTAGGAAAATAAATATACAAAATACACATAAAATTACGAAAATTTGAATAAAAATATATACAAAAAAACAAAAAAATACATTTCAATTTGTATGAAAATAGATATACAAAATACACATATAATTAGTTAAATTTGTATTTAAATACATGTACAAAATACACATAAAATAATGTAAATTTGTATGAAATGAAAACAAATTCACATAAAATAACGTACATTTGTATAAAATAGATATACAAAATATACATAGAATAATGTAAAATCGTATCAAAATAAATACACAGATTATCAATAAAATAATGTAATTTTGTATGAAAATAAAGATGCAGAATACCCATAAAATAAAGCCTATTTTTTTTAAAATACATATACAAGAATACACATAGAATAATTTAATTTGTATTAAAAAATAATATACAAAATGCACGTACAATAAGGGAAATTTGTATTGAAAAAATATACAAAATGCACATAAAACAATGTATATTTGTTTCAAAATATATATACGAATACACATAAATAACGCATATTTCTATCGAAATATATATAAAAATACACATGAAATGAAGTAAATACGTATAAAAAATTATATACACAATACACATTAAATAATGTAAATTCGCATCAAAATAAATAAACAAAATATCAAGAAAAGAATGTGTATTTGTATGAACATAGCTATACAAAATACACAAAAATATTGTAAATTTGTATAAAACTCTATTAAAAAATACACAAAATAATTTAAATTTGTATGAAAATATATATACAAAATACACATAAAACTAGTTAAATTTCTATTGAAATACATATACAAAATACACATAAAATAATGTAAATTTGAATGAAAATATATAAACAAATACACTTAAAATAACGTAAATTTGTATGAAATATATATAAAAAATACACATTAAATAATGTAAATATGGATAAAAAAATTTATACAAAACACAAATAGAATAATGTAAAATAGTTTAAAAATAAATACACAGAATATTAATAAAATAATGTAAATTTGTATGAAAATAAAGATGCAAAATACCCATAAAACAAAGCATTTTTTATGAAAATATATATACCAAAATACACATAAAATATTTAAATTTGTATTACAATAAATATACAAAATGCACATACAATAAGGTAAATTTGTATTGAAATAGATATGCAAAATACACATAAAACAATGTAAATTTGTTTCAAAATATATATACGAATACACATAAAATAACGTAGATTTCTATAAAAAAAACATATACAAAATACACATAAAATGAAGTAAACACGTATAAGAAAATTTATACAAAATACACATAAAATAATGTAAACTCGTATCAAAATAAATAAACTAAATGCCAATAAAAGAATGTTTACTTGTATAAATATAAATATACAAAATACACATAAAATAACGTAAAATTGTATAAAACTATATACAAAAATAAACAACAATAATTAAATTTGTATGAAAATAGATATACAAAAGACACATAAAATAAGCTAAATTTGAATTGAAATAAATATAGAAAATACATAAAATAATGTAAATTTGTATCAAAATATATATTCAAATACACATATATTAAAATTAATATACAAAATGCGTATATAATTTTATACAAATTCATGTTATTTAATGTGTATTTGTATATATATTTTCATACAAATTTATATTATTTTATATGAATTTTTTCATATATTTCATTACAAATTTACCTTATTTTATGTTAATTTTGTATATTTATTTCATTCAATTTTAAATTATTTTATGTGTATATTTGTATTTGTATTTAGGTTTTTTATGCGTATTTTGTATATATATTTTCATCCAAAATTACATTATTATATTGGTATTTTTTTAATTTAATTCGATACGAATTTAGATTATTTCATAGGTATTTTGTATACATATTTTTATACTCATTTACATTATCTAATGTGTGTTTTGTATATATATTTTTATGCAAATTTATTTTATGTTCATTTTTGTACATATATTTTTAAAGAAATTTGCGTTATTTTATGTATAGTTTTATATAAATTTACGTTATTTTATGTGCATTTTGTATATTTATATTTATACAAATACACATTCTTTTATTGCTATATTGTTTATTTATATTTATACGAATTTACATTATTTTATGTGTATTTTGTACATTTTTTTATACGTATTTACTTAATTTTATGTATTTTGTATATGTATTTTTATAGAAATCTACGTTATTTTATGTGTATTCGCATATATATTTTGAAACAAATTTACATTATTTTATATGTATTTTGCATATCTATTTCAATACAAATTTACCTTATTGTATGTGCATTTTGTATATTTATTTTGATACATATTCAAATATTTTATGTGTATTTTGGTATCAATAATTTTATAAAAAATGCGTTATTTTATAGGTATTTTGCATCTTAATTTTCATACAAATTTACATTATTTTATTAATATTCTGTGTATATATTTTGATACGATTTTACATTATTCTATTTGTGTTTTGTATATATTTTTATACATATTTACATTATTTAATGTGTATTTTGTATATATATTTCACACAAATTTACGTTATTATATGTGTATTTGTTTATATATTTTCTTTCAAATTTACATTATTTTATGTGTATTTTGTATATGTATTTCAATAGAAATTAACCTAATTTTATGTGTATTTTGTATATTTCTTTTCATACAAATTTAAATTTTTGTATATAGTTTTATACAAATTTAGGTTAATTTATGTACGCATTTACATTATTTAATGTGTGTTTTGTATATATATTTTTATCCAAAGTTAATTTGTTTTACGTTCATTTTTGGACATATATTTTTATAGAAATTAGCGTTATTTTATATGTATTTGTATATGTTTTCTCATACAAATTTACTTTATTTTATTGCTATTTTGTTTATTTAGTTTGATACGAATTACATGATTATATGTGTATTTTGTACATATTTTTTATACGTATTTACATTACTTAATATGTATTTTGTTTATATATTTTAAACAAATTTACGTTATTATATGTATTTTTATAAATATTTTGATACAAATTTACATTATTTTATGTATTTTGTATATACATTTCAATTCAAATTTAGCTTATTTTATCTGTATTTTGTATATCTATTTTCATACGAATTTAATTACTTCTGTGTATTTTTGTATATAGTTTTATACAAATTTACGTTATTTTATGTGTATTTGTATATTTATATTTATACAAATACTCATTCTTTTATTGGTATTTTGTTTATTTATTTTGATACGAATTTACATTATTTTATGTGTATTTTGTTTACATTTTTTTATACGTATTTACTTCATTTTACGTGTATTTTTTATATATTTTTTTTATACAAATCTACGTTATTTTATGTTTATTCGTATATATATTTTGAAACAAATTTGCATTGTTTTATATGTATTTTGCATATCTATTTCAATACAGATTTACCTTATTGTATGTGTATTTTGTATATTTATTTTAATACAAATAAATTTTTTATGTGTATTTTTGTATATATATTTAAAAAAAAAGCGTTATTTTATGGGTATTTTGCTTCTTTATTTTCATACAAATTTACATTATTTTATTAATATTCTGTGTATTTATTTTGATACGATTTTACATTATTATATTTGTGTTTTGTATAAATTTTTTTATACAAATTTACGTTATTTTAAGTGTATTTGTTTATGTATTTTCATTCAAATTTACAGTATTTTATGTGTATTTTGTATATGTATTTCAATACAAATTTACCTAATTTTATGTGTATTTTGTATATTTATTTTCATACAAATATAAATTATTTTTGTGTATTTTTGTATATAGTTTTATACAAATTTATGTTATCTTATGTGTATTTTGTATATTTATTTTCATACAAATACATTCTTTATTGACATTTTGTTTATTTATTTTGACGAGAATTTACATTATTTAATGTGTTTTGTATATATATTTTATACGTATTTACATTCTTTCATGTGTATTTTGTATATTTATAAAAAATGCGTTATTTTATGGGTATTTTGCATCTTTATTTTCATACAAATTTACATTATTTTATTTACATTCTGTGTATTTATTTTAATACGATTTTACATTATTCTATTTGTGTTTTATATATATATATTTTATACATATTTACATTATTTAATGAGTATTTTATATATATGTTATACAAATTTATGTTAATTTAAGTGTATTTGTTTATATATTTTCATTCAAATTTACATTATTTTATGTGTATTTTGTATATGTATTTCTTTACAAATTTACCTAATTTTATGTGTATTTTGTATATTTATTTTCATAAAATTTTAACTTATTTTGTGTATTTTTATATAGTTTTATACAAATTTACGTTATTTTATGTGTATTTTGTATATGTATTTTCACAAATACACATTCTTTTATTGATATTTTAATTATTTATTTTGACGAATTTACATTATTTAATGTGTATTTTGTATTTATATTTTTATACGTATTTACAACATTTCATGTGTATTTTGTATATATATTTCTATAGAAATCTACGTTATTTTATGTGTATTCGTATATATATTTTGAAACAAATCTACATTATTTTATGTGTATTTTGTATATATATTTCATTACAAATTTGCCTTATTTTAAGTTTATTTATATATCTATTTTCATCCAAATTCAAATCATTTTATGTTTATATATTTATTTGTATATACGTTATTTTATGTGTATTTTCTATATATATTTTCATTCAAAATTACATTATTTTATCGGTATTTTGTTCATTTATTTCGTTACGAATTTAGATTATTTCATGTGTATTTTCTATGCATATACATATAGAGTAAATTTCTATGAAAATATATATTCAAAATACATATAAAATTATGTAAATAAGTATAAAAATATATATATCAAATACACCTAAAAAATATGAAAATTCGTCTCAAAATAAATAAATAAAATTCCGATAAAAGAACGTATATTTGTAGGAAAATAAATATACAAAATACACGTAAAATTACTAGAATTTGAATAAAAATATATACAAAAATACACAGTTAATTTCAATTTGTATGAAAATAGATATACAAAATACACATATAATTAGTTAAATTTGTATTTAAATACATGTACAAAATTCACATAAAATAATGTAAATTTGTATGAAATGAAAACAACTTCACATAAAATAACGTACATTGGTATAAAATAGATATACAAAATATACATAGAATAATGTAAAATCGCATCAAAATAAATACACAGAATATCAATAAAATAATGTAATTTTGTATGAAAATAAAGATGCAAAATAACCATAAAATAAAGCATATTTTTATAAAAATACATATACAAAAATACACATAGAATAGCTAAATTTGTATTAAAATTAATATAGAAAATGCACGTACAATAAGGTAAATTTGTATTGAAAAAATATGCAAAATGAACATAAAACAATGTATATATGTTTCAAAATATATATACGAATACACATAAAATAAAGTATATTTCTATAGAAATATATATACAAAATACACATGAAATGACGTAAATACGTATAAAAATATATATACACAATACACATTAAATAATATAAACTCGCATCAAAATAAATAAACAAAATATCAATAAAAGAATGTATTTAAATACATGTACAAAATTCACATAAAATAATGTAAATTTGTATGAAATGAAAACAAATTCACATAAAATAACGTACATTGGTATAAAATAGATATACAAAATATACATAGAATAATGTAAAATCGTATCAAAATAAATACACAGAATATCAATAAAATAATGTCATTTTGTATGAAAATAAAGATGCAAAATACCCATAAAATAAAGCATATTTTTATAAAAATACATATACAAAAATACACATAGAATAGCTAAATTTGTATTAAAATTAATATACAAAATGCACGTACAATAAGGGATATTTGTATTGAAAAAATATGCAAAATGCACATAAAACAATGTATATTTGTTTCAAAATATATATACGAATACACATAAAATAACGTATATTTCTATAAAAATATATATACAAAATACACATGAAATGACGTAAATACGTATAAAAATATATATACACAATACACATTAAATAATATAAATTCGCATCAAAATAAATAAACAAAATATCAATAAAAGAATGTATTTAAATACATGTACAAAATTCACATAAAATAATGTAAATTTGTATGAAATGAAAACAAATTCACATAAAATAACGTACATTGGTATAAAATAGATATACAAAATATACATAGAATAATGTAAAATCGTATCAAAATAAATACACAGAATATCAATAAAATAATATAATTTTGTATGAAAATAAAGATGCAAAATACCCATAAAATAAAGCATATTTTTATAAAAATACATATACAAAAATACACATAGAATAGCTAAATTTGTATTAAAATTAATATACAAAATGCACGTACAATAAGGTAAATTTGTATTGAAAAAATATGCAAAATGCACATAAAACAATGTATATTTGTTTCAAAATATATATACGAATACACATAAAATAACGTATATTTCTATAGAAATATATATACAAAATACACATGAAATGACGTAAATACGTATAAAAATATATATACACAATACACATTAAATAATATAAATTCGCATCAAAATAAATAAACAAAATATCAATAAAAGAATGTATTTAAATACATGTACAAAATTCACATAAAATAATGTAGGTTTGTATGAAATGAAAACAAATTCATATAAAATAACGTACATTGGTATAAAATAGATATACAAAATATACATAGAATAATGTAAAATCGTATCAAAATAAATACACAGAATATCAATAAAATAATGTAATTTTGTATGAAAATAAAGATGCAAAATACCCATAAAATAAAGCATATTTTTATAAAAATACATATACAAAAATACACATAGAATAGCTAAATTTGTATTAAAATTAATATACAAAATGCACGTACAATAAGGTAAATTTGCATTGAAAAAATATGCAAAATGCACATAAAACAATGTATATTTGTTTCAAAATATATATACGAATACACATAAAATAACGTATATTTCTATAGAAATATATATACAAAATACACATGAAATGACGTAAATACGTATAAAAATATATATACACAATACACATTAAATAATATAAATTCGCATCAAAATAAATAAACAAAATATCAATAAAAGAATGTGTATGAAATGACGTAAATACGTATAAAAATATATATACACAATACACATTAAATAATGTAAATTCGCATCAAAATAAATAAACAAAATATCAATAAAAGTGTATGTGTATGAAAATAGATATACAAAATACACATAAAATATTGTAAATTTGTATAAAACTCTATACAAAAATACACAAAAAATAATTTAAATTTGAATAAAATATATATACAAAATACACATGAAATTAGGTAAATTTCTATTGAAATACATATACAAAATACACATAAAATAATGTAAATTTGAATAAAAATATATAAACAAATACACTTAAAATAACGAAAATTTGTATGAAATATATATAGAAAATACACATTAAATAATGTATAAATGGATAAAAAAATATATACAAAACACAAATAGAATAATGTAAAATAGTATCAAAATAAATACACAGAATATTAATAAAATAATATAAATTTGTATGGAAATAAAGATGCAAAATACCCATAAAACAACGCATTTTTTATGAAAATATATATACCAAAATGCACATAAAATATTTAAATTTGTATTACAATAAATATACAAAATGCACATACAATAAGGTAAATTGGTATTGAAATAGATATGAAAAATACATATAAAACAATGTAAATTTGTTTCAAAATATACATACGAATACACATAAAATAACGTAGATTTCTATAAAAATATATATACAAAATACACATAAAATGAAGTAAATACGTATAAGAAAATGTATACAAAATACACATAAAATAATGTAAATTCGTATCAAAATAAATAAACTAAATGCCAATAAAAGATTGTTTACTTGTATAAATATAAATATACAAAATACACATAAAATAACGTAAAATTGTATAAAACTATATACAAAAATAAACAAAAATAATTAAATTTGTATGAAAATAGATATACAAAAGACACATAAAATAAGCTAAATTTGAATTGAAATAAATATAGAAAATACATAGAATAATGTAAATTTGTATCAAAATATATATTCAAATACACATATAATAACGTAAATTTGTATAAAAATATATAAACAAAATACACATTAAATAATGTAAATATGTATAAAAGATATGTACGTAATGTAAAAATATATAAAATTAAAGATGCAAAATACCCATAAAATATCTCATATTTAAAAAAAAATATATACAAAAATACACATAAAATAATTAAATTTGTATTAAAATAAATATACAAAATACACATACAATAAGGTAGATTTTAATTGAAATAGATATGCAAAAAACACATAAAATAATGAAAATATACAAAATACACATAAAATAATGTAAATACATAGAAAAATATATATACAAAATACACATAAAATAATGTAAATTCGTATCAAAATAAAAAAACAAAATTTCCTCTAAAAGAATGTATATGTGTAGGAAAATATATATACAAAAAACAAATAAAATAAAAAAGATTTGTATAAAAATAATACAAAAAATACACAAAAATAATTTAAATTTGTTTGAAAATAGATATGCAAAATACAAATGAAATTAGGCAAATTTTTATTGAAATACATTTTCAAAATACACATAAAATAATGTAAATTTGTATGAAAATATATAAACAAATACACATAAAATAACGTAAATTTCCATAAAATATATGTACAAAATATACATTAAATAATGTAAATATGTCTAAAAATATATATACAAAATACACAGAATAACGTAAAATCGTATCAAAATAAATAAACAGACAATCAATAAAATAATGTAAATTTGTATGAAAATAAGATGCAAAATGCCCATATAATAACGCATATTTGTTTAAAAATATATATACAAAAATACACATAAAATAATTAAATTTGCATCAAAATAAATATACAAAAGGCACATACAATAAAGAAAATTTGTATTGAAATAGATATGCGAAAGACACATAAATAATGTAAATTTGTATCAAAATATATATACGAATACACATAAAATAGAGCAAATTTCTATGAAAATATATTTTCAAAATACATATAAAATTATGTAAATAAGTATAAAAATATATATCAAATACACCTAAAATAATAAAAACTCGTATCAAAATAAATAAACAAAATTCCGATAAAAGAACGTATATTTGTAGGAAAATAAATATACAAAATTCACATAAAATTACGAAAATTTGAATAAAAATATATACTAAAATACACAAAATTAATTTCAATTTGTATGAAAATAGATATACATAATACACATATAATTAGTTAAATATGTATATAAATACATGTACAAAATACACATAAAATAATGTAAATTTGTATGAAATGAAAACAAATTCACATAAAATAACGTTCATTTGTATGAAATATATATACAAAATATACATAGAATAATGTAAAATCGTATCAAAATAAATACACAGAATATCAATAAAATAATGTAAATTTGTATGAAAAGAAAGATGCAAAATACCAATAAAATAAATCATTTTTGTATGAAAATACATATACAAAAATACACATAGAATAATTAAATTTGTATTAAAATTAATATACAAAATGCACGTACAAAAAAGTAAATTTATATTGAAAAAATATGCAAAATGCACATAAAACAATGTATATTTGTTTCAAAATATATATACGAATACACATAAAATAACATATATTTCTATAGAAATATATATACAAAATACACATGAAATGACGTAAATACGTATAAAAATATATATACGCAATTCACATTAAATAATGTGAATTCGCGTCAAAATAAATAAACAAAATATCTATAAAAAATGTGTATTTGTATGAAAATAGATATACAAAATACACATAAAATATTTTAAATTTATATAAAACTTTTTATAAAAATATATATACCAAAATAATAAAATTTTTAAATTTGTATTACAATAACTATACAAAATGCACATACAATAAGGTAGATTTATATTGAAATAGATATGCTAAATACATATAAAACAATGTAAATTTGCTTCAAAATATATATACCAATACACATAAAATAACATAGATTACTATAAAAATATATATACAAAATACACATTAAATGAAGTAAATACGTATAAGAAAATGTATACAAAGTACACATAAAATAATTAAATTTGTATTAAAATAAATATACAAAATACATAATACAATAAGGTGAATCTATATTGAAATAGATATGCAAAATAAACATAAAATAATGTAAATTTGTATCAAATCATATACGAATACACACAATAAAATAACGTAAATTTTTATGAAAATATATATAAAAAATACACAAAATAATGTAAATACGTAGAAAAATATATATACAAAATACACATAAAATTATGTAAATTCTTATGAAAATAAATGAACAAAATTCCACTAAAAGAATGTATATTTGTAGGAAAATATAAATACAAAATACAAATAAAATAACTTAAATTTGTATAAAAATATAAAAAATACATAAAAATAATTTAAATTTGTTTGAAAATAGATATGCAAAATACACATAAAACTAGGCAAATCTGTATTGAAATACATATACAAATTACACATAAAATATTGTAAATTTGTATGAAAATATATAAACAAATACACATAAAATAGCGTAAATTTATATAAAATATATATACAAAATATACATTAAATAATGTAAATGTGTATAAAAATATATATACAAAATACACATAGAATAATGTAAAATCGTATCAAAATAAATAAACAGAATATCAATAAAATAATGTAAATTTGTATGAAAATAAAGATGCAAAATACCCAAATAATAACGCATATTTTTACAAAAATACACATAAAATAATTAAATTTATATTAAAATAAATATACAAAATACACATACAATATGGTAAATTTGTATTGAAATAGATATGCAAAATAAACATAAATAATGTAAATTTGTATCAAAATATATATACGAATACCCATAAAATAGAGTAAATTTCTATACTAAAATACACAAAATTAATTTCAATTTGTATGAAAATAGATATACATAATACACATATAATTAGTTAAATATGTATATAAATACATGTACAAAATACACATAAAATAATGTAAATTTGTATGAAATGAAAACAAATTCACATAAAATAACGTTCATTTGTATGAAATATATATACTAAATATACATAGAATAATGTAAAATCGTATCAAAATAAATACATAGAATATCAATAAAATAATGTAAATTTGTATGAAAATAAAGATGCAAAATACCCATCAAATAAAGCATTTTTGTATGAAAATACATATTCAAAAATACACATAGAATAATTAAATTTGTATTAAAATTAATATACAAAATGCACGTACAAAAAGGTAAATTTATATTGAAAAAATATGCAAAATGCACATAAAACAATGTATATTTGTTTCAAAATATATATACGAATACACATAAAATAACATATATTTCTATAGAAATATATACAAAATACACATGAAATGACGTAAATACGTATAAAAATATATATACGCAATACACATTAAATAATGTGAATTCACGCCAAAATAAATAAACAAAATATCAATAAAAAATGTGTATTTGTATGAAAATAGATATACAAAATACACATAAAATATTTTAAATTTATATAAAACTCTTTTTATAAAAATATATATACCAAAATAATAAAATTTTTAAATTTGTATTACAATAACTATACAAAATGCACATACAATAAGGTAGATTTATATTGAAATAGATATGCTAAATACATATAAAACAATGTAAATTTGCTTCAAAATATATATACCAATACACATAAAATAACGTAGATTACTATAAAAATATATATACAAAATACACATTAAATGAAGTAAATACGTATAAGAAAATGTATACAAAGTACACATAAAATAATTAAATTTGTATTAAAATAAATATACAAAATACACATACAATAAGGTGAATCTATATTGAAATAGATATGCAAAATAAACATAAAATAATGTAAATTTGTATCAAATCATATACGAATACACACAATAAAATAACGTAAATTTTTATGAAAATATATATAAAAAATACACAAAATAATGTAAATACGTAGAAAAATATATATACAAAATACACATAAAATTATGTAAATTCTTATGAAAATAAATGAACAAAATTCCACTAAAAGAATGTATATTTGTAGGAAAATATAAATACAAAATACAAATAAAATAACTTAAATTTGTATAAAAATATATAAAAAATACATATAAATAATTTAAATTTGTTTGAAAATAGATATGCAAAATACACATAAAACTAGGCAAATCTGTATTGAAATACATATACAAATTACACATGAAATATTGTAAATTTGTATGAAAATATATAAAAAAATACACATAAAATAGCGTAAATTTATATAAAATATATATACAAAATATACATTAAATAATGTAAATGTGTATAAAAATATATATACAAAATACACATAGAATAATGTAAAATCGTATCAAAATAAATAAACAGAATATCAATAAATAATGTAAATTTGTATGAAAATAAAGATGCAAAATACCCAAATAATAACGCATATTTTTACAAAAATACACATAAAATAATTAAATTTGTATTAAAATAAATATACAAAATACACATACAATATGGTAAATTTGTATTAAAATAGATATGCAAAATAAACATAAATAATGTAAATTTGTATCAAAATATATATACGAATACCCATAAAATAGAGTAAATTTCTATGAAAATATATATTCAAAACACAAATAAAATGATATAAATAAGTATAAAAATATACATATCAAATACACCTAAAATAATGTAAATTCGAATAAAAATAAATAAACAAAATTACGATAAAAGATGCAACATACACATTAAATAATGTAAATATGTATAAAAAAAATATATATAAAAAACAAATAGAATAATGTGAAATCGTATCAAAATAAATACACCGAATATTAATAAAATAATGTAAATTTGTATGAAAATAAAGATGCAAAATTCCCATCAAATAGCGCATTTCTTATAAAAATATATATACCAAAATACACATAAAATATTTAAATTTGTATTGAAATAAATATACAAAATGCACATACAATAAGGTAAATTTGTATTGAAAGAGATATGCAAAAATACATATAAAACAAAGTAAATTTGTTTGAAAATATATATATGAATACACATAAAATAACGTAGATTTCTATAAAAATATATATACAAAATACACATAAAATTAAGTAAATACGTATAAAAATAGATATACAAAATACACATAGAATAATGTAAAATTGTTTAAAAAAAAAACAGAATATAAATAAAATAATGTAAATTTGTATGAAAATAAAAATGCAAAATACCCATAAAATAAAGCATATTTTTATAAAAATATGCTTTATATAATTTGTATATTAATTTGTATTAAAATTAATATACAAAATGCATATACAATAAGGTAAATTTGTATTGAAAAAATATGCAAAATACACATAAAACAGTGTAAATTTATTTCAAAATCTAAATACGAATACTCATAAATCAACGTAGATTTCTATAGAAATATATATACAAAATACACATCAAATGATGTAAACACGTATAAAAATATATATATAAATATATATATATATATCTATATATATATATATATATATATATATATATATATATATATATATATATATATATATATATATATATATATATATATATATATATATATATATATATATATATATATATATATATATATATATATATATATAATACACATTAAATAATGTCAATTCGCGTCAAAGTAAATAAACTATATACAAAAATGGACACAAATAATTTTAATTTGTATGAAAATAAATATACAAAATACACATAAAATTAGGTAAATTTGTATTGAAATACATTTACAAAATACACATAAAATAATGTAAATTTGAATGAAAATATATAAACAAATACACTTAAAATAACGTAAATTTGAATAAAATATATATAAAAAATACACATTAAATAATGTAAATATGTATAAAAGAATATATACAAAACACAAATAGAATAATATAAAATCGTATCAAAATAAATACACAGAATATTAATAAAATAATGTAAATTTGTATGAAAATTAAGATGCAAAATACCCATAAAATAGCGCATTTTTTATAAAAATATTTATACCAAGACACATATAAAATATTTGAATTTGTATTAAAATAAATATACAAAATGCACATACAATAAGGTAAATTTGTATTGAAATAGATATGCAAAATACATATAAGACCATATAAATTTTTTTAAAATATATATATACGAGTACACATCAAATAACGTAGATTTCTATGCAAATAAATATACAAAATACACATAAAATGAAGTAAATACGTATAAAATACACATAAAATAATGTAAACTCGTATCAAAATAAATAAACAAAATACTAATAAAAGAATGCGTATTGTATATATATAAATATACAAAATACAAACAAAATAACGTAAATTTATATAAAACTATATGCAAAAATACACAAAAGTAATTAAATTTGTGTGAAAATAGATATACAAAATACATGTGTATTTTGTATATTTATTTTCATACAAATTGAAATTATTTTGTTTATTTTTTTATATATTTTCATACAAATTTTCGTTATTTAATGTGTTTTTTGTATATTTATTTTTTCTACAAATATACGTTCTTTTATCTGAATTTTGTTTATTGAATTTGAAACGAATTTACCTTATTTTGTATATCTATTTTCATACAAATTAAAATAATTCTGTGTATTTTTGAATATAGTTTTATATAAATTTACGTTATTTTATGTGTATTTTGTATATTTATATTTATATAAATACACATTCTTTTATTGGTATTTTGCATATTTATTTTGATACGAATTTACATTATTTTATGTGTATTTTGTATACATTTTTTTATACGTATTTACTTCATTTTATGTGTATTTTGTATATATATTTTTATAGAAATCTACGTTATTTTATGTGTATTCGTATATATATTTTGAAACAAATTTACATAGTTTTATATGTATTTTGCATATCTATTTCAATACAAATTTACCTTATTGTATGTGTTTTTTGTATATATATTTTAATACAAATTTAATTTTTTGATGTGTATTTTGGTATATATATATTTATAAATAAAAAAATGCGTTATTTTATGGGTACTTTTATAAATATTTTGATACAAATCTACATTATTTTATGTATTTTGTATATACATTTCAATTCAAATTTAGCTTTTTTTATCTGTATTTTGTATATCTATTTTCATATGAATTTAATTACTTCTGTGTATTTTTGTATATAGTTTTATACAAATTTAAGTTATTTTATGTGTATTTTGTATATTTATATTTATTCAAATTTATTTTGATACGAATTTACATTATTTTATATGTATTTTGTATACATTTTCTTATACGTATTTAATTCATTTTATGTGTATTTTGTATATATATTTTTATACAAATCTACGTTATTTTATGTGTATTCGTATATATTTTGAAACAAATTTACATTGTTTTATATGTATTTTGCATATCTATTTCAATACAGATTTACCTTATTGTATGTGTATTTTGTATATTTATTTTAATATAAATTAATTTTTTCATGTGTATTTTGGTATATATATTTTTATAAAAAATGCGTTATTTAATGGGTATTTTGCATCTTTATTTTCATACAAATTTACATTGTTTTATTAATATTCTGTGTATTTATTTTGATACGATTTTACATTATTCTATTTGTGTTTTGTATATATTTTTTTATACATATTTACATTAGTTAATGTGTATTTTGTATATTTTAAAACAAATTTACGTTATTTTATGCGCATCTGTTAAAATATTTTGATACAAATTTACATTATTTTGTACAAAAAACAAATAGAATAATGTAAAATCGTATCAAAATAAATACACAGAATATCAATAAAAAAATGTAAATTTGTATGAAAATAAAGATACAAAATTCCCAAAAATTATCGCATTTTTTATAAAAATATATTTACCAAAATACACATAAAATATTTAAATTTGTATTGAAATAAATATACAAAATGCATATACAGTAAGGTAAATTTGTATTGAAAGAGATATTCAAAAATACATAAAAAACAATGTAAATTTGTTTCAAAATATATATACGAATACACATAAAATAAAGTAGATTTCTATAGAAATATATATACAAAATACATATGAAATTATGTAAATATGTATAAAAATATATATAAAAAATACATATCAAATAATGTAAATTCGTGTCAAAATAAATAAACAAAATATCATGAAAAGAATGTGTATTTGTATGAAAATAGATAATAGATAATAAATTTGTATAAAATATATGCAAGATACACATTAAATAATGTAAATATGTATAAAAAAAAGTATATACAAAAAACAAATAGAATAATGTAGCATCATATCAAAATAAATACACCGAATATTAATAAAATAATGTAAATTTGTATGAAAATAAAGATGCAAAATTCCCATAAAATAGCGCATTTCTTATAAAAATATATATACCAAAATACACAAAATATTTAAATTTGCATTGAAATAAATATACAAAATGCACATACAATAAGGTAATTTTGTATTAAAAGAGATATGCAAAAATACATATAAAACAATGTAAATTTGTTTCAAAATATATATACGAATACAAATAAAAAAACGTAGATATCTATAAAAATATATATACAAAATATATATAAAATTAAGTAAATACGTATAAAAAAATGTATACAAAATGCACATAAAATAATGTAATTTCGAATAAGAATAAATGTAAATTTGAATGAAAATATAAAAACAAATACACTTAAAATAACGTAAATTTGTATAAAATATATATGCAAGATACACATTAAATAATGTAAATGTGTATAAAAATATATATACAAAAAACAAATAGAATAATGTAAAATCGTATCAAAATAAATACACAGAATATCAATAAAATAATGTAAATTTGTATGAAAATAAAGATGCAAAATTCCCAAAAATTATCGCATTTTTTATAAAAATATATATACCAAAATACACATAAAATATTTAAATTTGTATTGAAATAAATATACAAAATGCATATACAGAAAGGTAAATTTGTATTAAAAGAGATATTCAAAAATACATATAAAACAATGTAAATTTGTTTCAAAATATATATACGAATACACATAAATTAAAGTAGATTGCTATAGAAATATATATAAAAAATATATATGAAATTATGTAAATACGTATAAAAATATATATACAAAATACATATCAAATAATATAAATTCATGTCAAAATAAATAAACAAAATATCATGAAAAGAATGTGTATTTGTATAAAAATAGATAAGAGATAATAAATTTGTATAAAATATATATGCAAGATACTCATTAAATAATGTAAATATGTATAAAAAAGTATATACAAAAAACAAATAGAATAATGTAAAATCGTATCAAAATAAATACACCGAATATTAATAAAATAATATAAATTTGTATGAAAATAAAGATGCAAAATTCCCATAAAATAGCGCATTTCTTATAAAAATATATATACCAAAATACACATAAAATTTTTATATTTGTATTGAAATAAATATACAAAATCCATATACAATAGGGTAAATTTGTATTGAAAGAGATATGCAAAAATACATATAAAACAATGTAAATTTGTTTCAA
Organism: Eriocheir sinensis; assembly: GCF_024679095.1. NCBI lineage: Eukaryota > Metazoa > Arthropoda > Malacostraca > Decapoda > Varunidae > Eriocheir > Eriocheir sinensis. The sequence continues at coordinate 1,035,129 of NW_026111887.1, forward strand.
AATATATATACGAATACAAATAAAAAAACGTAGATTTCTATAAAAATATATATACAAAATACACATAAAATTAAGTAAATACGTATAAAAAAATGTATTCAAAATACACATAAAATAATGTAAATTCGAATTAAAATAAATAAACAAAATACCAATAAAAGAATGTGTATTTGGATAAATATAAATATACAAAATACATATACAAAATAAACATAAAATAAGGAAGATTTGTAATAAAATATATGTACAAAATACACATACAATAATGTAGATTTATATGAAAATATATATACAAATACACATAAAATACCATGAATTTGTATAAAAATATATATTCAAAATAAATATTAAATAATGTAAGAGCGTATAAAAATATATATACAAAGTACATATAAAATGAAAATTAAGATGCAAAATACCTATAAAATAACGCATTTTTTTAAAATTATTGATACCAAAACAAACTTAAATATTTGAACTTTTATTAAAATAAATATACAAAATGCACATACAATATGGTAAATTTGTATTGAAATAGATATGGAAAATACATATAAAATAATGTAAATTTGTTTCAAAATATATATACGAATACACATAAAATAACGTAGATTTCTATAAAAATACATATACAAAATACACATAAAATTAAGTAAATACGTATAAAAAAATGTATACAAAATACACATAAAATAATGTAAATTCGTATAAATGTAAATAAACAATTTACCAATAAAAGAATGTGTATTTGTATAAATATAAATATACAAAATGCAGATAAAATAACGTAAATTTATATAAAACTATATACATAAAATAACGCAAATTTCTATAAAATATATGTGCAAAAATGAATATTAGATAAATTTGCATAAAATATATATACAAAACACACATTTGATAATGTAAATGAGTATAAAAATATGTATACAAAATACCTATGAAATAATCTAAATTCGTATCGAATTAAATTAAGAAATACCAATAAAATAAAGTAATTTTGGATGAAAATATATATACAAAATACACATAAAATCACCTAAATACAAATACAAATCTACACATAAAATAATTTAAAATTGAATGAAATAAATATACAAAATAAACATAAAATAATGTAAATTTGTAATGAAATATATGAAAAAGTACACAAAATAATATAAATTTGAATGAAAATAAATATACAAATACACATTAAATAACATGAATTTGTATAAAATTTGTATCAAAATATATACTTATACACACCATAAAATAACGTAATTTTTTTATGAAAATGTATATACAAAATACACATAAAATAATTTAAATACGTAGAAAAATATATATACAAAAAAAACCTAAAATAATGTAAATATGTATGAAAATATATAAACAAATACACATAAAATAATGTAAATTTGGATAAAAAATATATACAAAATGAACATTAAATAATGTAAATATGTATAAAAAAATATATAAAAAAAACACATAGAATAATCTTAAATCGCATCAAAATAAATAAAGAGAATATCAATAAAATAATGTAAATTTGTATGAAAATAAAGATGGAAAATATCCATATAATAACGCATATTTGCATCAAAATATATATACAAAAATACATATAAAATAATTAAATTTGTATTAAAATAAATATACAAAATGTACGTACAATAAAGTAAATTTGTATTAAAATAAATATGCAAAATACACATCAATAATGTAAATTTGTATCAAAATATATATACGAATACTCATAAAATAGATTAAATTTCTATGAAAATATACATACAAAATAGATATACAAAATACACATATAACTAGTTAAATTTGTATTTAAATACATGTACAAAAAACACATAAAATAATGTAGATTTGTATGAAATGAAAACAAATACATTTTATATAAAATATATATACAAAATTCACATAGAATAATGTAAAATAATATCAAAATAAATACACAGACTATCAATAAAATAATGTAAATTTGTATGAAAATAAAGATGCAAAAAACCCATAAAATCAAGCATATTTTAAAAAAAATACATATACAAAAATACACATAGATTAATCAAATTTGTATTAAAATTAATATACAAAATGCATATACAATAAGGTAAATTTGTATTGAAAAAATATGCAAAATACACAAAACAATGTAAATTTGTTTCAAAATATATATACGAATACACATAAAATAACGTGGATTTCTATAGAAATATATATACAAAATACACTTGAAATAATGTAAATACGTATAAAAATATATATACAAAATACACATTAAATAATGTTCATTCGTGTCAAAATAAATAAAAAAAATATCATGAAAAGAATGTGTATTTGTATGAAAATAGAAATACAAAATACACATAAAATAACCTAAATTTGTATAAAACTATATACAAAAATACACAAAAATAATTTAAACTTGTATGAAAATAAATATACAAAAAACATATAAAATTAGGTAAATTTGTATTGAAATACATATACAAAATACACATAAAATAATGTAAATTTGAATGAAAATATATAAACATCTAGACTTAAAATAATGTAAATTTGTATCAAATATATATACAAAAAACACATTAAATAATGTAAATATGTATAAAAAAATATATACAAAACACAAATAAAATAATGTAAAATCGTATCAAAATAAATACAGAAAATATTAATAAAATATTGTAAATTTGTATGAAAATTAAGATGCAAAATTCCCATAAAATAACGCATTTTTTATAAAAATATATATACGAAAAAACATAAAATATTTGATTTTGTATTAAAATAGATAGATATAAAAAATACACATAAAATAAGCTAAATTTGAATTGAAATATATATACAAAATACATAAAATAATGTAAATTTCTATCAAAATACTTATACAAATACACATAATAACGCATATTTGCATAAAAACATATATACAAAAATACATATAAAATAATTAAATTTGTATTAAAATAAATATACAAAATGCACGTACAATAAAGTAAATTTGTATTGAAATAGATATGCAAAATACACATTAATAATGTAAATTTGTATCAAAATATATATACGAATACTCATAAAATAGAGTAAATTTCTATTAAAATATACATACAAAATAGATATACAAAATACACATATAACTAGTTAAATTTGTATTTAAATACATGTACAAAAAACACATAAAATAATGTAGATTTGTATAAAATGAAAACAAATACATTTTATATAAAATATATATACAAAATACACATAGAATAATGTAAAAACATATCAAAATAAATACACAGAATATCAATAAAATAATATAAATTTGTATGAAAATAAAGATGCAAAATACCAATAAAATAAAGCATATTTTTATAAAAATACATTTACAAAAATACACATAGATTAATCAAATTTGTATTAAAATTAATATACAAAATGCACATACAATAAGGTAAATTTGTATTGAAAAAATATGCAAAATACACATAAAACAATGTAAATTTGTTTCAAAATATATATACGAATACACATAAAATAACGCAGATTTCTATAGAAATATATATACAAATAACACTTGAAATAATGTAAATACGTATAAAAATATATATACAAAATACGCATTAAATAATGTTAATTCGTGTCAAAATAAATAAACAAAATACCATGAAAAGAATGTTTATTTGTATGAAAATAGATATATAAAATACACATAAAATAACCTAAATTTGTATAAAACTATATACAAAAATACACAAAAATAATTTAAACTTGTATGAAAACAAATATACAAAAAACATATAAAAATAGGTAAATTTGTATTGAAATACATATACAAAATACACTGAAAATAATGTAAATTTGAATGAAAATATATAATCATATAGACTTAAAATTACTTAAATTTGTATCAAATATACATGTATTTAAATACAAATTTAACTAATTATATGTGTATTTTGTATATCTATTTTCATACAAACTGAAATTTATTTTTTTGTTTTTTTGTATATACTTTTATTCAAATTTTCGTAATTTTATGTGTATTTTGTATATTTATTTTCCTTCAAATATACGTTCTTTTATCGGAATTTTGTTTATTTATTTTGATACGAATTTTCATTTTTTTAGGTGTATTTGATATATATATTTTTATACTTATTTACATAATTTTATATATATTTTGAATATATATTTTCATAGAAATTTACTCTATATGTATATACAAAAAAACACAAAAATAATTTAAGTTTGTATGAAAATAAATATACAAAATACACATAAAATTAGATAAATTTGTATTGAAATACATATACAAAATACTCTTAAAATAATGTAAATTTGAATGAAATTATACAAACAAATACACTTAAAATGACGTTAATTTGTATAAAATGTATATAAAAAATACACATTAAATAATGAAAATATGTATAAAAAAATATTTACAAAACACAAATAGTATAATATAAAATCGTATCAAAATATATACACAGTATATTAATAAAATAATGTATATTTGTATGAAAACTAAGATGCAAAATACCTATAAAATAACGCATTTTTAAAAAAATAATATATACCAAAATACACATAAAATATTTGAATTTGTATTAAAATAAATATACAAAATGCACATACAATAAGGTAAATTTGTATTGAAATAAATATGCAAAAAACATATAAAACAATGTAAATTTGTTTCAAAATATATATACGAATACACATAAAATAACGTAGATTTCTATAAATATATATATACAAAATACAAATAAAATTAAGTAAATACGAAACAAAAATGTATTCAAAATACACATAAAATAATGTAAACTCGTATAAATATAAATAAACAAAATACCAATAAGAGAATGTGTATTTGTATAAATATAAATATACAAAATGCACATAAAATAACGTAAATTTGTATAAAACTATATACAAAAATACACAGAAGTAATTAAATTTGTATGAAAATAGATATACAAAATACACACAAAATAAGCTAAATTTGAATTGAAATATATATACAAAATACATAAAATAAAGTAAATTCGTTTCAAAATATTTTTAACAAATACACATAATAACGTAAATTTGTAAAAAAAATATATATACAAAATACACATTAAGTAATGTAAATACGTATAAAAAAATATTTACAAAATACACCAATAATCAAGTCATTCGTATCAAAATAAATCAACAAAAAACTAATTAAATAATGTAAATTTGTATGAGAAAACATATACAAAATACACATAAAATAACGTTTTAAGTTTCTATAAAAATATATGTGCAAAAATGCACATAAAATTAGTTTGCATAAAAAAAATATATACAAAACACACATTAGATAATGTAAATGAGTATAAAAATATGTATACAAAATACCTATGAAATAATCTAAATTCGTATCGAGTTAAATTAAGAAAATAACAATAAAATAATGTTATTTTGGATGAAAATATATATAGAAAACACACATAAAATAACCTAAATACAAATACAAATATACACATTAAATAATTTAAAATTGAATGAAATAAATATACAAAATGAACATAAAATAAGGTAAATTTGTAATAAAATATATGTAAGAATACACATAAAATAATATAAATTTGTATGAAAATATATATACAAATGGACATAAAATAATATGAATTTGTATAAAATTTGTTTCAAAATATATAGGAATACACACAATAAAATAACGTAAATTTTTATGAAAATGTATATATAAAATACACATAAAATAATTTAAATACGTAGAAAAATATATATACAAAATACACATAAAATAATGTAAATTCGTAAAAAATTAAATACACAAAATTCCAATAAAAGAATGTATATTTGTAGGAAAATATATATACAAAAAACAAATAAAATAACTAAAATTTGTATAAAAATATATACAAAAATACACAAAAATAATTTAAATTTGTTTGAAAATAGATTTGCAAAATACACATAAAGTTAGGCAAATTTGTATTGAAATACATATACAAAACTCACATAAAATAATGTAAATTTATATGAAAATATATAAACAAATACATATAAAATAACGTACATTTGGATAAAATATATATACAAAATATACATTAAATATTTTAAATATGAATAAAAGTATATTATATTATATATATTTTTATTGATATTTGCGTTATTTATGTGTATTTTGTATATGTTTTCTAATAGAAATTTACATTATTTTATTGGTATTTTGTCTATTTATTTTGATACGAATTACATGATTATTGTGTATTTTGTACATTTTATACGTATTTACATTATTTAATGTGTATTTTGTTTATATATTTTCATACAAATTTACGTTACTATATGTGTATTTGAATAGGTATTTTGATACAAATTTACATTATTTTATGTATTTTGTATATATATTTCAATTCAAATTTTGCTTATTTTATGTGTATTTTGTATATCTATTTAAAACAAAATCAAATATTTTATGTTCTTTCGTATTTATATTTTTATAAAAAATGCGTTATTTTATGGGTATTTTGCATCTTAATTTTCACACATATTTACATTATTTTATTAATATTTTCTGTATTTATTTTGATACGATTTTCCATTATTTTATTTGTGTTTTGTATATATTTTTTTATTCATATTTACATTATTTAATGTGTTTTTTGATTATATATTTGATACAAATTTACGTTATTTTAAGTCTATATGTTTATATATTTTCATTCAAATTTACATTATTTTATGTATTTTGTATATGTATTTCAATACAAATTTACCTATTTTATATGTTTTTGTATATTTATTTTCATACAAGTTTAAATTATTTTGTGTATTTTGTATATAGTTTTATACAAATTTAGGTTATTTTATGTGTATTTTGTATATCTATTTTCATACAAATACACATTCTTTTCATGATATTTTGTTTATTTATTTTGACACGAATTAATATTATTTAATGTGTATTTTGTATATATATTTTTATACGTATTTACATTATTTCAAGTTTATTTTGTATATATATTTCTATAGAAATCTGCGTTATTTTATGTGTATTCGTATATATTTTTTGAAACAAATTTACATTATTTTATTTGTATTTTGCATATTTTTCAATACAAATTTACCTGTATATGTGCATTTTGTATATTAATTTTAATACAAATTTGATTAATCTATGTGTATTTTTGTATATGTATTTTTATAAAAATATGCTTTATTTTATGGGTTTTTTGCATCTTTATTTTCATACAAATTTCCATTATTTTATTGATATTCTGTGTATTTATTTTGATATGATTTTACATTATTCTATGTGTATTTTGTATATATATTTTATATAAAATGTATTTGTTTTCATTTCATACAAATCTACATTATTTTATGTGTGTTTTGTACATGTATTTAAATACAAATTTAACTAGTTATATGTGTATTTTGTATATCTATTTTGTATGTATATTTTCATAGAAATTTACTCTATTTTATGAGTATTCGTATATATATTTTGATATAAATTTACATTATTGATGTGTATTTTGCATATCTATTTAAATACAAATTTACTTTATTGTACGTGTATTTTGTATATTTATTTTAATACAAATTTAACTATTTTATATGTATTTTTGTATATATATTTTTATGCAAATATGCGTTATTATATGGATATTTTGCATCTTTATTTTCATAAAATTTACATTATTTTATTGATATTCTCTTTATTTATTTTGATTCGATTTAACATTATTCTATGTGTATTTTGTATATTTTTTTTTATATATATTTACATTAGTTAATGTTCATTTTGTATATATATTTTATCCAAATTTACATTATTTTATGTGTATTTGTTTATATATTTTCATACAAATTTACATTATTTTATGTGTTTTTTGTATATATATTTTTCTACGTATTTAAATTATTTTATGTGTATTTTGTATATACATTTTCATAAAAAAATACGTTATTTTATTGTGTGTATAAGTATATATTTTTTTAAAAAATATATTTACCAAAATACACATCAAATATTTAAATTTGTATTGAAATAAATATACAAAATACATATACAGTAAGGTAAATTTGTATTGAAAGAGATATTCAAAAATACATATAAAACAATGTAAATTTGTTTCAAAATATATATACGAATACACATAAAATAAAGTAGATTTCTATAGAAATATATATACAAAATAAATATGAAATTATGTAAATACGTATAAAAATATATATACAAAATACATATCAAATAATGTAAATTCGTGTCAAAATAAATAAACAAAATATCATGAAAAGAATGTGTATTTGTATGAAAATAGATACTAGATAATAAATTTGTATAAAATATATATGCAAGATACACATTAAATAATGCAAATATTTATAAAAAAGTATATATAAAAAAACAAATAGAATAATGTAACATCGTATCAAAATAAATACACCGAATATTAATAAAATAATGTAAATTTGTATGAAAATAAAGATGCAAAATTCCCATAAAATAGCGCATTTTATATAAAATATATATACCAAAATACACATAAAATATTTAAATTTGCATTGAAATAAATATACAAAATGCACATACAATAAGGTAAATTTGTATTGAAAGAGATATGCAAAATACATATAAAACAATGTAAATTTGTTTCAAAATATATATACGAATACAAATAAAAAAAAGCATAGATTTCTATAAATATATATATATACAAAATACACATAAAATTAAGTAAATACGTATAAAAAAATGTATACAAAATACACATAAAATAATGTAATTTCGAATTAAAATAAATGTAAATTTGAATGAAAATATAAAAACAAATACACTTAAAATAACGTAAATTTGTATAAACTATATATGCAAGATACACATTAAATAATGTAAATGTGTATAAAAAAATATATACAAAAAACAAATAGAATAATGTAAAATCGTATCAAAATAAATACACAGAATATCAATAAAATAATGTAAATTTGTATGAAAATAAAGATGCAAAATTCCCCAAAATTATCGCTTTTTTTTAAATATATATACCAAAATACACATAAAATATTTAAATTTGTATTGAAATAAATATACAAAATGCATATACAGTAAGGTAAATTTGTATTAAAAGAGATATTCAAAAATACATATAAAACAATGTAAATTTGTTTCAAAATATATATACGAATACACATAAAATAAAGTAGATTTCTATAGAAATATATATACAAAATACATATGAAATTATGTAAATACGTATAAAAATATATATACAAAATACATATCAAATAATGTAAATTGTCAAAATAAATAAACAAAATATCATGTAAAGAATGTGTATTTGTATAAAAATAGATAATAGATAATAAATTTGTATAAAATATATTTGCAAGATACTCATTAAATAATGTAAATATGTATAAAAAAGTATATACAAAAAACAAATAGAATATTGTAAATTCGTATCAAAATAAATACACCGAATATTAATAAAATAATGTAAATTTGTATGAAAATAAAGATGCAAAATTCCCATAAAATAGCGCATTTCTTATAAAAATATATATACCAAAATACACATAAAATTTTTAAATTTGTATTGAAATAAATATACAAAATGCACATACAATAAGGTAAATTTGTATTGAAAGAGATATGCAAAAATACATATAAAACAATGTAAATTTGTTTCAAAATATATATACGAATACAAATAAAAAAACGTAGATTTCTATAAAAATATATATACAAAATACACATAAAATTAAGTAAATACGTATAAAAAAATGTATACAAAATACACATAAAATAATGTAAATTCGATTTAACATAAATAAACAAAATACCAATAAAAGAATGTGTATTTGGATAAATATAAATATAAAAAATACATATACAAATAAACATAAAATAAGGTAGATTTGTAATAAAATATATGTACAAAATACACATAATATAATGTAAATTTATATGAAAATATATATACAAATACACATAAAATACCATGAATTTGTATAAAAATATATATTCAAAATAAATATAAAATAATGTAAAAGCGTATAAAAATATATATACAAAGTACATGTAAAATAATGTAAATTCGTATCAATATAAATCAACAAAACACCAATAAAATAACATATATATATGAATGAAAATAAATTTACAAAATACACATAACATAACTAAAATTTGTATGAAAATATATACAAAAATACATAGAAATAATTTGATTTTGTATGAAAATAGATATATAAAATACACATAAAACTAGGTAAATTTCTTTTGAAATGTATATACAAAATAGCCATAAAATATTGTAAATTTGTGTTAAAATATATAAACAAATACATATAAAATAACGTAAATTTGTATGAAAAATATATACAAAATACACATAGAATAATGTCAATTCGTATCAAAATGAATGAGCAGAATATCAATAAAATAATGTATATTTGTATGAAAATAAAGATGCAAAAACCAAAAAATAAAGCATATGTTTATAAAATACAGATACAAAATACATCGAATAATTAAATTTGTATTAAAATTAATATACAAAATGCGTATATAATAAGGTAAATTTGTATTGAAAAAATATGCAACATACACGTTTACTCATACAAATTTATATTACTTTATTGGTATTTTGTTTATTTATTTTGATACGAATTACATGATTATATGTGTATTTTGTATATATTTTTTTATACGTATTTACTTTATTTAATGTGTATTTTGTTTATATATTTTCATACAAATACACCTTATTATATGAGTATTTGTATAAATATTTTGATACAAATTTACTTTATTTCATGTATTTTGTATATATATTTCAATTCAATTTTAGCTTATTTTGTGTGTATTTTGTATATATTTTCATACAAATTTAATTACTTCTGTGTATTTTTGTATATAGTTTTATATAAATTTACGTTATTTTATGTATTTTATATTTATATTTAAATACACATCCTTTTATTGCTATTTTGTGTATTTATTTTGATACGAATTTACATTATTTTATGTGCATTTGTATACATTTTTATACGTATTTACTTCATTTTATGTGTATTTGTATATATATTTTATAGAAATCTACGTTATTATATGTGTATTCATATATATTTTCAAACAAATTTACATTGTTTTATATGTATTTTGCATATCTATTTCAATACAAATTTACCTTATTGTCTATGTGTTTTGTATATTTATTTTAATACAAATTTAATTTTTTGATGTGTATTTTGGTATATATATTTTTATAAATAAAAAAAATGCGATATTTTATGGAGATTTTGCTTCTTTATTTTCATACAAATTTACATTATTTTATTAATATTCTGTGTAGTTATTTTGATACGATTTTACATTATTCTATTTGTGTTTTGTACATATTTTTTTATACAAATTTACGTTATTTTAAGTATATTTGTTTATGTATTTTCATTCAAATTTACATTATTTTATGTGTATTTTGTGTATGTATTTCAATACAAATTTATATAATTTTATGTGTATTTTGTATATTTATTTTCATACAAATTTAAAATATTTTTGTGTATTTTTGTATATAGTTTGATACAAATTTAGGTTATTTTATGTGTATTTTGTATATCTATTTTCATACAAATACACATTCTTTTATTGATATTTTGTTTATTTATTTTGACTCTAATTTTATGTGAATTTGTTTTCATTTTATACAAATTTACATTATTTTATGTGTATTTTGTACATGTATTTAAATACAAATTTAACTAATTATATGTGTATTTTGTATATCTATTTTCATACAAATTGAAATTTATTTTTTTGTTTTTTTGTATATATTTTTATTCAAATTTTCGTAATCTTAAAAAATATATATACCAAAATACACATAAAATATTTAAATTTGCAATGAAATAAATATACAAAATGCACATACAATAAGGTAAATTTGTATTGAAAAGATATGCAAAAATACATATAAAACAATGTAAATTTGTTTCAAAATATATATACGAATACAAATAAAAAACGTAGATTTCTATAAAATATATATACAAAATACACATAAAATTAAGTAAATACGTATAAAATGTATACAAAATACACATAAAATAATGTAAATTCGAATTAAAGTAAATAAACAAAATACCAATAAAAGAATCTGTATTTGGATAAATATAAATATACAAAATACACATACAAAATAAACATAAAATAAGGTAGATTTGTAAAAAAATATATGTACAAAATACACATAAAATAATGTAAATTTATATAAAAATATATATACAAATACACATAAAATACCATGAATTTGTATAAAAATATATATTCAAAATAAATATTAAATAATGTAAAAGCGTATAAAAATATATGTACAAATACAGATACAAAAAAACACATTGAATATTTAAATTTGTATTAAAATTAGTATACAAAATGCGTATATAATAAGTTAAATTTGTATTGAAAAAATATGCAACATACACGTTTACTCATACAAATTTATATTATTTTATTGGTATTTTGTTTATTTATTTTGATACGAATTACATGATTATATGTGTATTTTGTACATATTTTTTATACGTATTTACATTATTTAATGTGTAATTTGTTTATATATTTTCATACAAATTTACGTTATTATATGTGTATTTGTATAAATATTTTGATACAAATTTACTTTATTTCAGGTATTTTGTATATATATTTCAATTCAAATTTAGCTTATTTTGTGTGTATTTTGTATATATTTTCATAAAAATTTAATTACTTCTGTGTATTTTTGTATATAGTTTTATATAAATTTACGTTATTTTATGTGTATTTTGTATATTTATATTTATACAAATACACATTCTTTTATAGGTATTTTGTTTATTTATTTTGATACGAATTTACATTATTTTATGTGTATTTTGTATAGATTTTTTATACGTATTTACTTCATTTTATGTGTATTTTGTATATATATTTTTATAGAAATCTATGTTATTTTATGTGTATTCGTATATATATTTTGAAACAAATTTACATTGTTTTATATGTATTTTGCATATCTATTTCAATACAAATTTACCTTATTGTATGTGTTTTTTGTATATTTATTTTAATACAAATTTAATTTTTTGATGTGTATTTTGGTATATATATTTTTATAAATAAAAAAAAATGCGTTATTTTATGGGTATTTTGCTTCTTTATTTTCATAGAAATTTACATTATTTTATTAATATTCTGCGTATTTATTTTAATATGATTTTACATTATTCAATTTGTGTTTTGTACATATTTTTTATACAAATTTACGTTATTTCAAGTGTATTTGTTTATGTATTTTCATTCAAATTTACATTATTTTATGTGTATTTTGTGTATGTATTTCAATACAAATTTACCTAATTTTATGTGTATTTTGTATATTTATTTTCATACAAATTTAAAATATTTTTGTGTATTTTTGTATATAGTTTGATACAAATTTAGGTTATTTTATGTGTATTTTGTATATCTATTTTCATACAAATACACATTCTTTTATTGATATTTTGTTTATTTATTCTGACGCGAATTTACATTATTTAATGTGTATTTTGTATATATATTTTTATACGTATTTACATCATTTCATGTGTATTTTGTATAGCTTTAAACAAATTTATATTATTTAATGTGTATTTTGTATATATATATATATATATATATATATATATATATATATATATATATATATATATATATATATATATATATATATATATATATATATATATATATATATATATATATATATATATATAAATACACATTCTTATATATTTTATTTATTTATTTTGATACTAATTTACATTATTTTATTTATATTTTGTATACATTTTTTATACGTATTTACTTAATTTTATGTGTATTTTGTATATATATTTTTTTAGAAATCTACCTTATTTCATGTGTATTCGTATATATATTTTGAAACAAATTTACATTGTTTATATGTATTTTGCATATCTATTTTTGTGTATTCTGTATTTATTTTTGTTATACATAGAATAATGTAAAATCGTATCAAAATAAGTACACAGAATATTAATAAAATAATTTAAATTTGTATGAAAATAAAGATGCAAAATACCCATAAGATAAAGCATATTTTTTTTTAAAAATACATATACAAAAATACACATTGAATAATTAAATTTGTATTAAAATTAATATTCAAAATGCACACATACAATAAGGTAAATTTGTATTGAAAAAAAACGCAAAATACAAATAAAACAGTGTAAATTTGTTTCAAAATATATATACGAATACACATAAAATAACGTAGATTTCTATAGAAATATATATACAAAATACACATGAAATTATGTAAATACGTATAAAAAAAATATATATATATATATATATATATATATATATATATATATATATATATATATATATATATATATATATATATATATATATATATATATATATATATATATATATATATATATATATATATATATATATATATATATATAATACATATTAAGTAATGTAAATTCGTGACAAAATAAATAAACAAAATATCATGAAAAGAATGTGTATTTGTATGAAAATAAATAATAGATAATAAATTTGAATGTAATATATATGCAAGATACATTTAAATAATGTAAATATGTATAAAAAAATATATATACAAAAAACAAATAGAATAATGTAAAATCGTATCAAAATAAATACACCGAATATTAATAAAATAATGTAAATTTGTATGAAAATAAAGACGCAAAATTCCCATCAAATAGAGCATTTCTTATAAAAATATATACCAAAATACACATAAAATATTTAAATTTGTATTGAAATAAATATACAAAATGCACATACAATAAGGTAAACTTCTATTGAAAGAGATATGCAAAAATACATATAAAACAATGTAAATTTGTTTCAAAATATATATACGAATACATAAAAGAACGTAGATTTCTATAAAAATATATATACAAAATACACATAAAATTAAGTAAATACGTATAAAAAAATGTAGACAAAATACACATAAAATAATGTAAATTCGAAACAAAATAAATAAACAAAATACCAATAAAAGAATGTATATCTATTTATCTTAATACAAAATCAAATATTTTATGTTTTTACGTATATATATTTTTATAAAAAATGCGTTATTTTATGGGTATTTTGCATCTTAATTTTCATACAAATTTACATTATTTTATTAATATTTTCTGTATTTATTTTGATACGATTTTACATTATTTTATTTATGTTTTGTATATATTTTTTTATACATATTTACATTATTTAATGTGTTTTTTGTATATATATTTGATACATATTTACGTTATTTTAAGCTATTTAATGTGTATTTGTTTATATATTTTGACACAAATTTACAATATTATATGGGTGTTTTGTATATATATTTCAAAAGAAATTTACCTAGTTTTAAATGTATTTTGAATATCTATTTTCATACAAACTCAAATTATTTTATGTATTTTGTATATATTTCAATACAAATTTTAGTTATGTTATG
This sequence comes from Eriocheir sinensis, assembly GCF_024679095.1. Taxonomy (NCBI): domain Eukaryota; kingdom Metazoa; phylum Arthropoda; class Malacostraca; order Decapoda; family Varunidae; genus Eriocheir; species Eriocheir sinensis. The sequence goes on from NW_026111887.1 coordinate 1,050,677, forward strand.
TGTATTTTGTAAATCTATTTTCATTCAAATATATATTATTTTATTGGTATTTTGTTGATTTATATTGATACAATTTACATTATTTTATATGTACTTTGAATATGTATTTTTATACGCATTTACATTATTTAATATTTATTTTGAATATATAATTTTATACAAATTCATGGTATTTTATGTGTATTTGTATATATATATTTTCATATAAATTTACATTATTTTGTGTATTTTGTACATATATTTCATTACAAATTTACCTTATTTTATGTTTATTTTGTATGTGTATTTTGCACATCTATATTTATACAAATACACATTCTTTTATTGATATTTTGTTTATATATTTTGTTTCGAATTTATATTATTTTATGTGTATTTTGTTTAAATTTTTTTTCATACGTATTTACCTAATTTTATGTGTATTTTGTATATATATATATATATATATATATATATATATATATATATATATATATATATATATATATATATATATATATATATATATATATATATATATATTTTTTTTATAGTTATTTTATGTGTATTCGTATATATATTTTGAAACAAATTTACATTGTTTTATATGTATTTTTGCATATCTCTTTCAATAGAAGTTTACCTTATTGTATGTGCATTTTGTATATTTATTTGAATACAAATTGAAATATCTTATGTGTATACATGTACAAAAAATACATAAAATAATGTAGATTTGTATGAAATGGAAACAAATACATTTTATATAAAATATATATACAAAATACACAGAGAATAATGTAAAATCATATTAAAATAAATACACAGAATATCAATAAAATAATGTAAATTTGTATGAAAATAAAGATGCAAAATACCCATAAAATAAAGCATATTTTTATAAAAATACATATACAAAAATACACATAGATTAATCAAATTTGTATTAAATTTAATATACAAAATGCACATACAATAAGGTAAATTTGTATTGAAAAAATATGCAAAATACACATAAAACAATGTAAATTTGTTTCAAAATATATATACGAATACACATAAAATAACGCAGATTTCTATAGAAATATATATATACAAAATACACTTTAAATAATGTAAATACGTATAAAAATATATATACAAAATACACGTTAAATAATGTTAATTAGTGTCAAAATAAATAAACAAAATATCATGAAAAGAATGTGTATTTGTATGAAAATAGATATACAAAATACACATAAAATAACCTAAATTTGTATAAAACTATAAACAAAAATACACAAAAATAATTTAAACTTGTATGAAAATAAATATACAAAAAACATATAAAATTAGGTAAATTTGTATTGAAATACATATACAAAATACACATAAAATAATGTAAATTTGAATGAAAATATATAAACATATAGACTAAAAATAACGTAAATTTGTATCAAATATATATACAAAAAACACATTAAATAATGTAAATATGTATAAAAAAATATATACAAAACACAAATAAAATAATGTAAAATCGTATCAAAATAGATACAGAAAATATTAATAAAATAATGTAAATTTGTATGAAAATTAAGATGCAAAATACCCATAAAATAACGCATTTTTTATAAAAAATATATATACGAAAAAACGTAAAATATTTTATTTTGTATTAAAATAAAAAGATATACAAAATACACATAAAATAAGCTAAATTAAATGAAAAATATATACAAAATACACATAGAATAATGTAAAATCGTATCAAAATAAATACACAGAATATCAATAAAATAATGTAATTTTGTATGAAAATAAAGATGCAAAATACCCATAAAATAAAGCATATTTCTTTAAAAATACATATACAAAAATACACATAGAATAATTAAATTTGTATTAAAATTAATATACAAAATGCACGTTCAATAACGTAAATTTGTATTGAAAAAATATACAAAATGCACATTAAAGCGTAAATTTGTTTAAAAATCTATATACGAATACACATAAAATAACGTAGATTTCTATAGAAATATATATACAAAATACACATGAAATGATGTTTCTTCGTATAAAAATATATATATACAAAATACACATTAAATAATTTAAATTCTCGTCAAAATAAATAAACAAAACATCAATAAAAGAATGTGTATTTGTATGAAAATAGATATACAAAATACTCATAAAATAACCTAAGTTTGTATTAAACTATATACAAAAATACACAAAAATAGTTTAAATTTGTATGAAAATAAATATACAAAATACACATAAACTTAGGTAGATTTGTATTGAAATACATATACAAAATACACATAAAATAATGGAAATTTGAATGAAAATATATAAACATATACACTTAAAATAACGTAAATTTGTATCAAATATATATACAAAATACTAATTAAATAATGTAAATATGTATAAAAAAATATATACAAAACACAAATAGAATAATGTAAAATCGTATCAAAATAAATACACAGAATATTAATTAAATAATGTAAATTTGTATGAAAATAAAGATGCAAAATAGCCATAAAATAACGCATTTTTTATAAAAAATATATATACCAAAATACACATAAAATATTAAAATTTGTATTAAAATAAATATAAAAAATGCACATACTGTAAGGTAAATTTGTATTGAAATAGATATGCAAAATACATATAAAACAATGTATATATACGAATACACATAAAATAACGTTGATTTCTATAAAAATATATACAAAATACACATAAAATGAAGTAAATACGTATTAAAAAATGAATACAAAATACACATAAAAATCGTATCAAAATAAATAAACAAAATACCAGTAAAAGAATGTGTATTTGTATAAATATAAATATACAAAATACACATAAAATATCGTAAATTTGTATAAAACTATATACAAAAATACACAGAACAAATACACATTCTTTTATTGGTATTTTGTTTATTTATTTTGCTTCAATTTATATTATTTTTTGTGTATTTTCTTTACATTTTTATACGTATTTACCTAATTTTATGTGTATTTTGTATATATATTTTTATAGAAATCTACGTTATTTTATGTGTATTCGTATATATATTTTGAAACAAATTTACAATTTTTTATATGTACTTTTGCATATCTCTTTCAACAGAAGTTTACCTTATTGTATGTGCATTTTGTATATTTATTTCAATACAAATTTAAATATTTTATGTGTATTTTGGTATATATATTTTTATAAGAAATGCGCTATTTGTTGGGAATTTTGCATCTTTATTTTCATACACATTTACATTATTTTATTAATATTCGATGTATTTATTTTGATACGATTTTACAATATTCTATTTGTTTATTGTTTATATTTTTTTATACATATTTACATTATTTAATGTGTAACTTGCATATATATTACATACAAATTTATTATCTATTATTTATTTTCATACAAATTCACATTCTTTTCATGATATTTTGTTTATTTATTTTGTCACGAATTTACATTACTTAATATGTATTTTATATATATATTTTTATACGTATTTACATAATTTCATGTGTATATTGTATATATATTTCTATAGAAATCTACGTTATTTTATGTGTATTCGTATATATATTTTGAAACAAATTTACACTGTTTTATTTGTATTTTGCGTTTTTTTTTTCAATACAAATTTACCTTATTGTATGTGCATTTTGTATATTAATTTTAATACAAATTTAATTATTCTATGTTTATTTTTGTATATGTATTTTTAAAAAAAAATATGCTTTATCTTATGGGTATTTTGCATCTTTATTTTCATACAAATTTAAATTATTTTATTGATATTCTGTGTACCTATTTTGATACGATTTTACATTATTCTATGTATAACAAAAATAAATTCAGAATACACAAAAATAGATATGCAAAATACATATAAACAATGTAAATTTGTTTCAAAATATATATACGAATACACATGAAATAAGGTAGATTTCTATAAAAATATATATACAAAATACACATAAAATTAAGTAAATACGTATAAAAAATGTATACAAAATACACATAAAATAATGTAAATTAGTATCAAAATAAATAAACAAAATACCAATAAAAGAAAGTGTATTTGTAAAAACATATATATACAAAATACACATTAAATAATATAAATTTGTTTAAAACTATACAAAATACACATGAAATAATGTAAATTCGTATAAAAATATATATACAAAATACACATTAAATAATGTAAATTCGCGTCAAAATAAATAAACAAAATATAAATAAAAGAATGTGTATTTGTATGAAAATAGATATACAAAATACACATAAAATAACCTAAATTTGTATCAAACTATATACAAAAATACAGAAAAATATTTTAAATTTGTATGGAAATAAATATACAAAATACACATAAAATTAGGTAAATTTGTATTGAAATACATACACAAAATACACATAAAATAATGTAAATTTGAATGAAAATACATAAACAAATACACTTAAAATAACGTAAATTTGTATAAAAAAATATGTACAAAACACAAATAGAATAATGTAAAATCGTATCAAAATAAATACACAGAGTATTAATAAAATAATGTAAATTTGTATGAAAATAAAGAAGCAAAATACCTATAAAATAACGCATTTTTTTTATTTATAAAAATATATATACCAAAATACACATAAAAAAATTAAATTTGTATTAAAATAAATATACAAAAAACACATACAATAAGGTAAATTTGTATTGAAATAGATATGCAAAATACATATAAAACAATGTAAATTTGTTTCAAAATATATATACGAATACACATAAAATAACGTAGATTTGTATAAAAATATATATACAAAATACACATAAAATGAAGAAAATACGTATAAAAAATGTATACAAAATACACATAAAATAATGTAAATTCGTATCAAAATAAATAAACAAAATACCAATAAAAGAATGTGTATTTGTATAAATATAAATATACAAAATACACATAAAATAACGTAAATTTATATAAAACTATATACAAAAATACACAGAAGTAGTTAAATTCGTATGAAAATAGATATACAAAATACAGATAAAATAAGCTAAATTTGAATTGAAATGTATATACAAAATACATAAAATAATTTAAATTTGTATCAAAATATTTATAAAAATACATATAATAACGTAAATTTGTTTAAAAATATATAAACAAAATACATATTAAGTAATGTAAATACGTATAAAAAATATGTACAAAATACACATATAATGATTTAATTCGTATCAAACTAAATAAACAAAATATCAATAAAATAATGTAAATTTGTATGAGAAAACATATACAAATACATATAAAATAACGCAAATTTCTATAAAAATATATGTCCAAAAATGAACGTAAAATAAAGTAACTATGGATAAAAATATATATACAAAACACACATTAAATATTGTAAATCCGTACATAAAATAACCTAAATTTGTATAAAACTATATACAAAAATGAAAAGAAATATAGAAAATACACATAAAATTAGGTTAATTTGTATTGAAATACATATACAAAATACACATAAAATAATGTAAATTTGAAAGAAAATATATAAACAAATACACATATAATAACGTAAATTTATGAAATATATATAAATACACATTAAATAATGTAAATATGTATAAAAAAATATATACAAAACACAAATAGAATAATGTAAAATCGTATCAAAATTGACGTTATTATATGTATTTTTATAAATATTTTGATACATATCTACATTATTTTATGTATTTTGTATATACATTTCAATTCAAATTTAGCTTATTTTATCTGTATTTTGTATATCTATTTTCATACGAATTTAATTACTTCTGTGTATTTTTGTATATAGTTTTATATAAATTTACGTTATTTTATGTGTATTTTGTATATTTATATTTATACAAATACACATTCTTTTATTGGTATTTTGTTTATTTATTTTGATACAATTTATATTATTTTATGTGTATTTTGTATACATTTTTAATACGTATTTACTTCATTTTATGTGTATGTTTATATATATTTTTATAGAAATCTACGTTATTTTATGTGTATTCGTATATATATTTTGAAACAAATTTACATTGTTTTATATGTATTTTGAATATCTATTTCAATACAAATTTACGTTATTGTATGTGTTTTTTGTATATTATTTTAATACAAATTTAATTTTTTTGTGTATTTTGGTATATATATTTTTATAAATAAAAAAAATGCGTTATTTTATGGGTATTTTGCTTCTTTATTTTCATACAAATCTACATTATTTTATTAATATTCTGTGTATTTATTTTGATACGATTTTACATTATTCTATTTGTGTTTTGTGTATATTTTTTTATACAAATTTACGTTATTTTAAGTGTATTTGTTTATGTATTTTCATTCAAATTTACATTATTTCATGTGTATTTTGTGAATGTATTTCAATACAAATTTACCTAATTTTATGTGTATTTTGTATATTTCCATACAAATTTAAAATATTTTTGTGTATTTTTGTATAAAGTTTGATACAAATTTAGGTTATTTTATGTGTATTTTGTATATCTATTTTCATAGAAATACACATTCTTTTATTTATATTTTGTTTATTTATTTTGAAGCGAATTTACATTATTTAATGTGTATTTTGTATATATATTTTTATACGAATTTACATCATTTCATGTGTATTTTGTATAGTTTTAAACAAATTTATATTATTTAATGTGTATTTTGTATATATATATTTATACAAATACACATTCTTTCATTGGTATTTTGTTTATTTATTTTGATACTAATTTACATTATTTTATGTGTATTTTGTATACATTTTTTATACGTTTTACTTAATTTTATGTGTATTTTGTATATATATTTTTTATAGAAATCTACCTTATTTCATGTGTATTCGTATATATATTTTGAAACAAATTTACATTGTTTATATGTATTTTGCATTTCTATTTTTGTATTCTGTATTTATTTTGTTATACATAGAATAATGTAAAATCGTATGAAAATAAGTACACAGAATATCAATAAAATAATTTAAATTTGTATGAAAATAAAGATGCAAAATACCTATAAAATAAAGCATTTTTTTAAAATACATATACAAAAATACACATAGAAAAATTAAATATGTGTTAAAATTAATATACAAAATGCACATACAATAAGGTAAGTTTGTATTGAAAAAAAACGCAAAATACACATAAAACAGTGTAAATTTGTTTCAAAATATATATACGAATACACATAAAATAACGTTGATTTCTATAGGAATATATATACAAAATACACATGAAATGATGTAAATACGTATAAAAATATATATAAAAAATACACATTAAATACTGTAAATTCGCGTCAAAATAAATAAACAAAATATCAATAAAAGAATGTGTATTTGTATGAAAATAGATATACAAAATACACATAAAATAACCTAAATTTGTATCAAACTATATACAAAAATACACAAAAATATTTTAAATTTGTATGAAAATAAATATACAAAATTCACATAAAATTAGGTAGATTTGTATTGAAATACATATACAAAATACACATAAAATAATGTAAATTTGAATGAAAAGACATAGACAAATACACTTAAAATAACGTAAATTTGTATAAAAAAATATATACAAAACACAAATAGAATAATGTAAAATCGTATCAAAATAAATACACAGAATATTAATAAAATAATGTAAATTTGTATGAAAATAAAGAGGCAAAATACCCATAAAATAACGCATTTTTTTTATTTATAAAAATATACATGTGTATATATACACATAAAAAAATTAAATTTGTATTAAAATAAATATATAAAAAACACATACAATAAGGTAAATTTGTATTGAAATAGATATGCAAAATACATATAAAACAATGTAAATTTGTTTCAAAATATATATACGAATACACATAAAATAACGTAGACAAAATACACATAAAATGAAGTAAATACGTATAAAAAAATGTATACAAAATACACATAAAATAATGTAAATTCGTATCAAAATAAATATACAAAATACCAATAAAAGAATGTGTATTTGTATAAATATAAACATACAAAATACACATAAAATAACGTAAATTTATATAAAACTATATACAAAAATACACAGAAGTATTTTAATTTGTATGAAAATAGATATACATAATAAGGTAAATTCGTTTCAAATTCAATAAACAAAATTCAGCCAAAAGAAAGTATATTTGTAGAAAAAATAAATATACAAAATACACATAAAATAACGAAAATTTGTTTGAAAATATATAAAAAAATAAACAAAAATAATTTCAATTTGTATGAAAATAAATATACAAAATACACATGTATTTTGTATATCTGTTTTCACACAAATTTAATTACTTTTGTGTATTTTTGCATATAGTTTTATATAAATTTACGTTATTTTATTTGTATTTTGTATATTTATATTTATACAATACACATTCTTTTATTAGTATTTTGTTTATTTATTTTGATACGAGTTTACATTATTTTATGTGTATTTTGTATACCTTTTTTGATACGTATTTACTTCATTTTATGTGTATTTTGTATATTTATTTAAATAGAAATCTACGTATTCGTTTATATATTTTGAAAAAAATTTACATGGTTTTATATGTATTTTGCATATCTATTTCAATACAAATTTACCTTATTGTATGTGCATTTTGTATATTTATTTTAATACAAATTCAAATATTCTATGTGTGTCTTGGTATAAATATTTTTATCAAAAATGCGTTATTTTATGGGTATTTTGCATCTTATTTTCATACAAATTTACATTATTTTATTAATATTCTGTGTATTTATTTTGATACGATTTTATATTATTCTATTTGTGTTTTGTATATATTTTTTTTATACATATTTACATTATTTAATGTGTATTTTTTATATATATTTTATACAAATTTACGTTATTTTAAGTGTATTTGTTTATATATTTTCATTCAAATTTACATTATTTTATGTGTATTTTGTAAATGTATTTCAATACAAATTTACCTAATTTTATGTGTATTTTGTATATTTATTTTCATATAAATAAAAATTATTTTTGTGTATTTTTGTATATAGTTTTATACAAATTTAGGTGATTTTATGTGTATATTGTATATCTATTTTCATACAAATACACATTCTTTTATTGATATTTTGTTTATTTATTTTGACGCGATTTTACATTATTTAATGTGTATTTTATATATATATATATATTTTTATACGTGTTTGCATCATTTGATGTGTATTTTGTATATATATTTTTATAGAAATCTACGTTATTTTATGTGTATTCGTATATATTTTGAAACAAATTTACATTGTTTTATATGTATTTTTGCATATTTTTTCAACACAAATTTACCTTATTGTATATGCATTTTGTATATTAATTTTAATACAAATTTAATTATGCTATGCGTATTTTTGAATATGTATTTTTATAAAAATATGCTTTATTTTATGGGTATTTTGCATTTTTATTTTCATACAAATTTACATTATTTTATTTATATTCTTTTTATTTTTTTTTGAAACAATTTTACATTATTCTATGTGTATTTTGTATATCTATTTTTATACGTATTTACTTAATTTATGTGTATTTTGTATATATATTTTTATAGAAATCTACGTTATTTTATGTGTATTCGTATATATTTTGAAACAAATTTACATTGTTTTATATGTATTTTTGCATATCTCTTTCAATACAAGTTTACCTTATTGTATGTGCATTTTGTATATTTACTTCAATACAAATTTAAATATTTTATGTGTATTTTGGTATATATATTTTTATAAGAAATGCGCTATTTGATGGGAATTTTGCATCTTTATTTTCATACAAATTTACATTATTTTATTAATATTCGGTGTATTTATTTTGATACGATTTCACATTATTCTATTTGTTTTTTGTATATATTTTTTTATACATATTTACATTATTTAATGTGTATCTTGCTTATATATTTCATACAAATTTATTATCTATTATTTATTTTCATACAAATACACATTCTTTTCATGATATTTTGTTTATTTATTTTGACACGAATTTAATTAGATATGTATTTTGTATATATATTTTTATACGTATTTACATAATTTCATGTGTATTTTGTATATATATTTCTATAGAAATCTACGTTATTTTATGTGTATTCGTATATATATTTTGAAACAAATTTACTTTGTTCTATATGTGTTTTTGAATATCTCTTTCAATACATATTTACCTTACTGTATATGCATTTTGTATATTTATTTCAATACAAATTTAAATATTTTGTGTATTTTGGTATATATATTTTTATAAAAAATGCGCTATTTTATGGGAATTTTGCATCTTTCTTTTCATACAAATTTACACTATTTTATTGATATTCTGTGTATTTATATTGATAGGATTTTACATTATTCTATTTCTTTTTTTGTAAATATTTTTTTATACACATTTACATTATTTAATGTGTATCTTGTATATATATTTTATACAAATTTACGTTATTTTAAGTGTATTTGTTTATATATTTTCATTCAAATTTACATTATTCTATGTGTATTTTGTATATGTATTTCAATACAAATTTACCTAATTTTATGTGTATTTTGAATATTTCTTTTCATACAAATTTTAAATATTTTTGTGTATTTTTGTATATAGTTTTATACAAATTTAGGTTATTTTATGTACGCATTTACTTTATTTAATGTGTGTTTTCTATATATATTTTTATGCAAATTTACTTTATTTTATGTGCATTTTTGTACATATATTTTTTTAGAAATTTGCGTTAATCTATGTGTATTTGTATATGTTTTCTCATACAAATTTACATTATTTGATTGCTATTTTGTTTATTTATTTTGAAACGAATATACAAAATATACATAAAATAAACTAAATTTGTATTGAAATATATATACAAAATACATAAAATAATGTAAATTTGTATCAAAATATTTTAACAGATGCGCATAAAATAACGTAAATTTGTTTTAAAATATACAAAATACACATTAAATAATGTAAATATGTATAGAAAAATATATACAAAACACAAATAGAATAATGTAAAATCGTATTAAAATAAATACACAGAATATTAAAAAAACAATGTAAATTTGTATGAAAATAAAGATGCAAAATACCCATTAAATAACGCATTTTTTATAAAAATATACATACCAAAATACACATGAAAAAATTAATTTCTATTAAAATAAATATACAAAATACACATACAATAAGGTAAATCTGTATTGAAATAGATATGCAAAATACATATAAAACAATGTAAATTTGTTTCAAAATATATATACGAATACATATAATAACGTAAATTTGTATGAAATATATATACAAAATACACATAAAATGAAGTAAATACGTAAAAAAAATATATACAAAATACACATAAAATAATGTAAATTCGTATCAAAATAAATAAACAAAAAAACAATAAAAGAATGTGTATTTGTATAAATATAAATATACAAAATACACATAAAATAACGTAAATTTGTATAAAACTATACAAAAATACACAGAAGTAATTAAATTCGTATGAAAATAGATATACAAAATACAGATAAAATAAGCTAAATTTGAATTGAAATGTATATACAAAATACAATATTTTATGTGTATATTTGTATTTGTATTTAGGTTATTTTATGTGTATTTTGTATATCTATTTTCATACAAATACACATTCTTTAATTGATATTTTGTTTATTTATTTTGACGCGATTTTACATTATTTAATGTGTATTTTATATATATATATTTTTATACGTGTTTACATCATTTGATGTGTATTTTGTATATATATTTCTATAGAAATCTACGTTGATTTATGAGTATTCGTATATAGATTTTGAAATAAATTTACACTGTTTTATGTGTATTTTGCATATTTTTTCAACACAAATTTACCTTATTGTATATGCATTTTGTATATTAATTTTAATACAAATTTAATTATGCTATGTGTATTTTTGTATATGTATTTTTATAAAAATATGCTTTATTTTATGGGTATTTTGCATTTTTATTTTCATACAAATTTACATTATTTTATTTATATTCTGTTTATTTTTTTTGAAACAATTTTACATTATTCTATGTGTATTTTGTATATCTATTTTTATACGTATTTACTTAATTTATGTGTATTTTGTATATATATTTTTATAGAAATCTTTTTTTTTTTTTTTTTTACGTCGTTGCCTGTTGCGCCGGTAGACATCTTCCTGGTGGGGCCTGATGGTCGGCCCAAGGCTTCTTCCAGGTGGGGCCTGATGGTCGGCCCAGCCCATTCTGGCGCAGGCGAGTGTTTATAGTGGCGCCATCTTGCATTGGCTCATGCTGCCCCCCGGAACTCGTTCTTGATTCGCTTGGACGGCTTCCTCTAGAGTCCGGGTTGATGGGTGGTCTTCAGGACAGCATGTGGGTAGTTTTAAGCCACTCGGCGGTGACTGAAAAATCCGAGTGGTGGCGTGGGGATTCGAACCCGCGTCGTCCATCACGCGGTGAATGTGGGCCCAGTACGCTACCATTTCGGCCACCGCCATCTACGTTATTTTATGTGTATTCGTATATATTTTGAAACAAATTTACATTGTTTTATATGTATTTTTGCATATCTCTTTCAATACAAGTTTACCTTATTGTATGTGCATTTTGTATATTTACTTCAATACAAATTTAAATATTTGATGTGTATTTTGGTATATATATTTTTATAAGAAATGCGCTATTTGATGGGAATTTTGCATCTTTATTTTCATACAAATTTACATTATTTTATTGATATTCGGTGTATTTATTTTGATACGATTTCACATTATTCTATTTGTTTTTTGTATATATATTTTTTATACATATTTACATTATTTAATGTGTATCTTGCATATATATTTCATACAAATTTATTATCTATTATTTATTTTCATTCAAATACACATTCTTTTCATGATATTTTGTTTATTTATTTTGACACGAATTTAATTAGATATATATTTTGTATATATATTTTTATACGTATTTACATAATTTCATGTGTATTTTGTATATATATTTCTATAGAAATCTACGTTATTTTATGTGTATTCGTATATATATTTTCAAACAAATTTACTTTGTTTTATATGTGTTTTTGAATATCTCTTTCAATACATATTTACCTTACTGTATATGCATTTTGTATATTTATTTCAAAACAAATTTAAATATTTTATGTGTATTTTGGTATATATATTTTTATAAAAAATGCGCTATTTTCTGGGAATTTTGCATCTTTCTTTTCATACAAATTTACATTATTTTATTGATATTCTGTGTATTTATATAGATAGGATTTTACATTATTCTATTTCTTTTTTGTAAATATTTTTTTATACACATTTACATTATTTAATGTGTATCTTGCATATATATTTTATACAAATTTACGTTATTTTAAGTGTATTTGTTTATATATTTTCATTCAAATTTACATTATTCTATGTGTATTTTGTATATTTCAATACAAATTTACCTAATTTTATGTGTATTTTGTATATTTCTTTTCATACAAATTTTAAATATTTTTGTGTATTTTTGTATATAGTTTTATACAAATTTAGGTTATTTTATGTACGCATTTACTTTATTTAATGTGGTTTTTGTATATATATTTTTATGCAAATTTACTTTATTTTATGAGCATTTTTGTACATATATTTTTTAGAAATTTGCGTTAATCTATGTGTGTTGTATATGTTTTCTCATACAAATTTACATTATTTGATTGCTATTTTGTTTATTTATTTTGATACGAATGAAAATAGATATACAAAATATACATAAATTAACTAAATTTGTATTGAAATATATATACAAAATACATAAAATAATGTAAATTTGTATCAAAATATTTTAACAGATGCGCATAAAATAACGTAAATTTGTTTTAAAATATACAAAATACACATTAAATAATGTAAATATGTATAAAAATATATACAAAACACAAATAGAATAATGTAAAATCGTATTAAAATAAATACACAGAATATTAATAAAACAATGTAAATTTGTATGAAAATAAAGATGCAAAATACCCATTAAATAACGCATTTTTTATAAAAATATATATACCAAAATACACATGAAAATATTAATTTGTATTAAAATAAATATACAAAATACACATACAATAAGGTAAATCTGTATTGAAATAGATATGCAAAATACATATAAAACAATGTAAATTTGTTTCAAAATATATATACGAATACACATAAAATAACGTAGATTTGTATAAAAATATATTACAAAATACACATAAAATGAAGTAAATACGTATAAGAAATGTATACAAAATACACATAAAATAATGTAAATTCGTATCAAAATAAATAAACAAAATACCAATAAAAGAATGTGTATTTGTATAAATATAAATATACAAAATACACATAAAATAACGTAAATTTGTATAAAACTATACAAAAATACACAGAAGTAATTAAATTCGTATGAAAATAGATATACAAAATACAGATAAAATAAGCTAAATTTGAAGTGAAATGTAGTTACACAATACAATATTTATGTGTATATTTGTATTTGTATTTAGGTTATTTTATGTGTATTTTGTATATCTATTTTCATACAAATACACATTCTTTAATTGATATTTTGTTTATTTATTTTGACGCGATTTTACATTATTTAATGTGTATTTTATATATATATTTTTATACGTGTTTACATCATTTGATGTGTATTTTGTATATATATTTCTATAGAAATCTACGTTGATTTATGAGTATTCGTATATAGATTTTGAAATAAATTTACACTGTTTTATGTGTATTTTGCATATTTTTTCAACACAAATTTACCTTATTGTATATGCATTTTGTATATTAATTTTAATACAAATTTAATTATGCTATGTGTATTTTTGTATATGTATTTTTATAAAAATATGCTTTATTTTATGGGTATTTTGCATTTTTATTTTCATACAAATTTACATTATTTTATTTATATTCTGTTTATTTTTTTGAAACAATTTTACATTATTCTATGTGTATTTTGTATATCTATTTTTATACGTATTTACTTAATTTATGTGTATTTTGTATATATATTTTTATAGAAATCTACGTTATTTTATGTGTATTCGTATATATTTTGAAACAAATTTACATTGTTTTATATGTATTTTTGCATATCTCTTTCAATACAAGTTTACCTTATTGTATGTGCATTTTGTATATTTACTTCAATACAAATTTAAATATTTTATGTGTATTTTGGTATATATTTTTATAAGAAATGCGCTATTTGATGGGAATTTTGCATCTTTATTTTCATACAAATTTACATTATTTTATTAATATTCGGTGTATTTATTTTGATACGATTTCACATTATTCTATTTGTTTTTTGTATATATTTTTTTATACATATTTACATTATTTAATGTGTATCTTGCATATATATTTCATACAAATTTATTATCTATTATTTATTTTCATACAAATACACATTCTTTTCATGATATTTTGTTTATTTATTTTGACACGAGTTTAATTAGATATATATTTTGTATATATATTTTTATACGTATTTACATAATTTCATGTGTATTTTGTATATATATTTCTATAGAAATATACGTTATTTTATGTGTATTCGTATATATATTTTGAAACAAATTTACTTTGTTTTATATGTGTTTTTGAATATCTCTTTCAATACATATTTACCTTACTGTATATGCATTTTGTATATTTATTTCAATACAAATTTAAATATTTTATGTGTATTTTGGTATATATATTTTTATAAAAAATGCGCTATTTGATGGGAATTTTGCATCTTTATTTTCATACAAATTTACATTATTTTATTAATATTCGGTGTATTTATTTTGTTACGATTTCACATTATTCTATTTGTTTTTTTTTATATATTTTTTTTTACATATTTACATTATTTAATGTGTATCTTGCATATATATTTCACACAAATTTATTATCTATTATTTATTTTCATGCAAATACACATTATTTTCATGATATTTTGTTCATTTATTTTGACACGAATTTACCTAGATATGTATTTTGTATATATATTTTTATACGTATTTACATAATTTCATGTGTATTTTGTATATATATTTCTAAAGAAATCTACGTTATTTTATATGTATTCGTATATATATTTTGAAACAAATTAACTTTGTTTTATATGTATTTTTTAATATCTCTTTCAATACATATTTACCTTACTGTATATTCATTTTGTATATATATTTCAATACAAATTTAAATATTTTATGTGTATTTAGGTATATATATTTTTATAAAAAATGCGCTATTTTATGGGAATTTTGCATCTTTCTTTTCATACAAATTTACATTATTTTATTGATATTCTGTGTATTTATATTGATAGGATTTTACATTATTCTATTTCTTTTTTGTAAATATTTTTTTATACACATTTACATTATTTAATGTGTATCTTGCATATATATTTTATACAAATTTACGTTATTTTAAGTGTATTTGTTTATATATTTTCATTCAAATTTACATTATTTTATGTGTATTTTGTATATGTATTTCAATACAAATTTATCTAATTTTATGTGTATTTTGTATATTTCTTTTCATACAAATTTTAAAAATTTTTGTGTATTTTTGTATATAGTTTTATACAAATTTAGGTTATTTTATGTACGCATTTACATTATTTAATGTGTGTTTTGTATATATATTTTTATGCAAATTTACTTTATTTTATGTGCATTTTTGTACATATATTTTTTTAGAAATTTGTGTTATTTTATGTGTATTTGTATATGTTATCTCATACAAATTTACATTATTTTATTGCTATTTTGTTTATTTATTTTGATACGAATGAAAATAGATATACAAAATATACATAAAATAAACTAAATTTGTATTAAAATATATATACAAAATACATAAAATAATGTAAATTTGTATCAAAATATTTTAACAGATGCGCATAAAATAACTTAAATTGGTTTTAAAATATACAAAATACACATTAAATAATGTAAATATGTATAAAAAATATATACAAAACACAAATAGAATAATGTAAAATCGTATCAAAATAAATACACTGAATATTAATAAAACAATGTAAATTTGTATGAAAATAAAGATGCAAAAATACCCATTAAATAACGCTTTTTTTTTAAATATATATACCAAAATACACATGAAAAAATTAATGTGTATTAAAATAAATATACAAAATACACATACAATAAGGTAAATCTGTATTGAGATAGATATGCAAAATACATATAAAACAATGTAAATTTGTTTCAAAATATATATACGAATACACATAAAATAACGTAGATTTGTATAAAAATATATACACAAAATACACATAAAATGAAGTAAATACGTATAAGAAAATGTATACAAAATACACATAAAATAATGTAAATTAGTATCAAAATAAATAAACAAAATACCAATAAAAGAATGTGTATTTGTATAAATATAAATATACAAAATACACATAAAATAACGTAAATTTTTTAAAACTATATACAAAAATACACAGAAGTTATTAAATTCGTATGAAAATAGATATACAAAATACAGATAAAATAAGCTAAATTTGAATTGAAATGTATATAGAAAATACATAAAATAATGTAAATTTGTATCAAAATATTTATAAAAATACATAAAATAAGGTAAATTTGTTTAAAATATATAAACAACATACACAATAAGTAATGTAAATACGTATAAAAAATATGTACAAAATACACATATAATCATGTAATTCGTATCAAACTAAATAAACAAAATATCAATAAAATAATGTAAATTTGTATGAGAAAACATATACAAATACATATAAAATAACGCTAATTTCCATAAAATATATGTCCAAAATGATGGTAAAATAAAGTAACTTTGGATAAAATATATATACAAAACACACATTAAATAATGTAAATGCGTACATAAAATAACCTAAATTTGTATAAAACTATATACAAAAATACACAAAAATAATTTAAATATGTATGAAAAGAAATATACAAAATACACATAAAATTAGGTTAATTTGTATTGAAATACATATACAAAATATATATAAAATAATGTAAATTTGAAAGAAAATATATAAACAAATACACATATAATAACGTAAATTTGTATGAAATATATAATCAAAATACACATTAAATAATGTAAATATGTATAAAAAAATATATACAAAACGCAAATAGAATAATGTAAAATCGTATCAAAATATATACACAGAATATTAATAAAATAATATAAATTTGTATGAAAATTAAGTTGCAAAATACCTATAAAATAACGCATTTTTTTATAAAAATATTGATACCAAAATACACATAAAATATTTGAATTTGTATTAAAATAAATATACAAAATGCACATACAATAAGGTAAATTTGTATTGAAATAGATATGCAAAATACATATAAAATAATGTAAATTTGTTTCAAAATATATACGAATACACATAAAATAACGTAGATTTCTATAAAATACATATACAAAATACATAATATTAAATAAATACGTATAAAAAATGTATATAAAATACACATAAAATAATGTAAATTCGTATAATTGTAAATAAACAATATACCAATAAAAGAATGTGTATTTGTGTAAATATTAATATACAAAATGCACATAAAATAACGTAAATTTATATAAAACTATATACATAAAATAACGCAAATTTCTATAAAATATATGTACAAAATGAACATAAAATAAATTTGCATAAAATATATATTCAAAACACACTTTAGATAATGTAAATGAGTATACAATAATGTATACAAAATACATATGAAATAATCTAAATTCGTATCGAAGTAAATTAAGAAAATATCAATAAAATAATGTAATTTTGGATGAAAATATATATACAAAATACACATAAAATAACCTAAATACAAATACAAATATACACATAAAATAATTTAAAATTGAATGAAATAAATATACAAAATAAACATAAAATAAGTTAAATTTGTAATGAAATATATGAAAAAATACACATAAAATAATATAAATTTGTATGAAAATATATATACAAATACACATTAAATAACATGAATTTGTATAAAATTTGTATCAAAATATATACTTATACACACAATAAAATAACGTAGTTTTTTAATGAAAATGTATATACAATATACACATAAAATAATTTAAATACGTAGAAAAATATATATACAAAAAACACATAAAATAATGTAGATTTGTATGAAAATATATAAACAAATACACATAAAATAATGTAAATTTGGATAAAATATATATACAAAATGAACATTAAATAATGTAAATATGTATAAAAAAATATAAAAAATACATATAGAATAATGTTAAATCGTATCAAAATAAATAAAGAGAATATCAATAAAATAATGTAAATTTGTATGAAAATAAAGATGCAAAATATCCATATAATAACGCATATTTGCATAAAAATATATATACAAAAATACATATAAAATTGTTAAATTTGTATTAAAATAAATATACAAAATGCACGTACAATAAAGTAAATTTGTATTGAAATAGATATGCAAAATACACATCAATAATGTAAATTTGTATCAAAATATATATACGAATACTCATAAAATAGAGTAAATTTCTATGAAAATATACATACAAAATAGATATACAAAATACACATATAACTAGTTAAATTTGTATTTAAATACATGTACAAAAAACATATAAAATAATGTAGATTTGTATGAAATGAAAACAAATACATTTTATATAAAATATTTATACAAAATACACATAGAATAATGTAAAATCATATCAAAATAAATACACAGAATATCAATAAAATAATGTAAATTTGTATGAAAATAAAGATGCAAAATACCCCTCAAATAAAGCATATTTTTTTTATAAAAATACATATACAAAAATACACATAGATTAATCAAATTTGTATTAAAATTAATATACAAAATGCACATACAATAAGGTAAATTTGTATTGAGAAAATATGCAAAATACACATAAAATAATGTAAATTTGTTTCAAAATATATATACAAATACACATAAAATAACGCAGATTTCTATAGAAATATATATACAAAATACACTTGAAATAATGTAAATACGTATAAAAATATATATACAAAATACACATTAAATAATGTTAATTCGTGTCAAAATAAATAAACAAAATATCATGAAAAGAATGTGTATTTGTATGAAAATAGAGATACAAAATACACATAAAATAATTTAAATTTGTATAAAACTATATACAAAAATACACAAAAATAATTTAAACTTGTATGAAAATAAATATACAAAAAACATATAAAAATAGGTAAATTTGTATTGAAATACATATACAAAATACACATAAAATAATGTAAATTTGAATGAAAATATATAAACATATAGACTTAAAATAACGTAAATTTGTATCAAATATATATACAAAAAAAACATTAAATAATGTAAAAATGAATACAAAAATATATACAAAACACAAATAAAATAATGTAAAATCGTATCAAAATAAATACAGAAAATATTAATAAAATAATGTAAATATGTATGAAAATTAATATGCAAAATACCCATAAAATAATGCATTTTTTATAAAAATGTAAATACCAAAAAAACATAAAATATTTGATTTTGTATTAAAATAAATAGATATAAAAAATACAAATAAAATAAGCTAAATTTGAATTGAAATATATATACAAAATACATAAAATAATGTAAAGTTGTATCAAAATACCTATACAAATACATATATAATAACGTAAATTTGTATAAAAATATATAAACAAAATACACATTAAATAATATAAATACGTATAAAAAAATGTAAAAAATACACAAATAATCATGTAATTCGTATCAAAATAAATAGACAAAATACCAATAAAATAATGTATATTTCTATTAGAAAACATATACAAAATACACATAAATAACGCAAATATCAATAAAAATATATATAATATAATATATTTTTATACATATTTAAAATATTTAATGTATATTTTGTATATATTTTATCCAAATTTACGTGATTTTATATGTATTTGTTTATATATTTTCATACAAATTTCATTATTTTATTTGAGTTTTGTATATGTATTTCAATACAAATTTGCCTAACTTTATGTGTATTTTGCATATCTATTTTCAAACAAATTTAAATTATTTTTTGTGTATATTTGTATATATTTTTATACAAATTTTAGTTATTTTATTTGTTTTTGTATATATATTTTCCTACAAATATACATTCTTTTATTGGAATTTTGTGTATTTAGTTTTTTACGAATTTACATTATTTTATGTGTATTTTGTATATATATTTTTCTACGTATTTAAACTATTTTATGTGTATTTTATATATACATTTTCATAAAAATTTACGTTATTTTTTTTGTGTGTATTCGTATATATTTTGAAACATTTTATACAAATTCATGTTATTTTATGAGTATTTGTATATATATTTTCATACAAATTTATATTATTTTATGTTTATTCTTACATATATTTTATTACAAATTTACCTTATTTTATGTTTATTTTGTATATTTATTTCATTCAATTTTAAATTATTTAATGTGTATATTTGTATTTGTATTTAGGTTATTTTATGTGTGTTTTCTATATATATTTTCATCCAAAATTACATTATTTTATTGTTATTTTCTTAATTTAACTCGATACGAATTTAGATTATTTCATAGGTATTTTGTATACATATTTTTATACTCATTTACATTATCTAATGTGTGTTTTGTATATATTTTTTTATGCAAACTAATTTTATGTGCATTTTTGTACATATATTTTTATAGAAACTTAAAACGTTATTTTATGTGTATTTTGTATATGTTTTCTCATACAAATTTACATTATTTAATTAGTTTTTTGTTTATTTATTTTGATACGAATGACTTGATTATTGGAGTATTTTGTTAATATTTTTTTTATACGTATTTACATTACTTAATGTGTATTTTGTTTATATATTTTTTTTACAAATTTACGTTATTATATGTGTATTTGTTAAAAATATTTTGAAACGAATTTACTTTATTTTATGTATTTTGTATATATATTTCAATTCAAATTTAGCTTATTTTGTGTGTATTTTGTATATCTATTTTCATACAAATTTAATTACTTCTGTGTATTTTTGTATATAGTTTTATACAAATTTACGTTATTTTATGTGCATTTTGTATATTTATATTTACACAAATACACATTCTCTTATTGGTATTTTGTTTATTTATATTTATACGAATTTACATTATTTTATGTGTATTTTGTATACATTTTTGATTCGTATTTACTTAATTTTATTTGTATTTTGTATATATATATATTTAAAGAAAACTACGTTATTTTATGTGTATTCGTATATATATTTTGAAACAAATTTACATTGTTTTATGTTTTTTGCATATCTATTTCAATACAAATTTACCTTATTGTATGTGCATTTTGTATATTTATTTTAATACAAATTCAAATATTTTATGTGTATTTTGGTATATATAATTTTATAAAAAATGCGTTATTTTATAGGTATTTTGCATCTTAGTTTTCATACAAATAAACATTATTTTATTAATATTCTGTGTATATATTTTGATACGATTTTATATTATACTATTTGTGTTTTGTATATATTTTTTTATTCATATTTTCGTTATTTAATGTGTATTTTTTATATATATTTTATACAAATTACCGTCATTTTAAGTGTATTTGTTTATAGAATTTCATTCAAATTTACATTATTTTATGTGTATTTTGGGTATCTATTTCAATACATACCCAAAATTTTATGTGTATTTTGTATATTTATTTTCATACAAATTTAAAATATTTTTGTTTATTTTTGTATATAGTTTGATACAAATTTAGGTTATTTTATGCGTATTTTGTATATCTATTTTCATACAAATACACATTCTTTTATTGATATTTTATTTATTTATTTTGACGCGAATTTTATGTGAATTTGTTTTCATTTCATACAAATTTACATTATTTTATGTGAATTTTGTACATGTATTTAAATACAAATTTAAATAATTATAAAATATTTTTGTTTATTTTGTATATAGTTTGATACAAATTTAGGTTATTTTATTTGTATATTTTATTTATTTATTTTAATTTTATGTGAATTTGTTTCATTTCATACAAATTTACATTATTTTATGTGTATTTTGTACATGTATTTAAATACAAATTTAACTAATTATATGTGTATTTTGTATATCTATTTTCATACAAATTGAAATTTATTTTTTTGTTTTTTTGTATATATTTTTATTCAAATTTTCGTAATCTTATAAAAATATATATACCAAAAAACACATAAAATATTTAAATTTGCATTGAAATAAATATACAAAATGCACATACAATAAGGTAAATTTGTATTGAAAGAGATATGCAAAAATACATATAAAACAATGTAAATTTGTTTCAAAATATATATACGAATACAAATAAAAAACGTAGATTTCTATAAAAATATATATACAAAATACACATAAAATTTAGTAAATACTTATAAAAAAATGTATACAAAATACACATAAAATAATGTAAATTCGAATTAAAATAAATAAACAAAATACCAATAAAAGAATGTGTATTTGGATAAATATAAATATAGAAAATACACATACAAAATAAACATAAAATAAGGTAGATTTGTAAAAAAATATATGTACAAAATACACATAAAATAATGTAAATTTATATAAAAATATATATACAAATACACATAAAATACCATGAATTTGTATAAAAATATATATTCAAAATAAATATTAAATAATGTAAAAGCGTATAAAAATATATATACAAAGTACATATAAAATAATGTAAATTCGTATCAATATAAATCAACAAAACACCAATAAAATAATATATATTTGAATGAAAATAAATTTACAAAATACACATAACATAACTAAAATTTGTATTAAAATATATACAAAAATACATAGAAATAATTTGAGTTTGTATGAAAATAGATATACAAAATACACATAAAACTAGGTAAATTTCTTTTGAAAAGTATATACAAAATACCCATAAAATATTGTAAATTTGTGTCAAAATATATAAGCAAATACACATAAAATAACGTAAATTTGTATGAAAAATATATACAAAATACACATAGAATAATGTCAATTCGTATCAAAATGAATGAGCAGAATATCAAAAAAATAATGTAAATTTGTATGAAAATAAAGATGCAAAATACCCAAAAATAAAGCATATGTTTATAAAAATACAGATACAAAAATACACATCGAATAATTAAATTTGTATTAAAATTAATATACAAAATGCGTATATAATAAGGTAAATTTGTATTGAAAAAATATGCAACATACACGTTTACTCATACAAATTTATATTATTTTATTGGTATTTTGTTTATTTATTTTGATACGAATTACATGATTATATGTGTATTTTGTACATATTTCTTTATACGTATTTACATTATATAATGTGTATTTTGTTTATATATTTTCATACAAATTTACGTTATTATATGTGTATTTGTATAAATATTTTGATACAAATTTACTTTATTTCATGTATTTTGTATATATATTTCAATTCAAATTTAGCTTATTTTGTGTGTATTTTGTATATATTTTCATACAAATTTAATTACTTCTGTGTATTTTTGTATATAGTTTTATATAAATTTACGTTATTTTATGTGTATTTTGTATATTTATATTTATACAAATACACATTCTTTTATTGGTATTTTGTTTATTTATTTTGATACGAATTTACATTATTTTATGTGTTTTTTGTATACATTTTTTTATACGTATTTACTTCATTTTATGTGTATTTTGTATATATATTTTTATAGAAATCTACGTTATTTTATGTGTATTCGTATATATATTTTGAAACAAATTTACATTGTTTTATATGTATTTTGCATATCTATTTCAATACAAATTTACCTTATTGTATGTGTTTTTTGTATATTTATTTTAATACAAATTTAATTTTTGATGTGTATTTTGGTATATTTATTTTTATAAATGCGTTATTTTATGGGTATTTTGCTTCTTTATTTTCATACAAATTTACAATATTTTATTAATATTCTGTGTATTTATTTTGATACGATTTTACATTATTCTATTTGTGTTTTGTACATATTTTTTTATACAAATTTACATTATTTTAAGTGTATTTGTTTATGTATTTTCATTCAAATTTACATTATTTTATGTGTATTTTGTGTATGTATTTTAATACAAATTTACCTAATTTTATGTGTATTTTGTATATTTATTTTTGATACAAATTTAAAATATTTTTGTGTCTTTTTGTATATAGTTTGATACAAATTTTGGTTATTTTATGTGTATTTTGTATATCTATTTTCATACAAATACACATTTTTTTATTGATATTTTGTTTATTTATTTTGACGCGAATTTTATGTGAATTTGTTTTCATTTCATACAAATTTACATTATTTTATGTGTATTTTGTACATGTATTTAAATACAAATTTAACTAATTATATGTGTATTTTGTATATCTATTTTCATACAAATTGAAATTTTTTTTGTATATTTTTGTATATATTTTATTCAAATTTTCGTAATCTTATAAAATATATATACCAAAATACACATAAAATATTTAAATTTGCATTGAAATAAATATACAAAATGCACATACAATAAGGTAAATTTGTATTGAAAGAGATATGCAAAAATACATATAAAACAATGTAAATTTGTTTCAAAATATATATACGAATACAAAAAAAACGTAGATTTCTATAAAATATATATACAAAATACACATAAAATTAAGTAAATACGTATAAAAAATGTATACAAAATACATAAAATAATGTAAATTGAATTAAAATAAATAAACAAATACTAATAAAAGAATGTATTTGGATAAATATAAATATACAAAATACACATACAAAATAAACATAAAATAAGGTAGATTTGTAAAAATATATGTACAAAATACACATAAAATAATGTAAATTTATATAAAATATATATACAAATACACATAAAATACCATGAATTTGTCTAAAATATATATTCAAAATAAATATTAAATAATGTAAAAGCGTATAAAAATATATTAGTACATAAAATATGTAAATTCGTATCAATATAAATCAACAAAACACCAATAAAATAATATATTTAAATGAAAATAAATTTACAAAATACATAACATAACTAAAATTTGTGTTAAAATATATACAAAATACATAGAAATAATTTGAGTTTGTATGAAAATAGATATACAAAATACACATTAAATAGGTAAATTTTTTTTTTTTTTGAAAAGTATATAAAATACCCATAAAATATTGTAAATTTGTGTCAAAATATATAAGCAAATACATAAATAACGTAAATTTGTATGAAAAGCCACCTACAATACACATAGAATAATGTCAATTCGTATCAAAATGAATCAGCAGAATATCAATAAAAAATAGTAAATTTGTATGAAAATGAATGCAAAAACTTGTTTATACAAATACATATACAAAATACATTATCGAATAATTAAATTTGTATTAAAATTAATATACAAAATGCGTATATAATAAGGTAAATTTGTATTGAAAAAATATGCAACATACACGTTTACTCATACAAATTTATATTATTTTATTGGTATTTTGTTTATTTATTTTGATACGAATTACAAGATTATATGTGTATTTTGTACATATTTTTTATACGTATTTTCATTATTTAATGTGTATTTTGTTTATATATTTTCATTCAAATTTACGTTATTATATGTGTATTTGTATAAATATTTTGATACAAATTTACTTTATTTCATGTATTTTGTATATATATTTCAATTCAAATTTAGCTTATTTTGTGTGTATTTTGTATATATTTTCATACAAATTTTATTACTTCTGTGTATTTTTGTATATAGTTTTATATAAATTTACGTTATTTTATGTGTATTTTGTATATTTATATTTATACAAATACACATTCTTTTATTGGTATTTTGTTTATTTATTTTGATACGAATTTACATTATTTTATATGTTTTTTGTATACATTTTTTTATACGTATTTACTTCATTTTATGTGTACTTTGTATATATATTTTTATAGAAATCTACGTTATTTTATGTTTATTCGTATATATATTTTGAAACAAATTTACATTGTTTTATATGTATTTTGCATATCTATTTCAATACAAATTTACCTTATTGTATGTGTTTTTTGTATATTTATTTTAATTCAAATTTAATTTTTTGATCTGTATTTTGGTATATTTATTTTTATAAATGCGTTATTTTATGGGTATTTTGCTTCTTTATTTTCAAACAAATTTACATTATTTTATTAATATTCTGTGTATTTATTTTGATACGATTTTACATTATTCTATTTGTGTTTTGTACATATTTTTTTTATACAAATTTATGTTATTTTAAGTGAATTTGTTTATGTATTTTCATTCAAATTTACATTATTTTATGTGTATTTTGTGTATGTATTTCAATACAAATTTACCTAATTTTATGTGTATTTTGTATATTTATTTTCATACAAATTTTAAATATTTTTGTGTATTTTTGTATATAGTTTGATACAAATTTAGGTTATTTTAGGTGTATTTTGTATATCTATTTTCATACAAATACACATTCTTTTATTGATATTTTGTTTATTTATTTTGAGGCGAGTTTTATATGAATTTGTTTTCATTTCATACAAATTTACATTATTTTATGTGTATTTTGTACATGTATTTAAATACAAATATAACTAATTATATGTGTATTTTGTATATCTATTTTCATACAAATTGAATTTTTTTTTTGTATATATTTTTATTCAAATTTTCGTAATCTTATAAAAATATATATACCAAAATACACATAAAATATTTAAATTTGCATTGAAATAAATATACAAAATGCACATACAATAAGGTAAATTTGTATTGAAAGAGATATGCAAAAATACATATAAAACAATGTAAATTTGTTTAAAAATATATATACGAATACAAAAAAAAAACGTAGATTTCTATAAAAATATATATACAAAATACACATAAAATTAAGTAAATACGTATAAAAAAATGTATACAAAATACACATAAAATAATGTAAATTCGAATTAAAATAAATAAACAAAATACCAATAAAAGAATGGGTATTTGGATAAATATAAATATACAAAATACACATACAAAATAAACATAAAATAAGGTAGATTTGTAAAATATATGTACAAAATACATATAAAATAATGTATATTTATATAAAAATATATATACAAATACACATAAAATACCATGAATTTGTATAAAAATATATATTCAAAATAAATATTAAATAATGTAAAAGCGTATATAAATATATATACAAATACAGATACAAAAATCCACATCGAATAATTAAATTTGTATTAAAATTAATATAAAAAATGCGTATATAATAAGGTAAATTTGTATTGAAAAAATATGCAACATACACGTTTACTCATACAAATTTATATTATTTTATTGGTATTTTGTTTATTTTGATACGAATTACATGATTATATGTGTATTTTGTTCATATTTTTTATACGTATTTACATTATTTAATGTGTATTTTGTTTATATATTTTCATACAAATTTACGTTATTGTATGTGTATTTGTATAAATATTATGATACAAATTTACTTTATTTCATTTATTTTGTATATATATTTCAATTCAAATTTAGCTTATTTTGTGTGTATTTTGTATATATTTTCATACAAATTTAATTACTTCAGTGTATTTTTGTATATAGTTTTATATAAATTTACGTTATTTTATGTGTATTTTGAATATTTATATTTATACAAATACAACTTCTTTTATTGTTATTTTGTTTATTTATTTTGATACGAATTTACATTGTTTTATGTTTTTTTTGTATACATTTTTTTATACGTATTTACTTCATTTTATGTGTATTTTGTATATATATTTTTTATAGAAATCTACGTTATTTTATGTGTATTCGTATATATATTTTGAAACAAATTTACATTGTTTTATATGTATTTTGCATATCTATTTCAATACAAATTTACCTTATTGTATGTGTTTTTTGTATATTTATTTTAATACAAATTTAATTTTTTGATGTGTATTTTGGTATATATATTTTTATAAACAAAAAAAATGCGTTATTTTATGGGTATTTTTCTTCTTTATTTTCATACAAATTTACATTATTTTATTAATATTTTGTGTATTTATTTTGATACGATTTTACATTATTCTATTTGTGTTTTGTACATATTTTTTTTATACAAATTTACGTTATTTTAAGTGTATTTGTTTATGTATTTTCATTCAAATTTACATTATTTTATGAGTATTTTGTGTGTATATTTAATACAAATTTACCTAATTTTTATGTGTATTTTGTATATTTATTTTGATACAAATTTAAAATATTTTTGTATATTTTTGTATATAGTTTGATACAAATTTTGTTATTTTATGTGTATTTTGTATATTCATTTTCATACAATACACATTTTTTTATTGATATTTTGTTTATTATTTTGACGCGAATTTTTATGTTTATTTTGTATATATATTTTGTACAAATTTACATTTTTATGTGTATTTTGTACATGTATTTAAATACAAATTTAATTATTATATGTGTATTTTGTATATCTATTTTCATACAAATTGAAATTTATTTTTTGTTTTTTTATATATTTTTATTCAAATTTCGTAATCTTATAAAATATATATACTACAAATACACATAAAATATTTAATTTTGCATTGAAATAAATATACAAAATGCACATAATAAAATGAAATTGTATTGAAAGAGATATGCAAAATACATATAATGTAAATTTGTTTCAAAATATATAAGGTAAATAAAAAACGTAGATTGGAAATAAATATGCAAATGCACTTAATAAGGTAAATTTGTATTGAAAGAGATATGCAAACACATAAAACAATGTAAATTCGAGTAAATAAATTTCAAAATATATATAATGAATAAGTTAAAATAAATATACATAAGCTTTACATACTAAACATAAATAAAATTGAATTTTGTAAAAATATATATATACAAACTACATAAAATAATATAAATTTATATAAAAATATATATACAAATACATAAATACCATGAATTTATAAAATATATATTAAATAAGTAAATACATATAAAATAATATGAATTTGTAATGCCTAAAATATATATTCAAAATAAATATGTTAATAAAAGTATAAAAGTCATATATACAAAGTACATAAAATAATGTAAATTGCATTAAAAAACACAAAACACTAATAAATAATATTAAAAGAATGTGTATTTGATAAATAAATTTAAATGAAAATACCCCAAATACACATACAAAATAAATACGTAGATTTGTATATAAATATATATACAAAATACACAGAAATAATTTGAGCTAGTATGTAAATAGATATACACACAACAAATTAAAATATATATACAAATACACATAAAATACTATGTATTTTTATGAAATATATATACAAAATAATAAATAATGTAAAGTGTCAAAATATATATATACAAAGTACATATAAAATAATGTAAATTGTATCAATATAAATCAACAAAACAATTCAATAAATAATATATATTTAAATGAAAATAAATTTACAAATACACATAACATAACTAAAATTTGTATTAAATATATACAAAAAATATATGAAATAATTTGGAGTTTGCAATAGATATAAAATACACATAAAACTAGGTAAATTTCTTTTTGAAATGTATATACAAAATTCATAAAATATTAAAATTTGTGTCAAAATATATAAAACAAATACACATAAATACACATAATATAATTTGTATGAAAATATATACAAAATACACATAGAATAATGTCAATACGTATCAAAATGAATGAGCAGAATATCAATAAAATAATGTAAATTTGTATGAAAATAAAGATAAAATACCCATCAAATAAAAGCAGATGTTTATAAAATACAGATACAAAATACACGTCAAATAATTAAATTTGTATTAAAATTAATATACAAAATACGTATATAATAAGGTGAATTTGTATTGAAAAGATATGCAACATACACGTTTACTTCATACAAATTTATATTATTTTATTGGTAATTTGTTTAATTATTTGATAGAAATTACATGATTATATGTATTTTTATTTTGTACATATTTTTAAACATAAAATAACGTAAATTTGTATAAAATATATATACAAAATAATAACATAATTATAATCCAAAATAATACGTATCAAATGAATGAGCAGAATATCAATAAAATAATGTAAATGTTCTTATGAAAATAAAGATCTAATAAAGCATATGTTTATAAAATACATACTAAAATACACTTAAATTATTTTTGTGTATTTTGTAAAATTAATATACAAAATGCTTAGTAATTTAATTTGTTATTGAAAAATATGCATCATACACGTTTACTCATACAAATTTATATTATTTTATTGGTATTTTGTTTATTTATTTTTACAAATTACATTATTATATGTATTTTGTACATATATTTTTTAGACGTATTTACATTATTTAATGTGTATTTTTTATATATACATTTTCATACAAATTTACGTTATTATATGTGTATTTGTATATATTTTGATACAAATTTAAATTTTTATTTCATGTATTTTGTATATATATTTTCATTCAAATTTAGCTTATTTCTAGTGTATTTTTATATATATTTTACAAATTTATTATTTTATGTATATTTTGTATATAGTTTTATTCAATTTTAAATTATTTTATGTATTTTGTATATTTGTATATACTACAAATACACATTCTTTTATTTGTATTTTGTTTATTTATTTTGATACATTTACATTATTTTATGTGTATTTTGTATACATTTTTATACGTATTTACTTCATTTTATGTGTATTTTGTATATATATTTTATAAAAATCTACGTTATTTTATGTGTATTCGTATATATATATATTTTGAAACAAATTTACATTGTTTTATATGTATTTTACATATCTATTTCAACAGAAGTTTACCTTATTGTATGTGCATTTTGTATATTTATAATACAAATTTAATTTTGATGTATTTTGGTATATAATTTTATAAATAAAAAAAATGCTATTTTATGGGAATTTTGCTTCTTTATTTTTTATACAAATTGACATTATTTTATTAATATTCTGTGTATTTATTTTCATACGATTTTATATTATTCTATTTGTTTTTGTATATATTTTTTTATACAGATTTACGTTAGTTTAATGTATTTGTTTATGTATTTTCATTCAAATTTACATTATTTTATGTGTATTTTGTAGTATTTCCTATTAAATTTACCTAATTTTATGTGTATTTTGTATATTTAATTTCATACAAATTTAAAAATATTTTTGTATGGCTTTGCATATATAGTTTTATACAAATTTACAGGTTATTCATGTATTTTGTATATCTATTTTCACAAATACACATTCTTCATTGATATTTTGTTTATTTATTTTGTCACGAATTATACATTATTTAATGTTGTATTTTTATATATATATATATATATCATATATATATCATTTCATATATATTTTGTAGTTTTATATCAAATTATATATATATATATGTATATTTATATATATATATATATACATATATATATATATATATTGGTATTTATTTATTTAGACGCGATACTATCATAGATAATTCAATATCAGTATATATATATATTTTTTATACGTATTTACATAATTTCATGTGTATTTTGTATATATATATTCTATAGAAATTCATATTATTTTATGTGTATTCGTATATATATTTTGAAACAAATTTATTATTGGTTTATTTGTATTTTGCGTTTATTTTTTCAATACAAATTTACCTTATTGTATGTGTGCATTTTGTATATTAATTTAATACATAATTATTCTATGTGTATTTTTAAGTATGTATTTAAAAAAAAAGTTACCTATCTTATGGGTATTTTTGCGTATCTTTATTTCATACAAATTTAAATTATTTATATTGATATTCAGTAACCTATTTTGATACGTATTTTACATTTATTCTATGTATACATACAAAAATGCAAAATACAGAATCAAAAATAGATATGCAAAATACATATAAACAATGTAAATTTGTTTCAAAATATATACGAATGCCATGAAATAAGGTAGCATTTTCTATAAAAATATATATGCAAAAAATACACATAAAATTAAGTAAATATATAAAATTAATATACAAAATGCACACATAAAATAATGTAAATTAGTAATAAAATAAATAAACAAAATACTAATAAAAGAATGATTTGTATTTAGAGAATATATATAGGATATAAATACATAATAAATAATATAAATTTGTTTAGAAAATATACAATGTAATACACATGAAATGATGTAAATATGTATAAAAATATATATACAAAATACACTTTTAAATAATGTAAATTTGCGTCACAAGCCAAATAACAATAAAATATCAATGAAAAGAATGTGTATTTGTATGAAATATGACAAACAAATAATATAAAATAAATATAAATTTATCAAACTATATACAAAAATACACACAAAAATATTAAATTTGTATGAAAATAAATAATAAAATAATACATATAAAATTTGCAAATTTGTCATGGAAATAATATATATAAATTGATGCATAATATAATGTGAATTTGAATGAAAATACATAAACAAATATACTTTAAATAACGTAAATTTGAATAAAAAAAATATATACAAAACACAAATAGAATAATGTAAAATCATATCAAAATAAATACAAAGAATATTACTAAAATAATGTAAATTTGTATGAAAATAAAGAGTGCAAATACTACATAAAATAATGCATTTTTTATTTATAAATATATATACTAAAATACATAAAAAATTATATTTGTATAAAATAATATATATAAAAACACACAATAAGGTAAATTTAGATGAAATATATATGCAAAATAAATATAAAGCAATGTAATGATTTGTTTCAAAATATGCATATATGAATACACATAAAATAATGTAGATTTCTATAATATATATATACAAAATACATATAAAATGAAGTAAATATATATAAAATGTATACAAATACACATAAAATAATGTAAATTCTGTATCAAAAATAAATAAACAAAATACCAATAAAAGAATGTGTATTTGTATAAATATAATATATAAAATACACATAAAATAACGTAAATTTATATAAATTATATACATAAATACACAGATATAATTAAATTGTAACTGAAAATATATACAAAAATACACAATAAATAAGTTAATTTGAATTGAAATATATATACAAAATATATGGAAAATAAAAGTAAATTTGTATTGTAATATTCGATACAAATACACATAATATTATCGTAATTTGTATGAATATATAAACAAAATACATTAAATAATGTGAAATACATTAGCATAAAAGGTCAGTACAAATACATATAATCTCTGTAATTGTATCAAAATAAATAACAAAATACCATTAACAAATAATATAAATTTGTAGTAAAAAAGCGAGTAAACGGTTGCATATTTTTCAATACAAATTTACCTTTTATTATATACGAATTTAATGTATTAATTTTTAATACAAATTTAATTATTCGATGTGTATTTTGTGGCATCATGTATTTTATAAACATATGCTTTATTTTTTGGTATTTTACCCATCTTTTATTTAAGGCTAAATATACATTATTTTATTAAATATTCTGCTCTTCATTCATTTTGATACGCCGAATTGACATTATTCATGTATTATTTTGTATATATTTTTCATAAATTTGACGTTATTTAGTTATTGTATTTTGTTTTTATATATTTTAACAATGAAATTTACAATATTTTATGGCTATTTTGTATATACATTTCAGAAAGAAAATTTACCTAGTTTTATGTGTGTATTTTGAATATTCATTTTCATACAAAATCAAATTATTTCTACTGTATTTTTGTATATATTTTTAATACAAATTTAGTTATGTTATGTGTATTTTGTAAATTTATTTTCATTCATATATATTATGTTATTTTATTGGTGTTTTGTTGATTTATATTGATATGCAATTTATGTTTATTTTACATGTACTTTGACATATATATTCTTTATACTGCTTTACATTATTTTATATTTTATTTTGAATATATGTTTTTATACAAATTCATGGTATTTTATGAAGTATTTCTGTATATATATTTTCATATAAATTTACATTATATTATGTGTATTTTGTACATATATTTTAATGCAAATTCAATTTTATTTATGTTTATTTGTATTGTATTTTATATTTATATTTATTCAAACACATTCTTTATTGGTATTTTTGTTTATTTATTTTAAATCGAATTTACATTATTTTATGTGTATTTTTGTATACATTTTTTTATACGTATTTACTTAATTTATGTGTATTTTGTATATATATTTTAGAAATCACGTTTTTTTTATTTGTATCGTATATATATTTTGGAAACAATTTATATCATTTTTTATATGTGGCTTTTACATCTCTTCAATACAAATTTAATTTTATTGTATGTGCATTTTGTATATTTATTTCAAAACAAATTAAAAATTTTTTTTATGTATTGGTATATATATTTTTATAGAATGCGCTATTTTATGGGAATTTTGTATCTTATTTTCATACAACTACATTATTTTATTAATATTCGGTATTTATTTTGATACGAATTGTTTACATTTCTATTTGTTTTTTGTATATACTTTTATACATATTTACATTATTTAATGAGTATCTTGCAAATATATTTTATACAAATCATTATCTATTATTTTTTTTACAACACACATTCTTTTGGCATGATATTTGTTTATTTATTTTAATAACGAATTTACATTGATATGTATTTTGTATATATTTTATACGTATTACATAATTAATTTTATGTG